>NW_027555514.1:206392336-206992336 GCF_003287225.1 Phascolarctos cinereus
AAAGAAATCACAAGTCCAGTTAAAAAACAAACAAATGGCAGATCTTGGCTCTCCAAGTTTTACGTTTCTGTCAAACTTTATGGTTTTGAAGTGTTTTCATTGTCTTACAACTATTCTGCCTGGACCAGGTAGGATAAATAGCTCATTTATGGAGGAAGACCAGTCTGGCTAGTTTGTAGTCCTTACATATACCAAAATATTATATAACAGTACTTTTGATAATAGCAAAGAATTGGAAACAAAGTGGATGACCATTGATCAGGGAGTGGCTAAACACATTTTTGTGAATGAATGTAATGGAATTTTATTGCGCTATAAGAAATTATGAGTGTGATGCATACAGAGAAGCATGGAAAGATCTATATGAACTGATACAGAGTGAAGTAAGCAGAGCCAAGATTACAATATACACAATGACTATAGTAATGTAAATGGAAAGAACACCCACAATAAAAAAAAGTGAATATAGCAAAAAGTATGAAGTTCAAACATAACTCAAATGAAGAGATATGAGAAAAAACCTTCAACCCACCCCTTCACAGAGTTGGGACATCCACAGATGTTGCCCATTACATGTGCTTTTGGACTTTTTTCAGTGCATGGATAGGCTGTGCTGATGTTTTCCTCTTTTTTTCTTTAAAAATACTATTTGTTATAATTAGGAGAACAAGGAATAGTTTACCTGTCAGATCTATGGAAGAGGGAAGAATATATGACCAAACGGGAGATAGATAACATTATGAAATGCGATATGGATAATTTTGATTACATTAAATTAAAAAGCTTTTGCACAAACAAAGCCAATGCAACCAAGAATTGAAGGGAAGCAGAAAGCTGGGAAACCATTTTTGTAGCCAATGTTTCTGATAAAGGCCTCATTTCTAAAATATATAGAGAACTGAGTCAAGTTTGTGAGAATACAAGCATTCTCTAATCAAGAAATGTTCAAAGGATATGAACAGGCAATTTTCAGATGAAGAAATTAAAGCTATCTATAGTCACATAAAAATACTCTAAAACTGTTGATTAGAGAAATGCAAATTAAGACAACTTTGAGGCATCACCTCACACCTATCAGATTGACTAATATGACAAAAAAGGAAAATGATAAATGTTGTAGAAGATGTGGGAAAATTGGAATACTAGTGCCTTGTTGGTGGAATTGTCAACTGATCCAACTGTTCTCGAGAGCAGTTTGGATCTATGTACAAAGGGCTATAAAACTCTGCATAGCCTTTGATCCAGCAATACCACTACTAGGTCTGTATCTCAAAGAGATCACAAAAAGGGAAAAGGACCCACATGTACAAAAATATTTATAGCAGCTCTTTTTGTGTGGTGGCCAAGAATTGGAAATTTAGGGGATACCCATCAGTTGGGGAATGGCTGAACAAATTATGGTATATAAGAAATGACGAGCAGGTGGATTTCAGAAAAACCTGAAAAGACTTACATGCTGAGTGAAATGAGCAGAACCAGGAGAATGTTGTACGTAGTAGCAGCAACACTGTACAATGACCAACACTGATAGACTTAGTTCTTCTCAGCAATACAATGATCTAAGACAATTCCAAAAGACTCAAGATGGAATATGCTGTCTACGTCCAGAGAAAGAACTATGGAGTTAGAATGCAGATCAAAGTAGATTTTTAAAAATTTATTCTTTTTTGTGTTTTTTTTTCTTTTGATGTGTTTCTTCTTTCACAACTGTGACTATTATGGAAATATGTTTTACATCATAGCACATGTATAACCTGTATCAAATTGCCTACTATTCTAGGAAGAGGGGAGGGGAAGGGTGAGAGGGAGAATATTTTGGAACCCAAAATTTTGTAAAAATGAATACTAAAAATGTCTTGACATGTAATTGGACAAAATACTATTAAAGAAAAATAATAAATAATATTAGAGAAGCAAGGAAACTATTTCCTATTCCAGTGCTTTAGGAGGGGAAGTTGTCTCCCCCTGGAACATATTTGCTTCATTTCTGCCCATAGGGTTTTTGTCCTTTGTAGCATTTAGTGGTGTTTCTTGCAGATACCACAGAAGATCCCTCTCTTGGGCTTTCATCATTTTTACTTCAAGGACATAACTCTAATAGATCTAGGAGTTAATTTACATTTATGCTATTAATTTCCCTTAGCATATGGACTCTCCTGTTTGTGCTAACCTGCATTTGCTTAAGTATACTATTTCAGTGTGTCTCCATTTTATTTGAATTCATAGTTATTGCCCATGCATCCTGCACTGTGCCTCAGCCATGCTGAAGCAGAGATATGTCTCCCTCTACCAAGATCCAGATCTTTTACCATGTCTAGATTAATCACATAGATGATGATTAGGAGCTGTTAGATCATCTATCTATCTATCTATCTATGTATATATGATCTATATATACATATATCTATGTATATAGATATGTATATGTATGTATACATATATAAAACAGATTATATAAATTATATATTATTCAGAAATATATTTCACATGATATATTTGTGCAGACATATACATGCATCTATATACACATATATGCACACATAAACGTGTGTATATATGTGCATATATATACACAAATACACATCTATATCTGTATTTATATCAATATCTATATATATAGATATATATATATAGAGAGAGATGTACATATACACAAACACATATATAAAATGTATCATTGTGGATCTGAAAGCCCTAGCTTTGAGCTTTCTTGAGCACAAATGACCAAACAGTAATCTGAACATAGATGTTTCTCACCTTGAAGATTGCTTGGTAAGTTCAAGAAGTCCAAAGCACCTGGGTTGTCAATTGGTGTGGGAGCTGGCTTCACTATAGCACTTGGGAGAAAAGATGAACACCAATTGGAAGATGAGCCCAACCAATATGGAATGGAACTGAAGGAAATTGTGTAGCTAGGGCTCTGAGACCCAGTTTCAGGCTCTCCTAGGTTGAACATGTGCTTTAGCAGCTGTGTGCTCATAGCTGCCATGAACCAGGATTGGAACCAAGGGGAAGGTCACTAGTTTTCTCCCTTCCCTCTTCATGGAAAGGCTTGAAGGCTTCTGCTCTGCTTGGCAGGTAAAAAGAATGTTAACTACTATTTAAAAATAGAATTTTAGGAGTTTATGAAAGTTTCTTCTTAGGTTCTTAAATCTAGTTATAGAACTTTATACTTTTGTATGCCTGCTTTAAAGAAAATTCTATGTTCAGTAGTACTAATGAAGAGATGAAATGAAGAGGTAACTATTTGCTTCATATAAAGTCTCTGTAAGTTTTTTTTTAAATAAAGAATTCTCACAGTACATTTTAAATATTGATATTTTAAAATATTATTTATTTGTCATTTAAAAAAATGAGTTCCAAATTTTGTTTCCCTTCAGCCCCTCTGCCACCCACTGAGAAGGCAAGCAATATAATATTAATTGTACATGTGAAATCATGGGAAATGTTTCCATATTAGATATATTCCAAAAAAAAGCAAGAAAGACAAAGTGAAAAATTCGCACTTCAGTTTGCACTCAAAGTCCATGAGTTCTCTATCTGGATGTGGATAGCATTTTTTATCATAAGTCTTTTGGAATTGTCTCGGATCATTGTATTGATCAGAGTAGCTAAGACTTTCACAGTTTACCTTATCATTATAATTGCATTATACAGTTTACATTACAATCATTACGATATTACTGTTATGATGTATAATGATCTGGTTTTGCTAACTTCAATTACCATCAGCTACCATCAGTTATCAGTTAGTTCAGCTAACATCAGTGTATATAGGTTTTTCCATGTTTTCTTGAAACTATCCCCTTTGTCATTTCTTTTAGCACAATAATACTTCATCACAATCATACGCAACAACTTATTCAGCTATTCACTAGTTGATGGGCATCCCCTCAATTTCCAATTCCAATTCCTTTTTTTGTGATCTCTTTGGGATATAGACATAGTAGTGATATTCCTGTGTCAAAGGATATGCACAGTTTTTAGAGCCCTTTGGGCACAATTCCAATTTGTTTTTCAGAATGGTTGGATCAGTTCCCAACACCAACAATTCATTAGTTTACCCATAATCTCCTCCAGCATTTGTCATTTCTAATAGGTGTGAGGGGTACCTCAGAGTTGTTTTAATTTTCATTTCTCTAATCAATAGTGTTTTAGAGCATTTTTTCATATGATTGTAGATAACCTTGATTTATTTTTCTAAAAATTGCGTGTTCATATCTTTTAATCATTTATCAGTTGGGGAATGGGCCTTATATTTATAAATTTGACTCAGTTCTATAGATGTTTGAGAAATGAGGCCTTTATAAAAGAAACTTGTAAATTTTTTATATGACTCCATTGTTGATGGCACTTTTTAGCAAAATGTAATTATCTCTGATTATCTCTTTCAATTAGTTCTATTTTTGCTTTTGCTTTGAGATCATGATTGCTACCCCTATCTTCTTGTTTCAGCTGAAGCATAATAAATTTTGCCCCAGCCCCTCATTTCAACTCTGTTTTCTTATCCATTCTGCTATTTACTTCCATTTTATGGGTCAGCTTATCTCTTTCACATTCAGTTATGATTTCTATGTATTTCCCTCTCTCCTGTTTTCTTTTGTTTATCCTTCTCTCTCTCTCTTTTTGTCCTGACTGTCCTCAAATTCTTTTTTGTTTATGACTACTACCACCATTAATCTGTTCTGTCCATCATCTTCTCCTCCTCTATCTTATCTGTTTCCCTCTTATTTCCCCATTGGATAATATAGATTTCTATAGTCAACTGAGTGTGTATATATGACAGTAAGGTTCAAGTTTGCCTGCCACTGTGCCACCCCTTCTTCTCCCCTCTACTGTAAAAGCTCTCCCTTGTCCCCTTCTTTTATGTGATGTTATCCATTCTACTTCTCCCTTTCTCCTTCTCCCAGTGCATTCCTCTTCCTCATCCCTTAATTTTTTTTGAGATCATCCCAACATAATCAGCTCACATCCATGTTCTCTGAATATATAGACTCCTTCTAACTGCCCTAATAATGATAAAGTTCTTAGGAGTAGCATGCACAGTAGACATGTGAACAGTCTAACCTTATTGAGTCCCTTATGATTTCTCTTTCATATTTACCCTTTCGTGCTTCTCTTGAGTCTTATGTTAGAAAATTAAATTTTCTTTTCAGCTCTGGTCTTTCATCAGGGATGCTTGAAAGTCCTCTAATTCATTAAATATCCATTTCCCCCTGAAATATTATACTCAGTTTTAGTAGGTAGATTACTCATGGTCGTAATCCTAGCTTCTTTGCCTTCTGGCATATCGTTCTAACCCTTTGCACCTTTAACATGGAAGCTACTCGATCTTGTGTAATATGACTGTGGCTCCACAATATTTGAATTGTTTCTTTCTGGCTGCTTGAAATAATTTCTGCTTGACCATGGAGCTCTGAAATTTGCCTGTAATATTTCTGGGTGTTTTCATTTTGGAAGCTCATTCTTGAAGTGATCTGTGGATTCTTTTAATTTCTATTTTACCTTCTGCTTCTAAGATATTGGAGCAGTTTTTCTTTATAATTTCTTGATATCTAAGCTCTTTCTTTGATCATGACTTTCCAGTAGTCCAAATTATCTCCCCTCAATCTATATTCTAGGTCAGTTTTTCTGATGAGATAGCTTATATTTTCTTCTATTTTTTTTCATTCTTTTGACTTAGTTTTATCGTTTCTTGGTGTCTCATGGAGTCATTAGCTTCCACTTGCTCAATTCTGATTTTTAAGGAATTATTTTCTTCTGTGAGCTTTCTTACCTCTTTTTCCATTTGAGCGATTTTGCTTTTTAAAGAATTCTTTCCGGGGCAGCTAGGTAGCACAGTGGATAGAGCACTGGCCCTGAAGTCAGGAGAACCTGAGTTCAAATCCGTTCTCAGACTAAACACTTGACACTTACTAGCTGTGTGACTGTGGGCAAGTCACTTAACCCCAGTTGCCATAAATTTAAAAAAAAATCTTTCCTTCAGTGAATGTTTTTTTACCTCTTTTTCCATTTGTCCTATTCTGCTTTCTCTTTTCTTCAGTGAATTTTTGTGCCTCCTTTTCCATTTGGCCTGTTCTGTTTTTTAAAATGTTATTATTTTCAGTGTTGTTTGTGCCTCTTTTACATAGCTGCTAATTCTATTTTCATAATTTTCTTGCATCACTCATTTCTTTTCCTAATTTTTCCTTGGCTCCACTTCCAAATGTTGATTTTTTAAAAATCAGTGTATCCTCAACATTATAGAATTAGCTTTATTGTGTAAAGTGAGACATAGTTTATCTCTAAAATAGTGTTGAGATTGTTGCTTATTTTTCTGGATCTTGAGGGTTCATTAGAAAGAGAAAATTTTAAAAAGCATTAAGTATGGTACTGACATATTTTTGTGGAAATAACCTCAGCTCCTCATATGAACATGACCTAGTTGTTTTTTAATAAAATGTAGTGTGGAATTTTCTGGTTTGTGAGGGAAGTAACCTTTTCACAAGCCTTGCACTTTTCCACTCTGGATGCAGTAAATATTGCCAAGGCCAGGAGACAAAGACAGGAAGCACTGTGGGTAATCATCATGCTTTAATGAACTCCTGGCTTTATTTACATTCTCTGTGAGAAAAAAAAGTCATCATTTTCTTCCCTTGTATAAACATTTCTGAGAGAGAATGGTTAAATAGTCCAGGCCATGTTGTCAATTGGAAGAATTGCCAGTGATCTCCCCTGTTATGGAAATAATCTCCCTGTCCTCTGAACCTTCATAGTATTTTCCCATTGCAGCTGAAATCTGACCACTTTAAACTTTGTCATTCTTTCAAACTTCTGTACCTTTTAGATAATGTGAAATAACTCAATTCAGAAACAGTTAGTGATAAAACATTTCAGTTAAAAGTATCAAGAGAATTATAGCCATGTAGTAGAGTCACAAATCTGAAAGAGATTTTAAAGGTCATCCAGTCCAAAGTCCTCTCTTTACATATGAGGAAACTAAGGTCTATGGAAATAGAATAACTTGCTGAAAGTCATACGAGTATAAATATTAAGAGCCTTATTTGAACTCACCCATATCTTCTGACTCCAAAACCAGCCATCTTTTTTTTTTTTTTGCGATGCCTCTTAGAAATTAGAATGACTCATTCCCCAGGGATTTAGGGCACTACAATTTTAACTCTGTAGTAAAAACTTTAATTAACTATAATACATAGAAAATGAAATTTTCTAGGTTACTAAATTTGCTCTTTAACAGGGAATTTAAATGTTAAGAAGATACTGTTCAAACATACATCTTTTAAAATCTAACAATCTTAAAAAGTAGACTTTGTTGATATTGTTTGTTTTTTACAACATCAGTTATACTTGTATCCTTCCTTTTCTCCCTCTTATCCCTTACAAAAAATTATAAGCCATCCATGTGAGCACTAGCCTTATAAGCTATTCTTCATAAGGCTTTTTTTAAAGGAGGAAGATTAAAAAAATCACAAAACAAATAAGCACATAAAGAAATTGGATGTTACATGTCATGTCCCATACTTGTGAACCTCCATCTCTACAAAGGAGCAGAGGGAGATATTTTCTAACGAGGTATCTAGGTGGTGCCGTTGATAGAACACTGGGTCTGGAGTCAGGAATATCTGAGTTCAGATTTAGACTCTGATAACCTATGTTTGCCTCAAATTCCTCAACTATAAAATAGGCTTAAAAATTATACTTACCACGTATGTTTGCTATGAAGATCAAATGAGATAATATTTGTAAAACACTTAGCACAGTATCTGACATGTAATAGGCACTATATAAATATTCTCTTTCCCTTCACCTTCGTATATCTCTTTTTGGCCAAGCTTGGTCATTTAAATTTTGCAACAATCTGTTTTGATTGTTTGGTATTGGTTATTTTTTACTTTTACATTATTGTAGTCATTTTATATGTTACTTTCCTGAGTCTCTGCTTATACATTGTATCAGTTCATGAAAGTCTTTCTATGCACAATATTCATCATGTTCATAACTTCTAACAGTACAGTAATATTCATGTACTACATATAGTCAATTCCTATTCAATGAGTATATTCTTTATTTTTATTTCTTTGCTAGGAGTTAGCATTTATATAGAATTTTAAAATTTACAAAGAACTTTATGTGTTATCGTATTTAATCCTCACAACAATACTATGACCATTTTATAAGTGAGTTTTGTTATTGTTGTTGTTGTTTGTCTTCTCTCTTGAAGAGAACCATGATGTCAGGAAGGTGATGTCATGATTTGCATTTACAGAAGTTTTTACAGATAAGGAAACTGGGACTGAGAGAGGTTAGTTGACTTGTTCAGCATCTTATAGCTGAGTGCTTGAGGCAGGATTTGAATTTAGGTCTTCTTAATTCGAAATCCAGGACTGTATCCTCTATGCCTATCTAGCTGCTTCTGAACATACTGCTACAAAAAAGTGTCCCTATATTTATGTATATTGGAATGTTTGGTGGATTTTTGTTTTGGTTTTTGTCAGTGACCTCTTTGGAGTATATTTCTAGCAGTGGGCTCTCTGGGTCACACATTTTACTTACTTTATTTGATAATTCCATATTACTTTCGAGAATAGGTAAGACTACCAATTACTAATTACTATGTCTGTTTTTCCATAGCCCTTCTGACACTGAATATTTCTGTCTTTTTTCATCTTTGCCAATATGTTGGGTGAAAGGGGAAACCTCAGAGTTGTTTTAATATGCATTTCTCTTGTCATTAGTGACCTAGAGCATTCTTTCACATGGTTGTTAACAGTTTGCAGTTCTTTTGAAAATTGTTTATATTTTTTGACACTCCAGTGCACTGCATTGTTTCCTCATAACTGTCTTCTTACATGGAAATTAGTATTGGTAATATTATCAATTTATGCCCTACTTCCCTTTTACCCACTATGTATTTTTTTCATTGTCCACTGAGTTAGCTACAATTTTGATTCCTCAGAGATTATGATGTTGCATTGTTTTCAGCCATAAAGTATTATCAAAAGAATATTGGTGTTAAACGTTTTTTTACTTACAGTTAAGATTGCAATGTAAAAGATTATAGAGGAACCCAGATCCCCAAAAACACACCAGAAAAGATCTTAAAACACACTAAACCAAACAGTGATCAATAAGACATAAGAGAAATACCAGTAAGCTCCTGTGCTCAGTCAGGGACTAAATAGGAATATAGCCAGTGGCCCTCCAGTAGGCACAACACATAGGGACATATTGGGTAGATGTGAAGCCTGACTGATCTCTGGTAAATAGAGCTTGACCAAATCAGTTAGAACCAGAGGGGAAAATAAAAACTAGAAAGAATTTACTGATTACCTCCTGAAAGAAACCTTGAACTGAAAATACTGAGAAATTCATAGCCAAAATTCAAAGTTTTGAAGTCAAAGAAAAAAATAGTGCAGACATCCAGAAGGAAAAAAATCAAATTCCAAGGAACCATAGCCAAGGATTCACAAGACTGCTATAAAACTGCAGTGATTACAATGGACAGGGAATTTTAAGTCATAATCATTGTTAGGTTGCAATTTTAGAAAAAGGATTCTTCCATCTAAAACAAATATACTGTGATACATTTTGGAGAAAAATGAAGCTACCTCATTATAAATGTTGAAATTGTTTTGATGGGTTTTTTTTTTAACATAAATCCACATGAAATAGGATATGAAGTATGCACATATTCCCATAAAATAGATGTGAGTCTGGAGGTTAGGTAAGAGATTAGGACTGAATGTCCTAATCTTAGATATCTTAAACTCAGCATATCAACTCAATTGAAATCATTATCTTTTTCCACAAACCTTCTCTACTTCTGAATTTCCCTATTGCTCACAAGGATACCACCATCCTCTCAGTCACTCAAGCTCAAAACTTAGGTGTCATCTTTGACTCCTAAATGTCTCTTACCTCACCCACATATACTATCTGTTGTCAATCAGTGTATGCTTTTTCTCTTCTGAGAATGTAACCACCTTGGTGTAGGCCCTTACCTCCTTGTCTCAGACTTAGATTATTTAGCCTGCTGGCTGGTCTCCTTACATTAGATCTCTTCCCCACTCCAGGCTTTCTTCCACTCACCTATCAATGTGATTTTCCTGAAGCATACGTCTGCCCATGTCACCTCCTATTCAGTAAACTCCAGTAGCTCTCTGTTATTTTCAGTATCAAACATAAAATACTCTGGCATTCATAGCCCTTCACAACCTAGCCCCCTTTTATCCTTCTGGTCCTCTTACACTTTAAACTTACCTGCCTACACTGTACTCCAGTGACACTGTCCTCCTTGTTCTTCAAAAAAACAAAAACAAAAATAGTCTGTCTCCTAACTCCAGGCATTTTCATTGTCTGCCCCGCCATGCCTGCAATTTTCACTTTCCTCATTTCTGCCTCTTGGCTTCCTTCAAGAACTGGCTAAAATTCCACCTTCTTTGGGAAGGTTTTACTGATTGGCCTTGATTCTAGTTGTTCAATCATTTTAGTGATGTCTGACTCTTCATGAACCCATTTGAGGTTTTCTTGGCAACGATACTGGTGTGGTTTGCCATTTCCTTCTCTAGCTCATTTTACACATGAGGAAACTGAGGCAAACAGGGTTAAGTGACTTGCTCAGGGTCTGACATGGGATTTGGACTCGGGTCTTTCTGACTCCAGATCTGTACCCTATCCATTATACCACCTAGCAGCCCTCTTGATTCTAATGCCTTCCCCTTATTGGTTATCTCCAATTTAGCCTGTATATAACTTGTTTGTACAGAATTATTTGCATGTTGTCTCCTCCATTAGACTCGCAGTTCCTTGAGATCAAGTATTATGTTTTGCCTTTCTTTGTATCCCCAGCACTTCGCATAGTGTCATAGCAGGTTCTGAATAAATGCTTCCTGACTGACTAAAATGTAATCTAATTTCTTCTTCCTTTGTGAACAGAATTATTTTTTTAAGAATGAATAGCAAATCTATAGAAAATGGTTGTTTAAAACAAATATAGGCTATGTAGTGTTCAACCGTCAAAATTCTGTTTTTATTAGAGATGATTGTATATAATATTTAAATATTTCTCAACCTATTAGATAACAGAGATGCCATAATTTTTTGCATTTGAGAAAGATGTTGGTTTTTGCACCCTTTTGAAGAAATAGCAATTAAGAGAGACTACACAGCAATCCAAATTCATGCCTGTATTTAGCAGGGAATTTGTTACTCTCCAAGTGACTCACTTAATCAGTTTGTTTCTGAAACAGGCATTTGCTCACTTATCCCTAGTTGCCAATTTTTTTTCCCCCAAGGGAGCATCTGTTTTCAGTTTATTAAAATGTGTCATGAAATCATAGACAAGAAGTCTAAAGGTTTTTCTAACTTGACAAACTAACAAGTCCTTAATTATTTGTTGAAAGAAAAATGTGGTGTGGATATTTCATGACATCTGAATAGAGCCATGAAAATATGACTGATGCAAATGTTTTAACTTAACATATGGAGAAAGTATTCCTGCCATTACATGAATGAGTATAAAGTACCTCCCTGTAAAGCATAAATGTTAACAATGGAAACATGTTCCTTAGGAATGAGATCTAGTTTCTTAGTTATATTAATCAAATGAAATATTCATTCTAGTTTGGAAGTGATAATATCTTTTATTCCCATATCAAATGAACTGATTGTTTTTCAAAAGGCATTCATGGCATTCTTTTCAGTGAATCCCAAATTAGAAATATTATGTGTGGCCAGTCAATTGGGTTGATTGACTTGAGTCCATACAGATCTATCTATCTATCTATCCATCTATCTTTCTATCTCTCTCAATGTACATGTATATATCTGTGTGTGTGTATATACATATATGTGCAATCTGTATAAATGATGTAAAATTATATCTACATGCATAACCAATTAAATGACACTGTTTAGATTGGTTATGTCAAGCTTTTTCTATGGGATGGCAAAAAACAATCTGTTGATTTGATTAATTCCTAATAGAGAACTTAGAAATTCTCTCATCTAATCCTTATATTGTTTTAGATGAGAACACTGAGGCTTAAATAGGTCAAATGACTTACTTAAAGTCACAGAAGGTGAGTAGCAGAGACAGGATTTGAACCCAAGTCCTTTGACTCCAAAGCCCCCTTTGAGTATTATATGCTGCCCTTCCCAATTTATTTCTAGGCTTCTAAAATTCATTGATTATAGAATCCAAATGAGTAATTTAAAAATGTGAAGAATTCCAAAATAACATTTCAGGATTGTGCCATTTTATTCTGTAAGAGTGAATTGTTCATTCTCATTGGTGAAAAATGTCATAATTTGTTTGGAATCCCTCCAGCACAACATTCTGAGCCTTGTCCTTTCTTTTTTTTTTTTTAAATTTATATAGTTTCTGAATTCCAAAAAAGTTTTCCTAGGTTAACTGAAAGGGAAGTAAAACATTGTTATTGGTCTTTTTCTGCTTAAACATTCAGCTTCATATATACCTTTCCCCATAAAATATGCAGTACACTTTTGCATATCGGCATATCAATAATTTTATTGCTCTAAGTTCTGATTCATTTTATCTAAAAATGGATAGATATATTTTAGTAAATAGATTGTAAATCTTTTACAACATCCTATCTATGTTTTTTAGCTTAGTCTGAAAGCTTCTAAACTATCCCTCCTTTTTTTTAAACCCCTGGCACATGGGTTTAAGATATACATACCATGTTCTAAAAGATATTTTATAAATACACAGCTCGGTGGTACATTGGATAGAGTACAAGACTTGGAGTTAGGATGACCTCAGTTCAAATCCTACCTCAGATAATTACTTTCTATGCAACCCTGTGTATTAACATCTCTGTGCCTCAGTTTCTCCATTTATAAAATGGGAATAATAGCAACTGCCTCACAGCAAGCACTTATATAAATGCAAGCTATTATGATAAAGCACTTATACAAATGCAAGTTATTATTATAAAATACTTTGGATGATTACTATACAAGTAATGCACTCTAGTTATCTCACAGAGTAGAAATTCACTCTCATATCTATCCTAAATCTGCTAAGGGATAGCTTTTATTTATCACGAGCATTTCTCAGAGATCAGGTGTCCTAGGAAAAGGCATTTCTTGCTGCTTTTAGACATGGGATAAATGAGAGCTCAGAAACCACCTTAGCCATTGATCTCCTTGCTCCGAAGAAAGAGAACGAGAAAACTTTTGGGAGCCAAGATGGGCCATCTCAGCACCAGATAAGCTGTCAGATCCCCACAGCCTCCAACTGAATCCCCAGCACACAAAACCAGTGACAAGTCCCTGGCCCTCAGCACAAGAAGCTTGGCACAGTGCCCCCTGTGCTCCAGCAGGAGAACTCAGCTTTAAAAGCCAAGAAATAGGCAAACAAGATGTACAAGAAGCAAAAATGAACATTGACAATAGAAAGTTACTATGGTGTCAGAGAAGATCAAAACACAAACTCAGAAGAGGACAACATTGTCAACATGCCTACATCTGAAACCTCAGAGGGGAATATGAAATGGTCTCAAGCCCAAAAAGCCTTCTTGGAAGAGCTCAAAATGGATTTTAAAAGTCAAATGGGAGAGGTAGAAGAAATACTGGGAAACGAAATAAGAGGTATGCAAGAAAGAGTAAACAGCTTGGAAAAAGAAGGACAAAAAAAATTGAATGAAGAAAGTAATACCTTAAAAAAATACAATTGGTCAAATGGGAAAAAATCCCTTGGAGTTTCCTTCTTTAAAAAAAAAAAGAATTGGCCAAATGAAAAAGAAAGTACAAAAATTCAGTGAAGAGAACAACTCCTTAAAAAGTAGAATTGGATTACTAGCTGTGTGACTCTGGGCAAATCACTTAACCCCAATAGCCTCACCAAAAAAAAAAAAGTAGAATTGGCCAAATGGAAAAGGAGGCTAAAGCTAAGTGAGGAAAATAATTCCTTAAAAATTAGAACTGGGCAAGTGGAAGCTGATGACTGTATGAGACATCAAGAATCAATCAAACAAAATCAAAAGAGTGAAAAAAATAGAAGAAAGTGTAAAATACCTCATTGGAAAAACAACTGACCTTGAAAATAGATCCATGAGAGATAATTTAGGAATTATTGGGCTACTTGAAAGCCAGGATCAATAAAAGAGCCTGAATAGCATCTTTCAAGAAATTGTCTTAGAACCTGAAGGTAAAATAGTCATTGAAAAAATCCACTGATCACCTCCAAATGAGATCTCAAAAATGAAAATTCCTGGTAATATTATAGCTGAATTCCAGAGCTTCCAGGTTAAGGAGAAAATACTGCAAACAGCCAGAAAAAAAAATAACAATGTAAACATTGTTGAATCACAGTCAGGATTACACAGCTTCTACATTAAAGAATTAGAGGGCTTGGGAAATGATATTCTGGAAGACAAAGGAGTTTAGATTACAATGAAGAATCAACTATGCAGCAAAACTGAGCGTATTCTTTCAGGGGAAAAGGTGGATTTTCAGTGAAATAGGAGAGTTTCAATCATTCCTGATGGAAAAAACAACAGAGATGAACAGAAAAATCGATCTTCAAATACAAGACTCAAGAGAAACATAAAAAGGTAAACAGGAAAAAAAAACAGGTTAAAGTGTTCACAATCCTACACAAGAAGATGATACTTGTAACTCTTGAGAACTGTATCTTTATTATGGCATTTAGAAGAGGTATACATAGAGGGCGTGGGTATAAGTTGACTTTGATGTGATGATAAAAAATCAATTAATTAAGGAGCGGAAAAAAAGGATTGTACTGGGAGAAGGGGAAAGGAGGAGGCAGAAAAAGGTAAATTACATCACATGAAGAGGCACAAAGACCTATTGCAGTAGAGGGAAAGAAGGAAGGAGAGCATTTTTTGAACTCCCATCAGATTTGACTCAAAAAGGGAATAACATACACATTCAGTTAGTTATAGAAATTTCTCTTACTCTGTAGGGAAGTAGGAGGAAAAAAGAGGAAGAAAAGGGAAAGCAGAAGATAGCAGGGAGGGAAGAAGTAGTAGGAGGAAGGGGAAAGAAAAGGGACACAGGCTGATAAAAGGGAGGGCAGACTCCCACTGGTGAGGAGGGAAAGTGTGAAAGGAGAGAAAAAAATATAAATGGGGGGAGGGGAATAGGATGGAGAGAAAGATACAGTTAGTAATCATAACTGTGAATGGGGTGGATTCTCTAATAAAATGGAAGCAGAGAGCAGAATGGATTAAAAACCATAATCCTGCAATATGTTGTGTACCAGAAACATTTGAAACAGAGAGATACAGATAGAGTAAAGGTAAAAGGCTGGAAGAGAATATATTATGGTTTAGATGAAGTAAAAACAAACCCAAAAAAAGGCATTGGTAGCAATCTTGATCTCAAAGCAAAAGCAAAAATAGATCTAATTAAAAGAGACTAACTCCATCCTGCTAAAAGGTATCATAGACAATGAAGTAATACCATGACTAAACATATATGCATCAAGTGGCGTAGCATCCAGATTATCAAAGGAGAAGTTAAGGGAGTTACAGGAAGACATAGATAACAAAACTATAGTAGTTGGGGACCTTAACACCCCCCTCTCTGAACTAGATAAATGTAACCACAAAATAAACGAGAAAGAATTTAAGGAAGTGAAGAGAATTTTAGAAAAGTTAGATATGGTAGACCTCTGGAGAAAGTTGAATGGGGATGGAAATGAATATACCTTTTTCTCAGTGTTCCATGGCACCTAACAAAAATTGCCTATATACTAGGGCATAAAACCTCACAATCCAATGCAGAAAGGCAGAAATATTAAATGCATCCTTTTCAGATCATGATGCAATAAAAATTACATGTAATAAGGGGCCATGGAAAGATAGACTAAAAATTAACTGAAACTAAATAATCTAATCCTAAAGAATGAGTGGGTCAAACAAGAAGTCATAGAAACAATCATTGACTTCATCCAAGAGAACAACAATAATGGGACAACATACCAAAAGTTATGGTATACAGCCAAAGCAGTTCTTAAGGGAAATTTTGTATCTCTAAATGCTTACATAAATAAAATAGAGAAAGAGATCAATGAATTGGACATGGAATTTAAAAAGCTAGAAAAAAGAACAAATTAAAAATCCCCAATTAAATGCCAAAAACAGAAATTATGAAAATCAAAGGAGAGATTAATAAAACTGAAATAAAGAAAACTGTTTAACTAATAAATACAACTAAGAGCTGGTTTTATGAAAAAACAATAAAATATACAAATCATTGGTTAATTTGATTTTTTTAAAAGAAAGAAGAAAAGCAAACTACCAGTATCAAAAATGAAAAGGGTGAATTCACCACCAATGAAGAGGAAATTAAAACAATAATTAGGAGATATTTTGCCCAATTGTATGCCAATAAATCTGACAATATTAGTGAAATGGATGAATATTTACAAAAATATAAATTGCCCAGATTAACAGAAGAAGAGATAGAATACTTAACCCCATTTCAGAAAGAGAAATTGAACAAGTGATCAATGAACTCCCTATGAAAAAATCTCCAGGGCCAGATGGATTTACAAGTGAATTCTAACAAACATTTAAAAAACAATTAATTCCAATAGTATGTAAACTATTTTGAAAAATAGGTGACCAAATCCTTTTTATGATACAAATATGACTCTTATACCTAGACCAAGAAGAGCCAAAACAGAGAAAGAGAATTATAGACCTAATTCTGTAATGAATATTGATGCAAAAAAATAAATAAAATATTAGCAAAGAGATTACAGTAACTGTTTTGTCAAAAGCCTTTTCTGTATCTATTGAGATAATCATATGATTTCTTTTAATTTTGTTATTGATATGGTAAATTATGCTGATATTTTTCCTTATATTGAACCAGCCCTGCAGGAAAGCATAAAGAAATCATATGATTATCTCAATAGATGCAGAAAAGGCTTTTGACAAAATACAGCACCCATTACTATTAAAAAAAACACTAGAGAGCATAAGAATCAATGGAGTTTTCCTTAAAATGGTAAGTAACTTCTATCTAAAACCATCCACAAGCATTACATGTAATGGTGATAAACTAGAAGCATTCCCAATAAGATCAAGGGTGAAAGAAGGATGTCCATTATCACCACTATCATTCAATATTGTACTAGAAATGCTAGCTTTAGCAATAAGAGAAGAAAAAGAAATTGAAGTAATTAGAATAGACAATGAAGAAACAAAGCTATCACTGTTTGCAGATGATATGATGGCATACTTAGAGAAACCTAGAAACTGCTTGAAATAACTAACAACTTTAGCAAAGTTGCAGGATATAAAAGAAACCCATATAGGTCATTGGCATTTCTATATATTATTGACAATGCCTAGTAGCAAGAGATAGAAATTCCATTTAAAGTAACCATAGACAATAGAAAATATTTGGGAGTCTGCCTGCCAAGACAACCTCAGGAACTGTAGGAAAACAATTACAAAACATTTCTTACAGAAATAAAGTCAGATCTAAATAACTGGAAAAATACCAGTTGCTTATGATATGCTGAGCTAATATAATAAAAATGACAATTTTACCTAAATTAATTCACATATTCTGTGCCATACCAAACTATAAAAATTACTTAATAGAACTAGAAAAAATAATAACAAAATTCACCCAGAAGAATAAAAGGTCCAGAGTATCAAAGGAATTAATGAAAAGTAATGCAAGGGAAGGTGGCCTTGTCATACCAGATCCAAATCTGTATTATAAAGCAGCAATCATCAAAATTACTTGGTACTAGCCAAGAAATAGAGTGGTAGATCACATTAAGTATATAGGACACAATAGTCAATGATAATAGTAATCTACTGTTTGACAAACTCAAAGATTCCAGCTTCTGGGATAAGAACTCATTATTTGACAAAAACTGCTGGGAAAACTGGAAAATAATATGGCAGAAACTGGTCATAGGTCAACATCTTATACCATATGCCAAGATAAGGTCAAAATGGGTACATAATTTAGCCATAAAGAGTGATATCACAGGCAAATTAGGAGAGCAAGGAATAGTTTACCTGTCAGATCTATGGAGAAGAGAGGAATTTGTGACCAAACGAGATAGAGAACATTATGAAAAGCAAAATGGATAATTTTGATTACCTTAGATTTGCACAAACAAAGCCAATGCAGCCAGTATTAGAAGGGAGGTAGAAAGCTGGGAAACAATTTTTATAAGCAGCATTTCTGATAAAGACCTCATTTGTAAAATATATAGAGAACTGAATCGAATTTGTAAGAATACAAGCCATTTCTCAATTGATGTCAAAGGATATGAACAGGCAGTTTTGAGATGAGAAAATTAAAACTATCTCTAATCATCTGAAAAAATGCTCTAAATCACTATTGATTAGAGAAATACAAATTAAAACAACTCTGAGGCACTACCTCACACCTATCAGGTTGGATAATATGACAAAAAAGGAAAATGATAAATGTTGGAAAAGATGTGGGAAAATTGGAGCACTAATGCATTGTTGGTGGAGTTGTGAAATGATCCAACCAATTCTGGAGAGCAATTTGGAACTATGTGCAAAGGGCTATAAAACTGTGCATATCCTTTGGTGTAACAATATCACTGCTAAGTTTATGTCTCAAAGAGATCATAAAAATGGAAAAGCACCCACATGTTCAAAAATATTTATAGCAGATCTTTTTATGGTGGCAAAGAATTGGACATTGAGGGAGAGCCCATCAGCTGGGGACTCACTGAACATGTTGTGGTATGTGAATATAATAGAATACTGTTGTTCTATAAGAGATGATGAACAGGCAGATTTCAGAAAAACATGGAAAGTCTTACATGAACTGATACCGAGTGAAATGAGCAGAACCAAGAGAACATTGTACACAGTAACAGCCACATTGTTCGATGACCAACTCTAATAGACTTAGCTGTTCTCAGCAATACAGTGATCTAAGACAATTCCAAAAGACTCATGATGGAAAATGCTATCTACATCCAGAGAAAGAACTGTGGAATCTGAATGCAGATCTAAGCATGATATTTTCTCTTTTTTGTTTGTTTGTTTTTCTTTCTCGTGGGTTTTTTTTCTTTTGTTCTGGTTCTTCTTTCACAACATAACTAATGTTGAAATATGTTTGATATGATTGTACATGCATAGCCCATATCAGATTACATGCCATCTTGGGGAGGGTAAAGGGAAGGGAGGGGGAAAAATTTGGAACTCAAAGTCTTATAAAAGTGAATGTTGAAAACTAAAAATAAAAAGGAAAGAGATGGCACACAAAGACGTGTTTAGAACTCATTCACAAAACATTTGTAAGAAGATGATTGAATATTTCAAAATAGTGTCTCTTTATAAAACAGTGAAGAGCAGTGGAGTGGCAGAGGCTCCTCTAGAAAGCTTGGAATAAAAGCCAACAAAGTCATATGTTCTCAGAAAATGGAGGGAGGGCAACAAATAGTTGCAGAATAGAACATGATTTTCAGCATTAATAATAGTTACGACAAGCATCTTATTAAAACTCTGCTGCTTTGCTGAGCTCTCAAGATAGAAAGAAAGCCAAAACAAACAAACCAAAAAGGGAAAAAAAAGATCTTTCTCATCACAAATAGTAAAGGAACACAGTATTTGGATTCTAATTTTTTTGTTTGTTTTTGTTTTTGTTTTGTTTTGTTTGTTTTTAGGCAGTTGGGGTTAAGTGACTTGCCCAGGGTCACACAGCTAGTAAGTGTCATGAATTCTAATTTTTATATATGGCATTTAACAACATGAAATTGAGAAGTGTGCCTGGATCTTTTGTAAGACTTAGTCTGTTCGGTAGGCCCTAGAAAGAAGACTTTAGAAACAATGAATCAAAATTGCAGGGGCAAATTTAGGCAATGTAAGGAAAAAACTTTCTAGTAATTAGAGATATACCAAAGTAAATGGGTTCTCTCAGGAAGTATAGGTTCATCCTTACCAGAGATCTTTAAGCAAAAGTGAGGTGACCTCTTGTTGGAGAGATTTTTGAGGGAATTCTTGTTCAAGTACAGGTTGGACTAAATAGACTCTGAGGGACCTTCCAACTCTGAGATTCTGTGAATCTAGCCAAATCTATAGAAGAGGGGTGATTTAAGTGACAAGGAGATTCCAAAGAATGCAAAAGGACATCAGCAACTGCTGACCCACGTACTTACATTCTTATGCCTATAAAATTTGTGTGACAATATACTAGGAATATATTATTATAACAGCTAACATTATTCTAGCAATTGACATATATTATCTCCTTGGATCCTCATAACCACCCTGTAAGGTAGGAGCTTCTTGAGAGCAGACTACTTTTTGCCTGCGCTGTGATAGCACATAGTATATGTTACACACTTAATAAGTGCTTGCTGCCTAACAAAAAAGTCACAGTTTAAATGTCTTAGAAGTAAATGTAAACATGTAAAGAAAAAAAATAAAACTTATAAACTGGTTACCATTCAAACAGCCTTCAGAGGAAAATGGAAACAGAAAGTAAATGATCAGTTCAGTAATAAGAAGTATCTTCCCCACCCAACAAAAGTATTGTGACATGAATTTTGTGTATCTTATGGAATCATAGCCTCCTGTTGTTTCACGTTTGGGCCTTTGCACACTCAGTCATTCAGGAAACCATCACAGTTTCTTGCCACAGATCTCTACACAAAGACTATTTCTGTTTCTCTGTTTTACTAAATGTTTCTCTGAATGACTAGGCAAAATGGCCATGCTAGCTGCTTCCTACAGTGGCTTCCCCACCACTGTGCCAGGATGGCTTCCCTAGCCTTTCCCTACAAAAAGCCTGTTCTACTTCCAAGACAGAGACTGACACTTGGGAACATGATGAATATTGGGTAAGTCCCCACTCCTTGAAACAGCAAGCAGAGCTCTTAGGTTCTAGAAAGCTCTCTTGTCAATATTCCCTATGGAGAGGGCCAGAATCAGAGTTATATCCCTCCCTGTGGCTATAAAATTTGAATTCCCTAGCTAAAATCAGCAGAGGCAAACTTGAAATCTGAAAGTATATGTTTAGTCATTTTTTCAGTTGTGTCCAACTCTTCTGATCTCATTTGAGGATTTCTTGGCAAAGATACTAGAATAGTTTACCATTTTTTTCTCCAGTATACTAAAGTATGAGATGTCCCAAAAGTCTTTAAACTTGAATAGCTGTACATCACATCAAAGAAACACTAAGACTTTAAATAGCAAGGATCATTATCCTTTCATCCCAGACAATTATATCACAGTGCCATTCGCAGCAAATATATATCAGTAGCATATACAATCAATCAACAAGAATTTATTAATCACCTAATATGATTTAGATACTGGGTTAGGTGCTGAAGATACAAATACCAAAATTAAATCAATACCCATAGAAAAAAATAATGCAAAGCATCACTTAACAGGTTTATTCAGTGACTAAATGCCTAAATTATATGTGGGACATGTTCCAAGCCCATACCACTTCAGTACAAGTATATCCATTATGCTGAAATCAAACATAAAACATACACACACACACACACACACACACACACACACACACACACACACACACACACAAGCAAAACCTGCAGTGACGATGTCAATAAGCCTATAAAATAAGAAAACATACATAAGCATCTGGGTATCCACAAATAAACAATGTAATGTATAAGTATCAGGCAATCATTTCAGGCACAGCACGTGGGCTAATAAATAAATAGCAAAACAAAAAAGATTCAACAGCACTGCTCAAACATATATAGCTATAAATATGCAATTACATGAATAAACATTAGTATTGTCTGGTTACACTTGTAAAAATTTCTCCAGCTTCACCTGTAACAATATAAATTAGTTTGTTTGCAGGTTGGGTCAACCGAGTTGTCTTGTGTCCTGCTGACCTTTCTGTCCTGAGCCAGTTGATGCAATGGAATGATCATAGTCATGATCATATTTGTAGATCTCCATATTTATACCTGAACTTGTTGAGATCCCAGGCTGGCTATCAATATTTCAAAGTTCTCTTGGTAGTTTCTTTACCATTGAAGTTTCTTTAGCTTAAGTAGGAAAGGTGTCACCTCTGGATTCAGTCTTCTTTCCCTGTCTGACCTACGATTTTTCTCTGTTTGAATATGTGGGAGCGTTGGGCACGTTTATAGGCAGAAGGGTAGCGGTTAGTAAACGAGGAAAGACTGAAGGTCTGTGAGGAAGTAGGGACGATAAGAGTACAATCTGCTGGAGAATATGGAATGGAATGAGATCACTTGTGCATGCCAAGGGGTTTTCTTTGGTAAGGTGAAAGGCCACCTCTTCATGTGAAATAGGAGTGAAGGAGGAGATAGTAGTAGAATGTATCTCAGTTATGTGAGATGAGGAGGAGAGAAGATACAGCTTTTGTTTGTTTTTTAAACCTCCTTAAAATCTGGCCTCTTCATACCTTTCCAGTCTTCTTACACATTGCTCTCCTCCACATGCACTGCAGCAAGTGACACTAGTCCCCTTGGTATTCCTCACGCAAAATACTCCGTCTCTTGACTACTTCGATTTTTACTGGCTGTCTCTCATGCTTAAAATGCTCTCCTTCCTCATCTCCACCTCCCGGCTTCCCTGGTGTCCTTCAATTCCCAGCTATGATTCTACCTTACATGGGAAATCTTTTCTGATTCCCCTTGCCTTCCATTATCCCTCTGTTGACGTCTCTGCAATTTGATAGTGTCAGTCATCCTCTTATCCTGGACATACTCTCTTCTCTCTAGGTTTGGTGTCACTGCTCCTTTTGGTTTACCTGCTTGTTAGTTATTTCCTTCTGTCTTCTTTGCTGTCTCTTCATCTAGGTCATTCCCACTAACTTCAGTGACCCTCATGACTCTGTCTTAGGCCCTCTTCTCTTCACCCTCTGTACTATTTCATTTAGTGATATCAGTTCTATGGATTCAATTATGTTAGATTTATCAATTATGTTTGTCCAGCACTAACCTCTCTTCTGACTTCAGTCTTGTGTCTCTAACTACCTATTAAATATCTCCAACTGGATGTCCTGGAGACATCTTAAACTCATCATGTCTAAAACTGAACTCATTATTTTCCCTATCTACCCCACAAACTGTCCCTTCTTCCTAACCTGACCACCTTCAGTCTTCTTTACAATAGCCTCCATTCTTACTGCCTGAAGATAACAGAGTCATACCAGATAGCTATCACACTGTTTGCTTATGCTGATGCCAGCTTTGCTTGGCATCCCCTTTCCTATTGCCTGTGAGATTCTGGTTTCCTTTTTGTAAAATTATACAATGAAAGAAGTCCCTGTAATTTCTTATTAGATTTCTTGATTATTATTTGGTCTGGCATGATTTTTAGGTTTTTGCCGGAAGAGGTACATAGAAGCTGGGCTGTCTTCCTCATGTCAAGCAGCTTTTTAATTTTTACTGAAAATTTTTGGAACTGCATGTCCATCACTATTTTCTTGCTGCTCATCAAAGAGTGCAAATAAGTTTCCTGTGTACAAGTGGTTATGGTGGTGGTATTGTTTTTCAGTCATTTCAGTCATATCTGACTCTTTGTGACCTCATTTGGGATTTTTATGGCAGATACTAGAATGGTTTGCCATTTCCTTCTCCAGCTTATTTTACAGATGGGGAACTGAGGCAAATAGGGTTGTCCAGGGTCACCTGGCTGGTGTCTGAGGTCAGATTTGAACTCAGGAAGATGAGTCTTCCTGACTTTAGGCCTGACACTCAATCCACTGTGCCATCTTGCTGCTCCTATGGTTGTGGTAAATTGTCTCATTTATAGGGTTCCCGTCATTCTCTGTAGCTATACTATAAATAGGCAAGTTGCCCTTTTGCTCAACAATTTGGTATGGTATAGTTTTCCTTGGACACCAAGGTTCCTCAGCAAAATTCATTCTCCTTGTTGAAGATCTTGACAGTGTACTTGAGCAGCATGCCATCATTTGATTCTGTGAGAGCTCTTCTTAAATTAAGTCATTAATAGTTGGCAGGCTGTTTTTAGCCTCTTGGCCAATAGATATACTGTGTGGGTGTGCGTTTTTTCCCTCTTCTGAAACTCTACAGCATAAAGAAGTAGATGGGTATGACTATCAACAAAACATTAGCAAATATGGTATAAAACTTGTGATATCATTCCTGGTGGAGTAGTGCCCATGTATTAGAAATGCCACTTGTTTCCCCTGAGATTTGTGTTCTAATCTCAGTGTTCTCAATATGGTCAGCACTGTGTGAGTGAAACCCTTGAATAATTAGCCCTTCTCCTTGGGTTCTTGATATCTTCCATTGTTAGCATTTCTTTGAAGAACTTGCATTCAGAATCTCTTCCTTGGTTAGAATGGATGCTAGCAGAGAATCTGTATGATGAGAATATGTCTCCTACCACCTTTTTGCGATTATGGAAGCATTCTGATGACTCGTAGAATATGACTGCATACCTGGTAAAAAAAAAATGTCACCCCTATGATATGACTTTTGTCCTTGCTCTCTCCTTCTGATGTAAAAAGTCAGTGTAGACAAGTTCCAACAGTTTGCTAGACTTGCATTCTCCAAATGTGCAGCATGAGTTATTAGCACTTTCCTTTTGAACGCGTTGGGCACAAGTCTCTCATTTATTAGCTACATCTGTTGCTATTCTGGGGCAGTAAATCTGTTTGTTACTAGTTCCACTGTTCTTGACCATATGTCCCAAATCATCATGTAGTACTTCCATAGCCATAGCATGACATATGGAGGCTAGCACCACTCTTCCTAGTAGTATGGGTGGAACAGGTATAGTCTTTTGCACAGCTCCAACGTCTATCTTTATTTCAATAGTCAAGTGCCTTCTAATGGTTGTTGTCCTTCATTCTCTAAGAGGAACAAAATGACATCACTATGTTAGAGTCAAGTTGCAGTGTATCTGACTGTAACTGATCTGACTAATAAGAGCTCAGAATGCTCTACCACAGGTCAGGCACAAATAGTCCACGTGAATATTCAGGGTAGATTCTCTGAATTTGCACATCTCACATTTCTTTTGAGCTACTTCTGCTATGCTCGTAGAGCACAGCAACTTTTCTGATGAGGACACACCATTCTGGGTGGTCTTGTGCCAATGTTTCCCATGTCACACAGTCAATTCCACAGTTCTTAAGAGAAACCTTGAGAGTATCCTTGTATTGCTTCTTCTGACCACCCTATGAGCTGTTGGGGTGTAAGGTCTGTTCATGGAAGGCTAGTACCCCTGGTGTGAAGGCTATGGAGCCCTTTTCAGGGCTGCTTTCCTCTTTTAATGTCCCCCTGATCCACCTAACTGTCATCTGTGCTTCCAAGAAGCTGCAGCATGCATGCATCCACACCCCAGTAAAACATTTTGGCAGACAGGCTAAACCTGGTTGAAGGTAACCGAGGGGTCTCAAACCTATCAATGAGTTATAGGGAATGTCTACTCCAGGCATGTGAAGACTTCCTCCAGTGGAATAGGTGGATGAAAACAATTTGCTCCAACAGCCATGAAGGCAGCTGAAGCAGGAGCTATGGAGCCTGCTAATAAACAGAACTTGAATTTTTTATCATCACTTTATTGCTTCTTCTTTTGTGTCACTTCTCAGTTCTTAATACTAGTCACCCACAGGAAAGTGGCAAAGAAGACTGGTTTAATGAAACAAGGTTTATATACACTGTTGGCATGTTATGTTGTGGAAGTCCGAAGTTCTCAGTTGCATTACCACTTCTTTTTGGCCCACACTACTGGGTGCTAAACATAGCCTTAATTCCTTCTGTAATTATCAACGTAGCTTCAGAGTTGTGTGGCTTTCAGAACAGGGCATCTATGTTGATATTAGTTTTCCCTGGCAAGTGGTATATGCTGAATTTATAAGGTCTTTGAATTGAGGAGACAACCCACTTCAAAGCCAAGAATTCAACTTTTTGTGTGGAGTAGCAAGTCTTACCATCATCCAAGTCCTCTTCTGATGAATACAGCTGGTTTAGGAGGAAAAAATTGCAAACATAACTTCCATTCAAATAGCCTAGAAGGGATAATAGATCTAGGAAACAAATGATCCAGCATTAAATAGGAAGCAACACAATCTGTGGACAGAAACGGAAAGGAAGGCATTATGGCTTAGGTTTTGTATGTTTCAATCATCCCACAGGTAGTTGTTGTATGCTTGTACTCTCACTCTCTTCTGCACCCACCTTCATGAGATCCTGTAGGAGATGGCTGCAGCGATCAACTCCTGCTGTGATGACTTCTATACAGATATACTCATGATTGCTTCTTTAGCTTCACTGTCTCAGAAGCTTATTCAAGGTCATAGGCAGGGGCCAGAACACCAAAACACTGGGAATGTTCAATAAATCATCCTGTCCCCAACTAGCAAGTGTGTTTGTTCCTGGGCTCCTTAGGGTTTCTGTGTCAGTAGAGAGGCCGAAAATGAGGATTACATGTTATTTACCTCAAGTAAACTATAAACTGTTTAAAGGGAGAGGCTAGTTTGTTTTAGTATTTGTTTCTCCAGTGCCTAGCACATTGTAGCACCCAGTGAGCTCTTAAGAAATACTTGTTGAATTGAATCAGAGTAGCAATTGAAATTCATAGATTTGTATGTATGTATAAATATATTAGAAATGTTATACATAATTATATATAATTCATATATTTTAAATACACACACATATATAGATGTATATATTTTATTTTTACATCACCTTCATTCGCCAGCATTTTCTTCCTCTTCTATCCAAGGAACTCTCTTTAATCTATCAATCAAGCAGCAAACATTTATTAAGTTCCTACTTTGTGTCAGAGATTAGTACTCTTTTTTATATAGAGATACTTCTCTGGGAGAGGGAGTAGGAGGAATGCTGACAGAAGCTATGCTGATACAAAAAGCCAGAATATGTCAACAAAATTTTGTAAAATGGAGGGGAAGCTAGGTGGCTTAGTGGATAACAGCACCAGCCCTGCAGTCAGGAGGACCTGAGTTCAAATGTGGCCTCAGATCAAACACTTGACACTTACTAGTTGTGTGACCCTGGGCAAGTCACTTAACCCTAATTGCCTAAAAAAATGTAAAATGAATAAACTTTTCAAAAAGAACATTGTTAGGAAAATTGACATTTAAGTTTATATTTTGTTTTTTGTATTTTTAATGTTTGTATGTGACACTTTAGTTGATTATAAAAAGGTTGGACTTGTAACTTAATTGTCCTAGCATTTTCCACAGTGTTCTGCATGTAATACATGCCTAATAAATGCTTATGTCTGCATTAACTGTAACATTTTAACAAAATATTCTTGCTATCTTTGTCATTTTTGTACAAGAGAAAAGAATTGAAAAGCTTGTTCTTTTCCATTTGTCAGATTGGTATACACACATATATACACATAAAACTAATTCCAGACTCCTATGAGGAAAAACATAATGTATAAAATATACTGAATCATAAGTCTAACACTGCATACTTTAATTAGTCCATTTTAGAAAGAGTGAGGGTCCTTTCCTTCAGGGAAAATTCAAACTAAACAGTTTGAACACCTTCTTATATTTGTGATTTCCACTGTTGTAATGGAAACTGGGGTGTATGGGGTTTTCAAGGAAAACTAGCACTTCTAGTCTGAAGACTTACTGAGCCCTTTTCAGGGCTGCTCATCCACTTTTGGTGTCCACCTGGCACTCAACTCTGGCTCTGAAACGTTGTAGCATGCATAACAGCCGCATTGTGGTAAAACTGTCTCTGCAGATGGACTAAACCCAGGCCTGAAAGTCATTGGTGAGTTAGGGGGATATCTACCCCAAGCATGTGAAGACTTCCCAGGGAAGAATGGGCAGATGAAAACAATTTGTTCCAACGGCCATGAAGGTAGCTGAAGCAGGTGCTGTGGAGCACTTAGACTTTGGTCAGACACCAAAGACGCTAATGTCATTAACTGCATCCTGGGCCATTACCAGTCATCCTGACTTTTGTCTTGCCACTGGACTTTGATGACTCTAAAAGAGAGAGTGAGGCTGGTCATTTTTGTTATTTGCATTGCTGTGGTCATTTTTTATATTGCTTTCTTGGTTCTGCAAATAACAAAAATGAAACTGAAAACTGAGAAGCTTGGACCTGAAGAACAATTGAAAAAATGCATTTCCCTACCCTTCTTTGCAGAAGTGGTAGAAAATGACAATGGAATATTACAGATATTCTCTGTCTTAGTTGATGTATTGGTTTTGCTGAACTGCCTTTTCTGTCTTTTAAAAAAATTAGGCAGGGTCAAAAAAGAGAGAATGGAATAAATGGGGAGTAGGATAGGATGAAGGGAAATAAGTTTTTCACAACAGGACTAGTATGGAAGTGTTTTGCATGACTACACATCTATAACTTGTATCGAGATGCTTGCCTTTTCAGTGAGGGTGGGTGGGGAGGGAGGAAGGGAGAAAATTTGTAACCCAAAGTTTTAAAAACATATGTTAAAAAAGTTAAAGTAAAAAAAATTTTTTAAATTAGGCAGTATACTAAGCACTTAACAAATATTATCTCATATGATCCTCACAACAACCCTGGGAGGTAGGAACTATTAATGTTCCCATTTTACAGTGGAAGAAACTGAGGCAAACAGAGATTGGATGATTTGCCCAAAGTCACACAGCTAGTGTCTGAGGTAGGATTTCAAATCAGGTCTTTCTGACTCCACACCCAGCACTCTGTCCACTGAGCCACCTTGTTGCCTCTGTCTTAGCTATTGCTGCCCCCCAGAGAGTTCAGTATGTTAGTTTTCTGTGGTGACTGCCAAAAGGATATTTTAATTTTGAAAATATGTGTTTTTAAAAAATCCTATATTAGTAAAGTTGGTCTTACATGTGTTTTATATTCCATGAGTGTATATTGCTTTTTAAAACCAGAATTTGCTTTAGGCTTAGCCTATAATACTGAGATGAGAAATGCCTTCTCCTGTAGGAGATTAGCTTTGAAAAGAGAGTGTCCGGGGCAGCTAGGTGGCACAGTAGATAGAGCACCGGCCCTAGATCAGGTGAACCTGAGTTCAAATTTGGCCTCAGACACATAACACTCACTAGCTGTGAGACTCTGGGCAAGTCACTTAACCCCAATTGCCCTCAGAAAAATAAAAAAAAACAAAAAAACCAGAAGAGCATGGCTAGGCCTTCTGAGTAAAAGGAGGAGCAGCCTTTGGAGGATTCAGAGGAGGGAATTGACATGGCCATGCTTTATGAATAACACTTTGGCACCCGTGTGGGGGATCGGAGAAGGGAGAAACTTGAGGCAGAAGGCCAGTTAAGAGGTTATTGTAGTTATATAGGAAAGAGCCTGAAATAGAGTGATAGCTGGGAATGGAGAGGAGATAAATGCAAGAGATATTGTGAAGGTAGAAGCAATAGGATTTGGCAATTGACTAGAAAATAGCCCTGAAGTTTTATTTCATATTCATCAGATTGGTAAAGATGATTTTTTGAAAAATGGAAGCAGTCAGTGTTTGAAGGGCTATGGGAGGACAGATATTCTATTATACTATTGGCAGTATTGTGATTTGATGCTGGATGCTGGAAAACAATTTGAAATTATGCAATTAAAATCACTAACCTATTCATACCCTTCAACCCAATTATTCCATTATTGAATATGTAGCTCAAAGAGGTCAATAACAGAAAAAGGCCCTATGTATAACAAAATAATCATAACAAGAATCTTTGTTGTAGCAAAACAAAAAAATACAAAAACCCCTGGATATAAAAGGGGTGAGTATAAATTGCGGATTTAGCTGAACAAATTGTGGCATATGAATGTAATAGCACAGTAATAATAATGATGGTTGCATAGAGTTTTTAAATTTGCAAAGCATGTTGTGCATATTATCTTATTTGATCCTCACAATCATCCTGTGAGATAGGTATGGCATTATCCTCATTTATGGATGAGTAAATTGAGGCTCAGAACACTTTTCAGTAGTCACAGGTAGTAAATGTCAAAGATAAGATCTGAACCCAGGTCTTCCTAGCCTAGAACTCTCCCTGTGTTAAGCTTCTAAAGGTCACAATGGAAAAGGACAGGTATCAAAGTTATTGGATGCCACCAATTCCACCCAAATTTTAATGTTTCTTCAGAAGGACATAGAGATAAAAAGAACTTTGGAAATGTGTAATAAATTACTATAATGTGAAGAAAAAGTTTGCATTCCTTCTTTAGTTTTTGCTGAAACAAATTAAAATCTATTAAAATATATAAACAAGATGTAATTAAAAGACTTTTCCTCCCCCCCCCCCCATAGGTCTCAAGGGAAGAAAGAAGAAGCTATCATCTTTTTAAAAGATTCCGTCAAATTTGGCCCAGAGTTTGCAGATGCTTATTCAAGCCTGGCTTCACTGTTAGCTGAGCAGGTAACCAGTTTCTTTTCCTTCAATACTTTAATTATCTATGATTTCATCCATGTTAAACACTAGACAAATCTCTGTCTCCTGTTCTTATCATACCTTCCCTGGTATCCTTGTATTTCTTCTATGATGAGAGAATTTTTCTGTTTTGGCTCTATTGCTGCCATTTGTTTGAGGCAGCAAGCCACATCACTAGCTAGAGAATGCAGAATCAAGATGACATCAAACTTTAGCTATGTGATTAACTGGTTAGTGATAACAATTCATAAATCAGTTTTATTCTGTCTATTTACTCAAGATGAGCATGTGAAGTAACTAGGTATAGTTCATGGTTAGTATGCAAATTCTAGCTATATCCCTAGTGTTTACTGACCAATTTATAATTTTATCAGATATAAATCTTTTCTTCTGCTCTGTCCTTGATGTGTGGATCTTTACCTTTCCTTTCTGCTGTCTGTCAAATTACATTGTTTCTGTCTTGCTGATGTAACTAAGACCTATATAAAATTGCTGAAACTTAGGCTTAGGACTCATTGTTTTTTTTATACCATAAGTCTATGCTGAGTATACAATAAACTAGTTATTAAAATGTTTCTGTATATGATAAGCATAATTGGCAATAGTACCTATCAACAAATCCTTGGACAATTTTCATGTCACTTCAAATAATTTTATGCCACTTCATGTTGACTTTGCTTAGAATGTACTATTTGTCTTACCTCCAAGTCCCTCCTTTCCTTCAAGACTCAACATGTCACATCTTTCATGAAACCTTTCCTGACCCCATCCCCATCCCTACCTGAAGGAATAACTCACTCTTTAAATTTTCAGAGCACTTTGCTTAAATTCTTCCTTTGCATCTCTCTCTCTCTCTCTCTCTCTCTCTCTCTCTCTCTCTCTCTCTCTCTCTCTCTCTCTCTCTCTCTCTCTCTCTCTCTCTCTCTCTCTCTTTCTCTCTCTCTCTCTCTATTGTATCATGGTTATATTATGTATGTTTTCCCTTATTCTTCTATTAGATTGTAAGCTTCTGCCAAGCTGCTTTCTAATCATATCTTTGTATCCTCAGTGCCCAGCATAACATCTTACATAAAGTAGGTGCTCAATAAATATTGAATTATAAGTGCTTTTTCCAGGGTACCTTACAGACTCCCTGTTGTATTTAAAGATATAAATACTCCATATATATATATATATATATGATGTATTTAAGACCTTTACAAAATTTAAAGTGATATATAAATATCAGTTGTTGCTAGTATATTGTTATCTTCCTATATGTCCTCTTATGTTTGTGTGTTTCAAAATCTTATGGAGACCATATTTTCTATTATTCTTTTAAGTATATTAATCATTTAAAATATGATCGTGTCATGCTAAAACTTGGCACATATTAGATATGTAATAATTTTTGTTGAATTGAATTCATGTGTATTAGGCATTATGTGTATATACATGTATACACGTATGCTTTCTGTTAAAATCATTTAGCAAATACGACAATAGGAAAATGAGTATTCACTTATAAATAGATTCTTTATCAAATTGTAAACTTCATGTGAGCAGGGATAATGCTTTATTCAAATTTTGTTTTTTCCCCAGTGCCATGTGCATTACTTTTTCTATGTTATGTCCCTAATAAATGTCTTCTGAATTGGACTACTTGCTATAACACCAATTTTTTTTTTGCTGATTATTATCTAACTTCAAAAATTTCACTAATTAGGATTAATCATAGGGAAGGATGTTCATAGAATTAATGAGAAATGTAGGCTATAGAATATTTCTAAAACTGCAGTTTTCAAGTATAAACTTAACTCTTCATATTGTCCCCTCCCCTAAAAAAACCTGACTCTCATTCTTGACTTCCCTCTTTTTGTTAATGATAACACAGTTCTCCCAGTTTCCCAAGCTTTAAACCTTGTAATTACATGAATTTTCCTTCTCTACAAACCTCTCCCTCGTATCCAAACAGTCACCACATCCCCATTAATTCTCCTATGAAAACATCTTCATCCATAGATGCCTTTTATCGTCCCCAGTCTGGTTCTTCTTCTAATCCACCTCACACACAAACACCAGACTAATCTTCCTAAAATGCTGCTTTCATTCTTTTTACTTTATAACTCAAAAACCTTCAGTTACCCTCAGGAATGTGAAGAAAAAAATCGAATCTTCTCATCTTGTTATTCAAGGTTCTTCATGATCCTGTCACAAACTATTCTTCCTGTTTTATTCTTTTCCATGTCCCACTCATACCTAGTAAGCCTTTAAAATCACTCTAACCTGAAGTGCCCTTTGCTTCTTTTAAATCTCACCAAATTATGATGAGAAAGACTATTTGTAAATCCTAACATAGGGCCTAGAGTTAGGAAGACCTGAGTTCAAATCTCGCCTTAGACACTTTTTAGCTGTGTGACCCTGGGCATGTCACATAACTCTGTTTGCCTCCATTTTCTCATCTGTAAAATGAGGATAATAATAGCACCTACCTCCTATGGTTGTTGTGAAGAATAAATGAGATGATTGTAAAGCACAAAGCCTGGGGCATAGTAAGCAGTATGTAAATATTATTATTATTATTATAGCACTGTCTAAATATGAGCTAGTAGTGACACTATCACAAAAGTTTTAATTCCTTCACTAATAGTGCATTAGTATGCTTATCTTTCCATAGCCTTTCCTATATTGACTATTCCCATCTTTCATAATCTTTGCTAATTTATTGACTATGAGATAAAACCTCAAGGTTTTTTTCAATTTTCATTTCTGTTATTAATGATAAAAAGAAAGGCCAAAACATTTTGTAACAGCACTTTGTTTGCAGTAGCAAAGATCTAGTTATACATTAGATCCCCATAGACTAGGGAGTGCCTAAAGAAGCTATGGTACATGAATACTACTGTTCTGTGAGAAATGGTGAGTATGAAGCAGGAAAACAATATATACAATAACAGCAACATTGTAAGATAATCAGCTTTGAAGTAACTCTGGTAGACATAGTGACCACCTCTAGATAGAGAGCTGATGTGCAAATTGAAGCATATTTTCTTCTCGTTCTTTTTGGACATGGCTAATGTGGGAGTTTGTTTTGAATGACTATCAATATGTACAAATGGGTTTTATTTTTCTTGCTTTCTTAGTGAGATGGGGAAAAAAAAGGGAAGAGAGATTTCACAACTGAAAATAAAATAAAATTCAATTGGGGCAGCTGGGTGGTGCAGTGAATAGAGCTCTGGCCTTGGAGTCAAGAGGACCTGAGTTCAAATCCAGCCTCAGACACTTCACACTTACTAGCTATGTGACCCTGGGCAAGTCACTTAACCTTGATCACCTCACCAAAAAAAAGGCAAAATAAAATAAAATTGAATTAAGAAAATTAAAAAATGATAAATACAAAGAAGCATGGTAAGACAAGTGAGCTGATACAAAATGAAGAAAGCAAAATCAGAAAAACAATTTGTATGACTACAGCAATGTAAAGGGGAAAGATCCACACAACAAAACAATTGAAACTTAATATGGTGAAATTATAATGGCCGAGGGGATGATTGCCACCATTACATGGGGAATACTTTCCTGCTATAGCTATCATAAGGACACAATACTGATTTCTGTTAGTGGTTGGAAAAGAATTATAAAAAGCAACATAATCTATATATACCACATTTTGAGAAACTGCACTACAGTTAAGCCCACCCATCACAATCATGCCATCGTGATCATTGTTTTTACAAGTTATAAATGTGAAAATTATAGAGTACTTTATCAATAAGTACATTTATAGGGTAGGGACTAGACTATGATTTCATTGCTATAAGGTATTCCCAGAAGAGAAAAATTCCTCTATCAATGGTTAGCAAGATATAGTTTTTGAGTTACTAACCAAGCCAATATATGTCATAGGCAGAACTTGAATGAAGGTCTTCCTGGCTCCCAGACCAAATCTCTATTTCCTATGCCATGCTGCTTCTCTAAACATTTCTGTTGTATGTATTACTTTTTTCAGGTGTAATATAAATTGTATTAATTTTTTAATTTTATATGAATAAAATACAAGCTATGAAAATTATTTGCATAGATTTTTTCATGAAAAGTGTAGGATGTAACTATTTTGTTTTCATTTCTTTTTTGTAAAAGGAAAATTTTTACATAAAGTTTGGAAACCACCACATTAAAATAAGACAGCCATTCTGGGTTGATTGCAAGTATTATTGTATTTTACTTATTTAAGCTTTTGAATAGTTTTAATAGAAAATGAGAATTTATGGGATCGTAATCTGTTCCTGTATCAAAAGGTCATGATATTTTTATCTTTCACTTTTTAGAAGTTATATCATAATGCTACCAGACATATTTTTAAAAGTCATCAAAATATTGAAAGTAACTTTCTTTACATTTTTTGGACATTTTCAAAAAATAAATCCAAAAGTTGAATAAGGCATACCAAACTCCAAAGGTGGGCATAAATAAAAACTCAAGGACTAGATGGATTTACATGTGAAAATTGCATTATTTCAAAGGAAGGAAGGAAAGAAGCATTTTTTGAAGACCTACTATGTGCCAGGCATTGCGCTAAGTGCATTATAGGTATTATCTCATTTGATTCGCACAACAACCCTCAGAGGTTATTGTTCCTATTTTACAGCTAAGGAAACCAGGGAATATAGAGGTTAAGTGACTTGCCCAAAGTCACATAGCAAGTAAGTGTCTGAGATATGATTTGTTTTTTTTAATTAATTTATTTATTTATTTTTAGTTTTCAACAATCACTTGCATGAGCTTTTGAGTTTTAAATTTTCTCCCCCTTCCTCTCCACCTCCCTCCTCAAGATGGTGTGCAATCTGATAAAGACTCTACATGTACATTCCTATTAAGCCCATTTTCACATTAGTCATGTTGTAAAGAAGAATTAAAACCAATAGGAAGAACCGCAAGAAAGAAAAAAATGAAACAAAACAGAAGAAAAAAAAGAACAAATAGCATGGTTCGATCTGCATTCAGACTCCATCAAGTCTTTCTCCAGATGTGGATAGCATTTTCCATCATGAGTCTTTTGGCATTGTCTTTGCTGTAAAAAATTGTTTCTCAGCTTTCTGTTTTCCTTCTAATCTTGGTTGCATTGGTTTTGTTTATGCAAAACCTTTTTAATTTGATATAATCAAAATTATGTATTTTATATCTCATAATAATCTCTGCCTCTTGTTTGGTCATAAATTCTTTCCTCCTCCTTATATCTGCTTTCCTTGCTCTCCTAATTTATTTATTGTATCACCTTTTATGTCTAAGTCATTTACCCACGTTGACCTTATCTTGGTATATGGTGTAAGATGTTGGTCTAAACATCCAGTTTCTACCAGCCTGCTTTCCAGTTTTCCCAGCAGTTTTTTTCAAGTAGTAAGCTCTTATCCCAGAAGCTCAGGTCTTTGGGTTTATCAAAAATTAGATTACTATGATCATTTACCACTGTGTCTTCTGTACCTAATCTATTCCACTGATCCACCACTCTATTTCTTAGGCAGTACCAAATACTTTTGATGATTGACACTTTATAATATAATGTTAGATCTGTTATAGCTAGATCTGTTAAAGCTAACTTGCTTTGTATGTTTTTTCATTAACTCTCTTGATATTCTTGACCTTTTGTTCTTCCAGATGAATTTTGCTATAATTTTTTTCTATCTCTATAAAATAATTTTCGGTAGTTTGGTTGGCATGGCACTGGATAAGTAAATCATTTTATGTAGAATTGTCATTTTTATTATATTAACTCAGCCTACCCATGAGCAATTGATATTTTTCCAACTGTTTAGATATGACTTTATTTGTGTGAAAAGTTTTTGTAATTTTGTTCCTTGATTGATCTTGGCAGATAGACTCCCAAGTATTTCATATTGTCTAGAGTTATTTTAAATGGAATTTCTCTTTCTATCTCTTCCTGCTGGGCTTTATTGGTCATATATAGAAATGCTGATGATTTATGTGGATTTATTTTATATCCTGCAACTTTTCTGAAGTTGTTAATTATTTCAAGTAGTTTTTAGTTGATTTTCCAGGCATATCATCTGCAAAGAGTGATAGTTTTGTTTAATCATTGCCAAATCTAATTCTTTCCATTTCTTTTTCTTCTACTACTGCTTAAGTTAACATTTCTAGTGCAGTACTGAGTGAAAATGGTGATAATGGACATCCTTATTTCACCCTTGATCTTCTTAGGAAGTCTTTTAGTTTATCCCCATTACAGACAGTGCTTGCTAATGGTTTTTGATAGATACTGCTTATCATTTTAAGGAAAACTCTATTTATTCCTATGCTTTCTACTGTTTTAGTAGGAATATGTACTGTATTTTCTCAAAAGCTTTTTCTGTATCTATTGAGATAATCATATAATTTCTGTGATTTTGCTATTGATATGGCCAATTATGCTGATAGTTTTGCTAATATTGAATCAGCTCTAAATTTCTGGTATAAATGCCACTTGGCCATAGTGGGATCCCAGTCATATATTGCTGTAATCTCTTTACTAATATTTTATTTAAAATATTAGGGAATATTAGGGAAATTGGTCTGTAGTTCTTATTCTCTGTTTTGGATCTTCCTCATTTAGGTATTAGCACCGTATTTATGTCATAAAAGGAATTTGGGAGGACTTCTTCTTTGCCTACTTTTCCAAAAAGTTCATATGGTATTAGAATTAATTGTTTTTTAAATGTTTGGATGAATTTACTTGTAAATCCATCTGGCCGTGATGATTTTTTTCTTAGGGAGTTCATTAATGGCCTTTTCAATTTCTCTTCCTAAAATGGGGTTATTTTAGTATTCTATTTTCTCCTCTGTTAATCTGGGCAATTTATATTTTTGTAAATATTTGTCCATTTTACTTAGATTGTTAGATTCATTGGCATAAAATTGGGCAAAATAGCTCCTAATTATTGCTTTAGTTTCTTCTTCATTGGAGGCAAATTTACCCTTTTGATTTTTTGATACTGGCAATTTGTTTTTTTCTTTCTTTTTTAAAAATCAAATTAACTAAAGGTTTATGTATTTCACTGGTTCATTTTTTCCCCATAAAACTAGCTCTTAGCTATATTTATTAGTTCAATGACTTTCTTACTTTCAATTTTATTAATCTCTCCTTTGATTTTCAGACTTTCCAATTTGGTGTTAATTGGGGATTTTTAATTTTTTTCTAGCTTTTTTAGTTACATGCCCAATTTATTGTTCCTCTCATTCTCTATTTTATTGATGTAAGCATTTATAGATATAAATTTTCCCCTAAGTACTGCTTTGGCTACATCCCATAAATTTTGGTATGTTGTCTCATTATTGTCTTTCTTTTTGATGAATTTACTGATTGTTTCTATGATTTGTTCTTTGACCCAATCATTAGATTATTTAGTTTCCAATTAATTTTTAATCTGTCCTTCCATAGCCTTTTATTAAATGTAATTTTATTGCATCATGATCTGAAAACGATGGATTTAATATTTCTGCCTTTCTCCATATGATTGTGAGGTTTTCCTGCCCTAATACGTGGTCAGTTTTTGTGTTGGTGCCATGTATTGCTGAGAAAAAGTTATATTCTTTTCTTTCCTCACTCAGTTTTCTCCACAGATCTATCATATCCAACTTTTAAAAAATTCTATTTACCTCAACTTCTTTCTTGTTTATTTTGTGGTTAGATTTATTTATTTCTGAGAGAGGAAAGTTGAGGTCCCCCCACTAGTATAGTTTTAATGTCTATTCCTTCTGTAACTCATTTAGCTCCTTTAGAAATTTGGATGCTATACCATTTGGCACAAAAAGTTTTAGTATTGATAATTACTTCATTGTCTATGGTACCTTTTAGCAAGATGTATTTTCCTTCCTTGTCTTTTTTTAATTAGATCTATTTTTGCTTTTACTTTGTCTGAGATCATGATTACTACATCTGCTTTTTTTTGTTCATCTGAAGCATAATATATTCTGCTTCAGCCTTTTACCTTTATTCCATTTGTATCTCTTTGCTTCAAATGGGTTAAGTAAACAACATTTAGTAGAATTCTGTTTTTTAATCCACTCTGTCATCCACTTTCTTTTTATGACAGAGTTCATCCCATTCATATTCACAGTTAATATTACTAACTCTGTATTTCCCTCCATCCTGTTTTCTCCCCGTTTATACTTCTCTCTCTCTCTCTCTCTCTCTCTCTCTCTCTCTCACTCTCTCTTTCTCTCTCTCTCTCCTTCTCTCCCCTTTCATATGACTATAGATAGTTTTAATTTCTTCATCTGAAACTGCCTGTTCATATCCTTTGACCATTTATCCTTTGGAGAATGGCTTGTATTCTTATAAATTTGACTGAGTTCTCTATATATTTTAGAAATGAGGCCTTTATCAGAGACACTGATTGTAGAATTTCTTTCCCAGTTTTCTGCTTCCTTCCTAATCTTGGTTGCATTAGCTTTGTTTGTGCAAAAACCTTTCAATTTAACATGATCAAAATTATCCATTTTGCATTTCATAATGTTTATAGAGATATAGTTGTTAAAAGATACAAGTATCATCCTCCCATATTAAGGATGTAAATTGTTTGACCTTATTAAATAGCATGTTTTTTTTCCTTTCCTGTTTACCTTTTTTATGCTTCTTTTGAGTCTTGTATTTGAAAATCAGATCTTCTGTTTAGTCCTGGTCTTTTTGTCAGGAATGTTTAAATGTCTCCTAATTTCATTGAATGTCCATTTGCCCCCTGAAAGTTTATGCTCAATTTTGCTAGGTTGTTGATCCTTGGTTGTAATTCTTGCTCCTCTGCTTTCTGGAATACCATATGCCAAGCCTTCTAATCCTTTAATGTAGAAGCTGCTAAATCCTGTGTAATCTTGATTGTGACTCTGTGATATCTGAATTGTTTCCTTCTGGCTGTTTACGGTATTTTCTCCTTGGCCTGAGACTTTATGAATTTAGCTCTAATATTCGTGCAAGTTTTAATTTTGGAATTTCAAGAGGTGATTGGTGGAGTCTCTTAATTACTATTTTACCCTCTGCTTCTAGGATACCAGGCAGTTTTCTTGATAATTTCTTGAAAGATGCTGTCCAGGCTCTTTTTTTGATTATGGCTTTCAGGTAGTCCAATAATTCTTAAATTCTCTCTCCTGGATCTCTTTTCCAAGTCAGTTGTTTTTCCAACATTTCCAAAATGTTTTACATTTTCTTCTATTTTTCCATTCTTCTGATTTTGTATGATTGATTCTTGATGTATCATGAAGTCATTACCTTCCACTCTCCTAATTCCAATTTTTAAGGAATTATTTTCTTTAGTTAGCTTTTGTACCTCCTTTGCAACTTAGCCAATTTTACTTTTTAAGGAGTTATTTTCTTCATTGGATTTTTGTACATCTTTTTCCATTTGGCCAATTCTACAGTTTAAGGACTTGTTTTCTTTTTCTAAGTTGTTAACTCTTTTTTTTTTCATGATTCTCTTGCTTCACTCTCATTTCTTTTCCCAATTTTTCTTCAACCTCTCTTATTTGATTTTTGAAATCCTTTTTGAGCTCTTCCAGGAGTTCTTTTTGGGCTTGAGACCAAATCATATTTCTCTTTGAGGCTTTGCATGTAGATGTTTTGACATTGTTGTCCTCTTCTGAATTTGTGTTTTTATCTTCCTGTTGCCATTGTAGCTTTTTATGGTCAGGGCTTTTGGTTGTTGTTTGATCATTTTCCAACCTAATTCATGACTTTTCAAGTTGAGCTGTGCTCCTAGGGTGCAGGGGGCACTGTCCCAAGCTTCTTGCACTGGGGGCCTGGAACCTGGTCACTGACTTTCTTCCCTGGGCTCTCCAGGACTAGCAGTTTGCCCACTGTGCTGGGGTGGCCCAGCCTAGTTGTGCCTATTGCATCAGGACTTCCAAGGTTGGCAGTTCACCCGCTGCACTGGGCCTAGAGGCCTCACATCTGGTCCTCTGTCCTGCTAGCTTGTTGAGCCAGGAACCTGAGGCCTTGGTTGCTGATCTGTTCTTGGACTAGGAGCTTCCTGTTCGCTTGCTTGCACACTCACTGTTCTGGGCTGTGTTCCCCTTTTACCCAAGTGAGACAGACCTTTCCTATGGTTCTTCTAAGCTATATTGGGCTGGAAAATTGTTTCACCCCATCCTGTTTTGGGTTCTGTCGTTCCAGAATTCATTTTGCAGCTTGATTTTAAATTGTTTTGAGGGAAACTGGGGAAAGGTCAGGCAACTTTCTGACTTTCCTACACCATCTGGGCTCTGCCTCCCTTATCTTATAATTGCTGATTAATTGATTGACTTAAAAAAACCATACCGGAAAATAGAAATTGGGAATAAATTTCTCCGTGAAAAATCTATTATTAATGCATTTTATGTATTGAGAAAGTGGGAGTGTGGGGCAGAAATGAGATTCAGATAGTTATTGAACTTTGTAGTAGGCCAAGTAAGGCTTAGCTTTGAGATTGAAATGAAATGAGACATTTGTGAAACTTTTAGCCATTAAAAAAAAATGTTGACTTAATCATAGGGTGGAAAGAATATGCACAGGATGGAGCCAAGATGGTAGAGTAGAAGCAGCAACCCAGCCAATCTCTCCCAACATTCCCTTCAAATAACTTTAAAATAATGTGTCAAATTGAATTCTGGAGTGACAGAGCCAACAAAAGATCAGAGTGAAACAGTTTTGCAACTGAAGAAAACTTAGTAGGTCAATAACAAAGATCTGTGATACCAAATTGGGGCTAAGTGGGAGAGTACAAGGTGGCAACACCAGGGATGGGTCTCATAGGAACCAACAGCAACAGCAACATCAGCCTTGGGAACTGAGCCCAGACACGTTCTAGGGCAGAAAGACTCACTAGTGCTTGTGGCTGTAGGGGAGCAGGAGAACAGGGGTCATAACTACAGTTCAAATGCCACGAGAAGCACTAACACTTGTGGTGGCAAGGAGCAGAGGCCCTTCCCAGGACCCCACCACCTTAGAAGCACTGAAAATTTGTGGACACCTGTACAAGATCTGAAAACGGAAGCACAAAAAAGCCTGAAGCTTGGGACAGTGCCTCTCTAACCCTGAGGTGAGTAGAACCTAACTATAACATAAAGCAGAGGTGAAGAAATAGTCTGGGAAAAATGAGTTTGGAGTTTGCAAAAGAGTTGCAGTGGAGTTTCATGACACTGAGCCAAGATGTTCAGAAAACAACAACAGCAAAAACAGCCAGGCAAGAACAGCTCATGCGAGAGGAAGAACAACAAAAGCATTTAAAGACTGTCCTTGAGCTACAATTTATTCTGGACAAGTTAGGAGACAATGACATCCGCAGAGACCTGAAGCAAGGTGTCAATGGTATGCCCATCCTATGTAAAAATAAGTGTCAGTACTGGATGACTTCTACAGGACATGAGCATGAGGCTGAATGAACAGTATGAACAAGCATGCATTCATCTGTTGGACTTGTTGGAGTAAAAGGAAAAATCAGCACGTGGAACAGCCTACAAAGTCCTAAAGGAGCTGGTTGAATGCATTTTTCAGACCAGTTACTTTGATAGCATCCACAACCACCAGAATGGCTTGTGTGAGGAAGAAGAGGCAGCTGCTCTTCCAGCAGGGGAAGACCAGGCAGCAGAAGCTGAAGTTGAGCTGGCAGAAGAATATACTGAAGTTGAGTCAACAGAGTATGTAAATAGACAGTTTATGTCAGAGACTCAGTTCAGCAACAGTGAAAAAGGAACAGGTAGATGAGTGGGTAGTTGAGACAATAAATTCACTTCAGCAGTAGCTGCAAGCTGCATCCCCTCCTGTGCCAGAGGCCTGTCTTTGGCTCCAGTGGCTCAGTCAGATCTTCTTGTGAGAAGGCAATGAGTGTTGCAGGACCTCATGGCACAAGTGCAGGGGTCATACAATTTCATACAAGATTTCATGCTGGACTTTGAAAGTCAGACACTTGATCCTACGATTGTATCTGCACAGCCTATGAATCCACCCCAGAACATGGACATGCTTTTCAGCTTGTCTGCCCTCCAGTTCACACTGAATCTACTCTCACTCAGCGTAATCCAGTTCCTGTACAGCCAGAAGCTACACAGGTACCTTTGGTTTCTTCAACTATTGAGGTATACACAACATCCCAGCACAGCCTTCTCATACTAGAGAGCAGAAACCTGAGAAGGAACCCATTGACCAGATTCAGGCTGCACTATCACTGACTACAGACCAGACCTTGGCATCCTCACCCCTTCCTGCTGCTTCTCGGCACCAGATATTCCCAGCTGGATCAAGCAAACCTTTATACAGCAGCAGCATCAATGTCAATGCAGCTCCATTGCAGTCCATGCAAATGATATTCAATATGAATGCCACTGTTCCTCCTGTTAATGAGCCAGATACTTTAAAGCAACAGAATAAGTACCAGGCTAGTTACAACTGGAGCTTTTCCAATCAGCCTCATTAAGTAGAGCAAACAGAACTTCAGCAAGAGTAGCTTCAGGCCCTGGTTGGTACTTACAATGGTTCCCAGGACCAGTCGCACCAAGTGGCAGGTAACCACCAGCAGCCTCCATAGCAGAACACTGGATTTCCATGTAATAGTCAGCCCTATTACAATAGCAGAGGAGTGCCACATGGGTGATCTCATGGCACCAGAGCCTTAATGAATGGATATAGGGGCCCTGCCAATGGATTTAGAGGAGAATATGATGGCTACCGCCCTTCATTATCTAACACTCCAAATAGTTGTTACACGCAATCCTAGTTCATTACTCCATGAGACTACTCCAATTACCAGCAGGATGGAAATCAACAAAACTTCAAGAGAGGATCTGGGCAGAATGGACACCAGGGAGCTCCTAGAGGTCACAGAGGGCCCCAAGACCCAACCGAGGGATGTTGCTAATGAACACTCAGCAAGTGACTTAAACTAGTTTACAGGATTATGTTTAAAATGCCAAAAACAGGGGCAGCTAGGTGGCACAGTGGATAGAGTACCAGCCTTAGAGTCAGGAGGACCTGAGTTCAAAACTTGCCTCAGACACATAGTACTCACTAGCTGTGTGAATCTGGACCAGTCACTTAACCCCAATTGCCTAGATAGATAGATAGATAGATAGATAGATAGATAGATAGATAGATAAAATGAAATGAAATGAAATGCCAAAAACATACTGGCCAGTGTCCCATAACGTTTTACCAGAAGAGTTATTATCTATTTGTCCTCCCTTTCAGGAAATTCATTGGCAAAGGGACTGTTTTCACCCCATAAAGATGGGACTAGAGTTGTCAGCTTTGTGTTTCCTGGATATGGAAGGAAATGAACTTTACTTTGCATATTCTGTACTAAGCATCATCTTGAGTCTTGCACATGATACCCAGATTCCCCACCCTTGCTTAGGAGCAAAGCAAAATACACTTTCAGGGTGATCAGATCTCCATGGTTATTTGATTGAAGTGGCTTAGAAAAAAGCAAGATTAGCTCATTTTTGGCATTGGATAAAATCAGCAAATAAACCCTAAAAAAAATTAGAAATGAATAAGTAGAAGACACCAAGCTTGAGATATCAAGAAACAATAAAACAAAGTCAAAAGAATGAAAAAATAGAAGAAAATGTGAAATATCTCATCAGAAAAACAACTGGCCTAGGAAACAGATTTGAGGAGAGATAATTTAAGAATTATTGGGCTACCTGAAAGCTATGATGAAAAAAAGAGCCTAGAAATTATGAAGGAACTGCTTTGATATCTTAGCTTCAAGAGGTAAAAATAGAAATTGAAAGAATCTACCCAATTGCCTCCTGAGAGAGATCCCAAAAGTAAAACTCCCAGGAAAATTACAGCCAAATTCCAGAGCTCCCAAGTCAAGGAGAAAATATTGCAAGCAGCCAGAAAGAAACAATTTAAATATCACAGAGCCACAGTAAGGATCACACAATATTTAGTAGTTTTCATGTTAAAGGAGTTTGGAACACAACATTCCAGATGGCAAAAGAGCTAGTATTACAACAAAGAATCACCTTCCAAGCAAAACTGAGTATAATCTTTCAGGGAAAAATGCATATTTAATAAAATAGAGAGTTTCCAAGTCTCCCTGATGAAAAGACCAGAGCTGAATAGAAAATTTGACATTCAAACACGACTCATAAAAAAGGTAAACATGAAAGGATAATAATCATCAGGGACTCAATGGAGTAAAACTGTTTATATTCCTATATGAGAAGATGATGTATGTAACTGTAACTATATAACTTTACTATCATTAGGGCAGTTAGAAGGACTTTGCATAGAAAGAGAGCATGGGTGTGAGTCAATTATATGGTGATGATTTTTTTTTTTAATGAAAGGGTAAAGAAAGAGGCATGCCATGGGAGAAGGGGGAAGGGAGAGGAAGAATGGGGAAAATTATCTCATATGAAAGAGGAGCACAAGCAAAAGCTTTTACAGTGGAATGGAAAAGGGGGGTGGGTGAGCACTGTCACTGGAATTGGTTCAAACAGAGAAGATTACACACACACATACATACATACATACATACATACATACATACATACATACATACACACACTCAGTTGGATAAAGAAATCCATCTTATCCAACAGGGAAGTAGGAGGGGAAGGGGATAAGAGAATGGAAAAGAGTGATAAAAGGAAGGGCAGATTTTAAGGGAGGCAATGGTCAGAAGCAAAACAGATTTTGGAGAAGGGACAGAGTAAAAAGAGAAAGAGATAGATAAAGGGAAGAAAATAGAATAGAAGGAAATACACAGTAATCATAACTATGAATGTGATAAAATCACACATAAGTGTGGAAGTGGATCACAGAATGAATTAGAAATCAGAATTCAACAATATGTTGTTTGTAGGAAACACATTTGAAATGGAACGACAACATACAATTAAAATAAGAGGCTGGAGCAAAATATATTATACTTCACTTGAGGTTAAAAAAAAGGCAAGGGTAGCAGTCATGACCTCAGACAAAGAAAAACCAAAATTAGACCTAATTAAAAGAGATAAATAGAGAAAATACATTTTGCTAAAAGGTACAACAGACAATGAAGTGATATCAGTACTTAATGTATGTGCATCAATGGCAGGGCATCCAAATTCTCAAAGACACAAAACAAATACAGCCAAAATTAGAAGGAAAGCCGAAAGCTGGAGAAAAATTTAACAAAAAGGTTTTTTTCTAACAGTTTCATTTCTCAAATATATAAAGAACAGAGTTAAATTTATAAAAATAAGAGCCATTCAAGGGGTATGAACAGACAGTTTTTAAAAGAAGAAATCAAAGGTATCTATGGTCATATTAAAAAATGCTCTAAATCACTATTGATTAGAGAAGTTCAAATTAAAACAACGTTGAGGTACCACATCACACCTATCAGATTGGCTGACATGACAGGAAAGGAAAATAATAAATGCTGGAAAGAAGGTGGAAAATAGGTACACTAAGGCACTGTTGGTGGAGTTGTGAACTGGTCCAAGCATAACTATACCCAAAGGGCTATATATGTACTATTTGATCAAGTAATACTGCTACTAGGTCAATACCCTTTGACCCAGCAATACTGCTCCCCCAGAGAGACCAAAGAAAAAGTAAAGGGGCCTATATGTTCAAAAATATTTATAGCAGCTCTTTTATAGTGGCAAAGAATTAGAAATTGAGGGGATGCCTATCATTTGGAGAATGGCTGAACAAGTTATGGTATACTGGAATGCTATTGTGGAATATGCAATATTAATGTGCTCTAAGAAATGCTAAATAGGATGATTTTAGAAAAACCTGGGAACACTTGTGTGAACCGACATAGAATGACGTGAGCAGAACCAGATGACGGTACATAGAAATTGCAATATTGTAATAATGATCAACTGTAAAAACTTAGCTATTCTGATCAATACAATGATGCCAGACAGTTCTGAAGGACTCATGGTGAAAAATGCTATCCACCTTCACGGAGAAAACTGATGAACTCTGAATTCAAATTAAAGTATAATTTTCTTCACTTTCTTTATCTTTTCTTGCTTTTTTTGCAACATAGCTAATATGGAAAAATGTTTTGCATGATTTCACATGTATAATTGATATTTTGCTTGCCTTCTCAACAAATGGAGGAGAGGCTAGAGGGAAGGAAAGAATTTGGAACTCAAAAGTTTTTTTAAAAGAATGTTAAAAGTAACTAAATTTTAAAATTGGTAGAAAAAACAAATATGAAAATTATAAATGATTTAGAATGTATTTGTCACCTTATTTTTATTTTAAGTTTAAGCTTCATCGTGTTTTACTATAAACCTTGTAATAAAGTCTTAGGAGCAGCTAGGTGGCACAGTGGATATAGAGTGCCAGGCTTAGAGTCAGGAAGATATGAATTCAAATGTGACTTTAGACACTTACTGACCCTAGGCAAGGTGCGACCTTGTGACCCTGGGCAAGTCACTTAACTCTGCCTCCATTTACAACAAAATCCTTACTGATGTATTGATTGACTAAAAGTATTAAAAATATTTATCAAAGCAATATATGTGATCTAAAGATTTGATAAAAATCTATGGAAACAACAAAAATAAAATCTTAAATTTATTTGGGAGGAAAAAAGGATAGTCAGTAAGGATATAGCCTCTGGGTTTCCCATGATGGTCTATTATCAGGTCAGGGAGCAAGTGGAGCTCCTTGTTCTGTGGCTTATTTGCAGTCATGTCACTAAGAAGCTACATCAACAGACTGAGTCTTAGTTGCCTGAGCCAATTAAATCTTGAGTATAGCTTGGATCCCTTTAAAGTTAAAAAAAAAAGCTTATTGGATGAGGCCTTAGGAAAATAACACAGCCCACATGACAGTGCTGTAGGAAATATTACTCTGGCCACACATTTGAAGAACTTTTGTTTATTGTTATGATTTTATGGCTATGGTTGTTTCAGAATTTGAGGGAATTGATGTTTTCTATGGTAATGAGACAATATGATGTAATGGGGGAAAAGCATTGTTTTGGAGTCATAAGATAAGAACTTAGTCCCAGCTCTGTCTCTTCAAAGCCTGCCATGTGGGCAAGTCGCTTAATCTCTCTGGCTTTCATTTTTTTTTTAATCTGTAAACTGGAAGGAGAGGTAGCCTGGACAGGGACCTCTAAGGTCCCTTTGAGCTCAGAGTCTGTGACCCTGTCAGTACCTTCTAACTCTCTTCCAGTTACAAGGAAGTTTTTGAGATCTAAAGTTTCCATAGATTTTTATCAAATTTTTAGGTCACATATATTGCTTTGGTAAATGTTTTTAATAAATACTTTTAGTCAGTCAATACATCAGTAAAGATTATTGTCTCATGTGCCAGCATTTTACTAGTTGCTGGAAACACAAATACAAAAGTGAGATTGTTTTTGCCTTCAAGTAGTAAATGCCTTATTTTCTATTCTACTGGTAAGATACAGTGTATTCACAGATACATACAAAATGAAGAGCAGGAAAGAGACACTAACAACTAGGGGACTTATAAAAATCTTGAATGAAGTGGTACCTGGCTGAGACTTCATGGGAATTAGAGGGTCCAAAAGAGAAGAGTACGAAGGGAGCCTATTTCAGGCATGAAGGACAGCCTGTGGAAAGGTATAAAGGTAGGATGTGGAATATCATGTAAGATGAACATTAATTAGGTAAGTTTGCCTTGAGGGTGTTTGAGGTAGAGTAATCAGTTTGGAAAGGTAGATTGGGGTCTAACTGCAAAGAGCTTTTATGGAAAAACAGAAATGTCTACATTTTAGCCTATAGGCAATGGGGAACCATTGAAGCTTCTATTCCAACCCTTCTCTTTTGTGGTGAAGCCTTCCGCACAGACTCTTCCCTCTCACTGTCTAAGTTGAGAATCTTGCCTCATACTCTACCAAAAAAAATAATAGAAGTTATTCTCTGAGAATTCTCTCTTGTTCCCTCCTCATCTCCCATTGTTCAAACATCTTTCTCCTCAATTTCCTCCTTTACTCCTATTTCACGTGAAGAAGTAGCCTTTCTCCTTGTCAAGACAAACCTCTCTACATGTACCCTTAGTTCCATCTCATCTTATTCAGCAGATTGTATTCTTAATCACCATACATACTCACTCTTATTGTCTTCAATTTCTCTCTATCTACTGACTACTTCTTTACTACCTACAAATATGCCTATGTCCCATATCCTTACAAAACCTTCCCTTAATTCAACCACTCATGCTAAATATTACTCCATCTCTCTCCTTTCCTCAACTTTCCTCCTTGAGAAAACCATCTAGGAGTGCTTCCACTTTCTTTCCTCTCACACTCTTATAAACCCTTAGCAGTCTGGCTTCTGAGCTCTTCACTCAAGTGAAACTGTTATCTACAAAGTTAACAATGATCTTGTGCATGCACGTACATGCATGTGTCTGTGTGTGAGTGAAAACTTTTAGACATTTATTACATTTCTGTGACTTTGCTCCAATGGGTCCTGGTTTTCTTTTTACAAGCAAGCAGCCCCAGACCCTACCCAGGTGGACCTGGAAGCCTTTAGTGGGCTTTGCTGCGCACCAGGACCCAATTAACTCCTTCCTCATACCAATACCATGCCTATTCCCCCAATGATCTCTTGATTGCCACATCTAATGGCCTTTTCTCAGTCTTCACCCATTCTCGACCTCTCTGTGGCATTTGACCCAGTTGACTGCTCACTCTTCCTCATTTTTTTTAAATACCACTCTCTCCTAGGTGTCCTGGTTGTCTTACTGCTCCTTTTCAGGTTTCTTTGGTGGTTCTTCATCTATGTCATGCCCACTAACTATGTTCCCCAAGATTCTATCTTGGGCTCTCTTCTCTTTTCCTTCCACACCATTTCACTTTATGATTTCATCAGTTGCCATGTATTTCTACCTCCAGTCTCTTGCCTGAGCTACATATAGCCCCATATCATCAACTACCTTTTGGGCATCTCAAACTAGATGTCTAATAGGCATTTTAAACTCAATATGTCCAATCAAAACTCATTCTTTCCCCCCACAACCTCCCTTCTTCTGAATTTGCCTATTACTATTGAAGGCATCACCATTCTTCTAGTCACCCAAGCTCTCAAATTCATTGTCATTCTTAATTCCTCACTCACTTCCCTCACATCTTTTCTACCTTTATATCTCTTATTCCCCTTTCTCTACTCACATAGCCAGTCCCTTAGTTTAAGTCCTCATTGCCTTTTGCCTGAGCTATTACAATAGCCTTCTTATAGCCTTCTAATTACCTGCCTCAAGTCTCTACACTCCAATCTATCTTCCATTCAGCTACCAAAGTGATTTTCCTAAAGAACAGATCTGATCATATCACCCACCTACTCTGTAAACTCCCATGATTCCCTATTGCCTCTAACATCAAATACCAATTCCTCTGTTTGGCATTTAAAGCTCTTTACACCCTGTACCCTTTCTATCTTTCCAGTGGTCTTTACTTCATTCCCCTCCAAACACTCAATGATCTAGCTACACTTTCCTACTGTGTTTCCTATATCTGTGCCTTTTCATTGGCTTTGCCCTATGTCTGGAATGCTCTCTCTCCTCATTTACACCTTGGGCTTACTTCTACTTTCAGCTCAATTCACACCCTTTTCAGGAGGCCTTTCCCTCTGATATTATTTAACATCAACTCTCTCTATATATTGTATGTACTTATTTATTTACATGCTTTTCCTCCCATAATATATAAGCAATGAGCAATAAATATTAAGCACCTTCTATGTGTCAGATACTGTGCCAAATGGTAGGGACACAAATAAGAAAAATAAAGACAGTTTCTGCCTTCAAAGAGCTTGAAATCCAATGGAAGAAGATAATACACAAAAAGAAGATGAAAGGAAGGAGGGGATCAAGGAGAAATGATGTTCTAGGGGCATGATGTCTGTGGAATCAAAACCCAGCAGAACAACTGATAAAAGACCAAATACATAAGTGATAAAGGATATGAACAATCTTCTATTGCAAGAATTTTGCAACAGAAGAATTGTAAACTTAATTATTTTATGAATGATCTAAAACAACAACAATAAAAAAAATATAAGGCAAAACAAGCCCGTGTTTCCACCTTACACTCAACAAGTTGGCAAAGATGAAAAATGACAAAAATAGTCAGTATTGGAAGAGCTGTGTAAAGGCGCTCTAGTACATTGTTGGTGGAGTTGTGAATCAAGATAACCATTTTGGAAAGCAATATACATGGTGACAACAACCATGTAAATGGAAAGAAATAAAATCACAAAATAATAAAAATGATTATTGCAAAATTACAAAAAACAGGCATGTTCCCAAAGAAGAAATATGGAGAAATACTCCCAACCCATTTCTTTGCAGAGCTATAAGGTCTAGAGTTGTGGAACATACCAAATATTGTGAGATTTATTTGATGTATTGATACATTTTTCTGGATTTTCCTCTTCTTTTTTTTTCCTTTAAAAATATTGTTATCTAGAATGACTCTCAGGAAGGAGCAGGGGAAAGATTCCAGGGAAAATGTTGGAAATGTAAAAGCAAAAGAAATCAATAAACTTTTAAAAAAATAGCATGTAGTACAGTAAATTTATGATCATTCAAAAGATAGTCATCCATCATGTAGATTAGCCAGCTTCCTTGTTTCTTTTGCTTCACTTTCCTGACAGCCACATGTTATCCTTTCTACCACAGAGTCTTGAGAGAAAATCAAAAGAAATATAATCTCCTTCTTAATTATTTCAGCTTGTAGATACCTGTGGTTGGATGTATGGTAGGAGCTGAAATTGAGACTACTAGATAAAATGACATTTGGAAGTTACCCCTTCTGAGATCAAATATCTCATCTCTTAGTTCAGTAACTGATAACTTCTATATCCTAATGTGGAACCAGTATCTGGTGGTGCTCAATAAATAATCAGTTACCTTTGGCTTTTTAAACTTGCTTATATTAAGTTCTTCTGAACTTTAAAGACACAACATTTAAAATAATTGGAAGGGACCTTAAAGGTCATTTAATTCAGATGCCTTGTTTTATAAATTAGAAAAGTGTTAGAGGGATTAACTGACACACTATGATCAGGATTCAAACCTGAGTCCTTGATTCCAAGTCTAGTGCCCTTTCCACTCTGTCATACTATACTTCTTTTTCCTTTGTAATATAGATGCGGGTTTAATTTGTATTTTATATCTCAAAAAAATATCAAGTCAAGAGTGTTCTGCTTCTGGGAGTAAGAAGTAAGTCACTCTTACCTTCCCTTATTGACCTCTGAAAACCCAGAAAATATCACCCCAGGAAAAACCCTGGAACAGCTGGACCAGTCCTGTAGCCCAGGAAGCTTGGGGGATTAACAGGAAAGACCTCTCTTGCTCTGGGGGAAGTTGGAGCATTACAGAACAGGAGGCGTCTCAGCAAGCTAGCAGAAAGCCCACCTCAGCATACTGGGGGAGATCCTGAACCCAAGGGTGGTAGAGCAGGCTAATTAGATGCACTTAATCCACTTACTTAGATCCATTTAACCCACTTAATCTGATTTTTTAAATTATTATTACATCAAAGTCAACTTATATGCACTTCCTCTGTCTATGAATGCCACTTTAAAATAGTATAATAACAATACAGTTCTCAAGAGTTACAAGTGTCAACTTCCCTTGTAGGGATGTAAACAGTTTGCCCTTATTAATAACATGTTGTTTTTTCTGTCCTGTTTACTTTTTATGTCTCTCTTCAGTCTTGTATTTGAAGATCAAATTTTCTGTTGAGCCCTTGGTGTTTTCATCAGTAAGGTTTGGAAGTCCCTTAACAGATTACAGCAACTTATTACAAGAATAATACACTATGACCAGGTAGGATTTGTACTAGGAATACAGGGCTGGTTCAGTATTAGGAAAACTATCAGCGTAATTGATCATATCAACAACAAAAATAACAGAAACCACATGATCGTCTCAACAGATGCAGAAAAGGCTTTTGACAAAATACAACACCCATTCCTATTAAAAACACTAGAGAGCATAGGAATAAATGAACTCTTCCTTAAAATGATAAGTAACATCTACCTAAAACCTTTAGCAAGCATCATATGAAATGGGGATAAGCTAGAAGCATTTCTAGTGAGATCAGGGGTGAAACAAGGATGTCCATTATTTCCACTATTGTTCAATATGGCACTAGAAATGTTAGCTTCAGCAATGAGAAGAAAAAGAAATTGAAAGTATTAGAATAGGCAAAGAAGAAACAAAGCTATCACTCTTTGCAGATGATATAGTTAGAGGATCCTAGAGAATCAAGTAAAAAGCTACTTGAAATAATAAACAACTTTAGCAAAGTTGCAGGTTATAAAATAAAGTCACATAAATCATTGGCATTTCTATATATTACCAACAAAGCCCAACAGGAAGAGATAGAGAAATTCCATTTAATCATACTGTAGACATTATAAAATATTTAGGAGTCTATCTCCTGAAACAAACCCAGGAACTATATGAACACAATTACAAAACACTTTTCACACAAATAAAGTCAGATCTAAATAATTGGAAAATCATCAGTTGCTCATGGGTAGGTCAAGCTAATATAATAAAAATGACAATTCCAGCTAAGTTAATTTACTTATTCGTTGCCATACCAATCAAACTACCAAAAATTATTATATGGAACTAGAAAAAATAATAAGATTCATTTGAAAGAACAAAAAGTCCAAAATATCAAGGGAACTAATGGAAAGAAATGCTAGGGAAGTTGGCCTAGCAGTTCCAGATCTTAAATTGTATTATAAAGTAGCAATCATCAAAACTACTTGGTACTGGCTAAGAAATAGAGTGATGGATCAGTGGAATATGTTAAGTACACAGTAGTCACAGTAGTCAATGACTATAGTAATCTACTCTTTGATAAACTCAAAGACCACAGTTTCTGGGATAAGAGCTTACTACTTGACAAAAACTGCTGAAAAACCTGGAAAGCAGTTTGGCAGAAACTGGGCATAGACCAACATCTTACACCATAATCAAAGATAAAGTCAAAATGGGTATATGAATTAGACATAAAAGGTGATACAATAAGTAAATTAGGAGAGCAAGGAAAGCAAATATATGGAGGAGAGAAGCAGAAAATTGGGAAAGAATTTTTACAACCAGTGTCTCTGATAAGGGCCTCATTTCTTGTTGTTGTCTTTCATTTTCAAAGAGGATCAAAACAACATCACCATGCCAGAATCAAGTTTTAGTGTGTAGGACTGTGGCTGATCAGACCAATACGAGCTCAGAATGTTCTACCACAGGTTGGGCACAAAGAGTCTTTGTGAACCTTTGGGATAGATTCTCTACGTTTGTGTATCTTGCTTTTCTCTTGAGCTACCTCAATTCTGCATGCATTTCTAAAATATATAGAGAGCTAAGTCAAATTTATAAGAATAAAAGTCATTCCCGAAATGATAAATGGTGAAAGGATATGAACAGGCAGTTTCAGATAAAGAAATTAAAGCTATCTATAGTCATATGAAAAACTGCTCTAAATCACTACTGATTAGAGAAATGCAAATCAAAAATACTTAGGTACCACATCACACCTATCAGATTGGCAAACATGACAAAACAGGAAAATGATAAATGTTGGAGAAGATGTGGGAAAACTAATACATTGTTGGTGGAGTTGTGAACTGATCCAACCATTCTGGAGAGCAATTTGGTACTATGCCCCCAAAGGGCTATAAAAATGTGCATACCCTTTGCCCTAGGAATAGCACTTCTAGGGCTGTATCCCAAAGAAACCATAAAAAGTGAGAAAAAGACCCATATGGACAAAAATATTTATAGCAGCTCTTTCTGTGGTGGCAAAGAATTGGAAATTGAGAGGATGCCTATCAGCTGCGGAATGGTTGAACAAATTGTGGTATATGAATGTAATGGAATACTATTGTGCTGTAAGAAATGATGAGCAAGTGGACTTCAGAAAAACCTGGGAAGACCTGTATGGACTGATGGTAAGTGAAGTGAGCAGAACCAGGAGAACATTGTATACAGTAACAACCACATTCTGCGTTGACTAACTTTTATAGACTTAACTTTTCTCAGCAATGCAAGGATCTAAGACATCTCCAAAAGACTCATGATGGAAAATGCTATTCACATCCAGAGAAAGAATTATGGAGTTTGAATGCAGATTGAAGCATACTATTTGCTCTTTTTTTCTTTCTGTTTTGTTTTGTTTCTTCTTTCTTGTGGTTCCTCCTATTGGTTTTAATTCTTCTTTACAACATGACTAATGTGAAAATATGTTTAATAGGAATGTATATGTAGGTCCAATATTAGATTGGATGCTGTCTTGGGGAGGGAGGAGTAGAAAATTTAAAACTCAAGAGCTTATGAAAGTATTGTTGAGAAATATCAGGTCAAAATGGGTAAATGATTTAGATGTAAAGGGTGATATAATAAGCAAATTAGGGGAGCATAGAATATCTTACCTGTCAGATTTATGGATACAGGAAGAATTTATGACAAAATAAGAGATAGAGAGCATTATGGGATATAAAATAGGTGATTTTGATGGCATTAAATTAAAAAGAAGTTGCACAAATAAAACCAAAACAGCCAAGATTAGAAAGAAAGCAAAAAACTGGGGAAATTTTTGCAGCAAGTTTCTCTGATAAAGGCCTCATTTCTCAAATCCAATGAACTGAGTCAAATGTATAAGAATATAAGCAATTCCCAATTGATAAATGGTCAAAGAATATGAACAGACAATTTTCAGAAGAAGAAAGCAAAGATCATATGAAAAAATATTCTAAATCACTATTGATTAGGGAAATGCAAATAAAAAAAACTGAGTTACTACCTCATACCTGTCAGATTGGCTAAGAAGACAGAATATGAAAATTGTAAATGTTGGAAGGGATGTGGGAAAATTTAAACACCGATACACTGTTGGTGAAGTTGTGAACTGATTGATCCACTCTGGAGAGAATTTGAGAACTATGGCCAAAGTATGTCCAAACTATGCCCAAAATAAAACTGTGCATGTCCTTTGACCCAGCAATACAAGCACTAAGTCTGTATCCCAAAGAGATCCAAAGAAAAGGAAAAGGACCCATATGTACAAAAATATTTATAGCAGCTCTTTTTGTGGTGTTAAAATATTGGAAAGTGAGAGGATGCCTGTCCATTGGGGAATTGCTGAACAAGTTGTGTATACCATTGTGATGGAATATTATTGTGCTATAAGAAATGATGAGCAGAATACCTTCAAAAAACCTGGTCTTACATGAACTGATGCAAAGTAAAGTGAGAAGAAACAGGAGAAACATTTTGTACAGTAGCAGCAATATTGTAAGGATGATTAACTGTGGATGACTTAGCTATTCTTAGCAGTGCAATAATCCAAGACAATTCCAAAGGACTTAAGATGAAAAAGGCTATCCACCTTCAGAGAAAAGACTGATAAATTCAGAATGCAGAGCAAAACATACTTTTTTTTAACTTTATTTTTCTTGGGGGGGTTTTTTTGGTCTGTATTTTCTTTAATTAATATGGAATTTGTTTTGAGTGACTGCACATGTAACAAATTGCTTGAATTCTCAAGGAGAGGGAGAGATGGAAAGGAGAAAGTTTAGAACTAAAAATTTTTTTAAATGTTAAAAATTTATTTTACATGTAGTTGGGAAAAAATGAATTTTTTTAAAAAGTCAGTAATTTTTCCAAACTAAAATCATACAAACATCTTGTGATTAATTTTTTCAATTAGCAAAAATAAATTTTTCCCCACTAATTAAAAAAACAAGAACAAAAACCTTTAAAAATATACATAATCATGGGGCAGTGGATAGAGCTTTAGCCTTGGAGTCAGGAGGACCTGAGTTCAAATCCGACCTCAAACACTTGACATTTACTAGCTGGGTGACCCTAGGCAAGTCACTTAACCCCCGATTGCCTCACCAAAAAGCACAAAAAAAAAGGAAAAAAAAACAAGGCAAAAATATACATAGTGAAGAAAGACAAATTCTAACATTGGCTATGTAAAAAAAATTTTGCTACATTATATAATCTGTCAGGATATGGGTAGCATGCTTCTTCATGAGTCCTCTCAAATTATGGTTAGCCATTACATTGATTAGAGTTCTGACAACTTTCAAAGGTTTTTTTGGTTTGTTTTTACAGAATTATTGTTATATAAATTGTTCTGGTTCTGCTCACTTTGCTCTGCATCAGTTGATACATCTTCCCAGGTTTCTCTGAAACTATCCCTTTCATCATTTCTTAGTATTCCATTACATTCATGTGCTGTAATTTATTTGGCCATTCTCCAATTGATGGGTACTTCCCTTACTCTTTCCCAGTACAAAAAGAACTGCTATAAATATTTTTGTACACATAGAACCTTTCCCTCTTTTGTTATTTTGAGATATAGGCCCTGATCTATCCAGTCTTTAGCACATTATAGATAGATATAGAAAGAAGTAAAGAGATCTCCCAACCCAGCCTCCTACTTTATCAGTAAGGAAACTGAGGTCCAAAAAGTTGAAGTGATTTTTCCAAAGTGGTACACATAATAGCTTGCAGAGTCATAATCAAAGCATAATATTCATGATTTTTCCAAACTGGTATACAGAGTAGGTTGCAGAGTTATAAGCAAAACATAGCATTCACGTTCCAAATGCAATACTCTTTCTGTAGTCTTCTTCATCAGATACTATGGCCAAAAAAAATCATCATTGTGATAACCAGTTTTCTAGTGATAAGCCTCTTCAAATTTCCCTGAGGGAAAAAATGTATTCTCTTACCAGACCCATGTTTGAAATTTTTCCAATTTACTAGTAACTTCCAGACCTTGCCCTCTGATGGCATAGCCTGTGAGAACCAAGTGGTTTCCTCTGTCCTGTGTGTCATCAAAATAAGATGTTTTGACAATGCTAATTTTAATATTGACGTCTTTAAATTTTTTCTGGTTTTGTTCTTTAAAGGAATTGTTTCGGGAAGCTGAGGAAGTTTATCAGACCGGAATTAAGAATTGTCCAGAGAGTTCTGACTTACACAACAACTATGGAGTTTTTTTAGTAGATACTGGTAAGTAAGATTAAATGTGGTGGTGGTATTTCTATGTGCAGAGCAAGCAAGCCCAATCTTACTTATCTCTCTCCCTTTTTAGGGTAGGCTATTCATCCTGATGTGAGTAACTTTCTCTAGCTCCTTCTTTGACCATCTCCTCTGGAGACTGACTTTCCTTTCACACCAATTGTAGGAGAATGTTGGGTATCTGCCTCAATGCTAGCCCGACCAGTTGCTGGTCCAGGAACTGTTAAAGATTAATTTTCCTAGAGAAATTCTACTGTAGATATATATATATATATGAATATGGATGTGGGTGTGGATGTTCTCTCTGCCCAGGGAAATGGTAAAAATTAAATAACTCTGTTTGATTCTGTCATTTGAAATCTCTCTCCCTTTTTGGGGCACTCCTAATCACTCCCCTCAATGCTACATTCTAGCAATAATAGTAATGTCAGTAGTAAACAATTTTTTTGCATTTGTCAGTTTAAGATAAAAAATAAACATTTAAACACTGAAAAGGTAAATAAACTTTTAAGAAATAAATATGAGCTTCACCGTGCCCCAGTGGAACCAAAGCCCCATGCGGCTCTTTTCTGAAGAAAGTAAGGCAAAAGGAAGAAGAAAAATGAAGGATTGTCACCTGTTGTCAAAAGCCCACACTTTTTCAGCACTGCAGAATCTGCCCCATCATGGTTCATGAATGATTCACTCACTCCACCTTAAATCTATAGTGCAGCATAAGCTACTTCATGGCCAGCCCCAATGCTACTTCCATGGAAACATTTCCTCCACTGTTTTCACCTCTCTCTTTCCTTGAGTCATTTTCTCCCACGAATCCAAAAGGAACAAATGAGCTAGTTCATGAGTTTCAAGTCAGCCACTCCATCAGTCCCAAAGTCAAGGCAAAACTCCCTGGGAGTCAAACAGGCTAGGGAGTTTCTGCCTGCACCCACCAGGCATCTGTTCATGCGTGGCATCCTGATTCCCTTGGTCATTTGTGGAAAAGGTGTGACCAAAACAGCACGGCATAAAAAATATCTCAAAAATAAAATTCACTGAGCTTGGCAGTGATTTGGAGTGTTGATAACCACATCATACCTTGGGGCTGTGATTTCTCTTGTTCTTACAAGCTTAGTGGAGCCGAGTTTGTTCAGTTCTTATAATTCTGTCTTCAGGGAAATCCCCTGAAGCTATATATAGGAAGTAGTTTTGTTAACTTAGTGGGTAGAAGTCTTCCCTTAACGTCACATAACATCCACAGTGGTTGTTTTATACTGATAAAATATCTTTCAATTCTACTGTAGAAACAATACCTCAAACAAGTTATGACTATATTATTTTATTGTTTTCATATGATATACATTATAGAAATGGCATAATCATAATTGATAAAATACCATGAAATATCAGATGTTAAATAGAATCCACATCCCACTTTTCTTGTTTAGAGTAAAACTGTTCTAGTAATGTTAGCATATAGTGAATGCTTATTTTTTTAAAAAAAGAGAGTTTATGAGAGTAATTCTGTGTTTTTCCTTAGCTATCAGATTAGGTACTTCTATAAGAAGTATAAGAAGTGGCAGTAAAATGCAGTTTTCGGTTTTTTGGCAATATGAAATACAAATATTTTTTATTTTCAGGCTTATACCACCCCTATTTCCTAATAAGTAACTTCTTCGTCACTAAAATGGAGTATAAAAGATACTATACACTAGTTCCTAATATATAAGAGTGACATGTGCTAGAGGTATCACTGGATGTGGCCTCCCCTACAATGGCACACATGTACATTTCACCTCTTGCACTCAGCATGTCAGTCAACACCCATACACCCCCTATGCTAGCTTTCTCACTCCAGCCTCTTCTAGGTCTAGGTTGACCACCTATAGATAAATAGATCAGTTAATTCATCATGAATATAGTTTCTTCATTTTTTATAACTACTAGAATAGTATACCACAGAAATGCTATATACATTTTTTCTTTAGTAAAATGTTTCTTTATTTTTAATTTATAAAATAAAACAAGCATTTCCACACATAGTATAATAAAAAGATGAATGCATATAAAACTGCTAATCTATTATGTATAACTTGCTATTCTTTTTAAATATATGATAAAGTTAACATGTACATTTCTTTTTTTGTTTTTCTTTTCTTCTCTTCCCCTCTTGTCCTGGATATGGCTACCATTACTCAGACAGACACACACTCACATGTATGTGAAATCACTTTATACATACATCTGTTTATTAGTTCTTTCTCTGGATACAGATAGCATCTTCCTTTGTAGTTAATTTGGGTATTTGTAATAATCAAAGTGACTCAATTTCTCAAAGTTATTCTTAAAACAATATTACTATTATTATATACAGTGTTCTCTTGGTTCAGCTCAATTTGCTCTTCATTATTTCATTCAAATCTATCCATATTTTTCTGAGATCATCAAGCTCGTCATTTATTATAGCACAGCAGTACTCCATTCCAATCATGTACCACAACTTGTTCAGTCATTTTCCAATTGATGGGCATCCTCGCAACTTCCAGTTCTTTGCCACCTCAAAGAGAGTTACCATCAATATTTTAGAACATATAAGTTCTTTTTCTTTTTCCCTTATCATCTTGGAAATAAATCTAGTAGTGGCATTGCTGGGTCAAAGGGTATGGGCAGTTTAATAACTCTTTGAGTACTCTTCCAGATTGTTCTCCAAAATGGTTGGATCAGTTCACAATTCCACCAACAATAAATTAGTGTCCCAGTATTTTGCATCCCCTTCATTATATCCCTTTCAATCATTTTAGCCAATCTGATAGGTGTAAAATGATGTCTCAAGGTTGTTTTAATTTGCTTTCTCTAATTAATAATGAATTAGAGCATTTTTCATATATCTATAAATATTTTTTCACATTTGTTTTAATCAGCCAAGATCTGCCTTTTCACCGTCCTATCCCAATCTCCCCCATTGCACAAATTTATAGTTACTCAAAACAAATGTCTACTTGATGGTGACCAAAGAAATATTTGTCTTATTTTGTATTCTGAGTTCCTCACCTTTGTATCAGGAAATGGAGAGCATGTTTCCTCATTAGTCCTCTGGAATTATGATTGGTCCTTATTGTGATAAGAGTTCATTCTGCACAATATTATTCCATCACATTTATGTACCATAACTTGTTTTGTCTATTCCCTGATTTATGGGAATCCCTAGGTGGTACAGTGGATAAAGTGCTGGTCCTGGAGTCAGGAAGATTCATCAGATCTGGCCTCAGACACTTGCTAGCTGTGTGACCCTGAGAGTCACTTAACACTTTTGCCTCAGTTTCCTCATGTGTAAAATGAGCTGGAGAAGGATGTGGCAAACTACCCCAGTATCTTTGCCAAGAAAACCCCAAATGGGGTCACAAAGAGTCAGGCATGACTAAACAGCTACAGCAACAACAAAACTTTAGAATCTCATTCTTTGTGGGCAGCTAGGTGGCTCAGTGGGTAGAGCACCGGCCATGAAGTCAGGAGGACCTGAGTTCAAATCCTGCCTCAGACCAAACACGTGACACTTACTAGCTCTGTGACCCTGGGCGAGTCACTTAACCCTAATTGCCTGAAAAAAAAAGAGAAGCTCATTCTTTGCCAGCTCAAAAAGAGCTATTAATATTTTTGTGCATCCTTAGAGTTTGTTTTGCTTAGAACTAATTCCTTCCTTCATGTGCCATCCCTCTAATTTCCCCTCCTCTTTTTCACTTTTTTTCCTGAATCCCAGTTGAATGAAATGTATTTCTATATACAACTGTGTGTTTCTTCTTTTGACCAGTTTATATGAAAGTGATGTCCAAATATCAGCTGCTCCCCCAACCTCTTTTCATTGTTTATATACGTCTACTTTTGCACCCTGATTAGGTGAGATAATGTTCCTTAACCTTTCTTCCTCTTCCCTCCCAGTATATTCCTCTTCCTCTCTCTTTGCTTTCTTTTCTTAAGATCTTCAAGACATAACAGAACCACTCCCAGGCCTTGTCTAACTGGACTCCCTTCATGGACCGTGATGATGATAGGCTTAACAGGGGACACATGTATCATCTACCTATATTTGAATGTACACAGCTTATCCTTGCTTAGTCCTTTGTAATTGTTTATACTTACCTTTTCCTCTTGTTCTTTATTCCTGTATTTGAACATCAAAGTTTCTCCACAGCTCTGTTCTTTTCACCAGGAATACTTGGATGCTTTCTATTTCATTTTTTTCATGTTTTTTCCCCTTTAGCATTATGTTCAGTTTTGCTGGGTAAGTTATTCTTGGCACGAAGCTTGTAGCTTTTGCCTTCTTGAATACTGTATTCCAAGGTGTTTGTTCCTTTATAGTAGTGTCTGCAAAATCATGTGATATCCTGACTGTAGTGCTTCAGTTGTTGAATTATTTCTTTGTGGCTGCTTGAAGTAATTTTTTTCTTTGACCTAGAAGTTCTCAGTTTGGGCTATGGTGTTCCTGGCAATTTTCCTTTTCATGTTTCTTTAAGGAGATGGCCAGCAAATTCTTTCTGTTTCCAGTTTGCCCTCTGGGTACAAGAGATTTGGGCAGTTTTGTTTTAAGATTTCTTGAAATGTTACATCCAGGCTCTTTTTTTGGCCATGGTGTTTAGATAGTCTAGTGATTCTTGAATTTTTTTCTCCTTGATCTGTTTTCTAGGTCTGTTCTTTCTGCTATGAGATACAACCCACTCTTTTTCTTTTTTTCAAATTTTGTGACTTTGTTAAAAATATTTTTTGTTGCCTTATAGAGTCATTGGTTTCTCTTTGGTCCTTTCTAATTTTCAAGGAATTTGTTGCTTGGACAAGGTTTTTGTACCAACCTGTTAATTTGCTTCTGACTTCTGTCTTCCACAGCTCTCATTTCCAGTTTTTTCCTCAATCATTCTAATTCTATTTGTAAAAAATTTAACTTTTTTTTAAACTCTTGCCTCATATCTTTCAGGAATTCTGGTTGAGTTTGTGCTCAAGCTATGTTTTCCTCTGAGGCATTGCTTATATATGAGTTAGAGTCATTTTCTCCTATTTTTATGTTTTGAGTGTCCCTACCTCCATAATAGTGTGGCAGCTAAGTAGTGCAGTGGATACAGCGCTGGGCTTGGAATCTTCCAGCCTACTTCCTAATTTCAGACTTAATGTTAGAATTGGGTTTTGCCAGTTCTGGAGGGAAGATCTGGATGAGTCCTGCTGCTACTTTCTTGGGGTATTCAATGTTATATTATTACAGAATCTCAGGGACATTGCTGCCCAAAGGGTCTGATCCAGGATAAACTCTATTTGCTATCCCTCTGGTTTGAATTCTGCAAGTTTTTGACCTGGGTTTGGGTCTGTGCAAGTGTTGATTGCTGCTAGACTCCATCCTATTAACTAGCTAGATAGCTTTGTTGGTTCAGAGTGGCAGAATTGTAGGCTTCTAGTTGGTCTGGAATTCCTACCTTTCATTATTCCTCTGCAGGCTGGTCTAGATGCTAGAAGTAAGACCCTGCTATGAGTTTGGAGTCTGAGTCAAACCACTACTGCTTCCCTCTGAAATTCCTTCTTTCTCAGTATACTGCCCAGGGCCTCCCTACACTATGCTGCTTAGTTCCCCACCTCACTTCACCTTGGATCTCTGACCCAGAACTGTGTAGTGGATGACAAAGCTTCCAGTTCACACTTATCCCCATTGAAATGCCCTGGTAAGAGTCTAGGGGTAGTCCAGTGTGGGTCTGGGATCTCTCCTTGCTCTGGTGTACACAGCCTCTTCCTGGGTACTAAAGTGTTCCATGTGTAGAGTGTTTCTGGCTGAAACCAGTCTCTAGCTACTGTAAACCCCTGTCTCTCCCTATGCTGACTATGCTAGACAGATTGCTCACTGTGACTTTTTTTGGGCTTTCACCAGCAAGATTCAGTCTGGTGCATTTTCTAGATCTGTTTGAAGACATTTGTAGACAGGAGCTCATCACATTGCTTCCTTCCTATCACTTTGCCATCTTAGCTCCATCCTTTGTTTACATGTTAAATCAAATGCTTCATTAAAATGTTTTCAAGAGTCTCTCATGAGAAATGTCACAGTGTAGAACATCAGCTATAGCATCAGATGACCTGGGTTAGAATATTAGCTCTACTACTTACCATCTGAATAACCTGAGGCATTTTTAATTACGTGATCATGAGTAAGTTACCTAAACTCTCTGGGTTTCAGTTTCCTCATTTGTGGAACTGAGTAACCTGTATGGTCTCTGCCAGCTCTAAAGCTATGAACCTTTGCCATGGTGGACAAAATGGTGAAATGTAGACTGGATAGTCATACAGATTCATACTTGATTTAACTAAATCAGTGTTTGCTGATAACGGATCCTGAAGGGAGGAGGTATCTGTTTTTTGAGCTACATAGCCCATTCTTTGTCCTATGCCATTTTACATTTTTATCAGTTATATTAATGAAGATGTAAATGACATAATTATCTAATTTGCAGATGGTACAAATCTAGGAGGGATAAAAATAAGTTGAATATGTTGGCCCTTATTGATTTTTTTATTTTTGATTTTTTGACGATAATGACTATTATTTTTTCAACATTCACCTTTATAATATTTTGAGTTCCAAATTTTTTCTCCTTCCCTCCATCTCCTTCTCCCCTCTCCAAGACAGCAAGCAATCTGATACAGTCTATACACGTACAGTTATATTAAACATATTTCCACTAGAAAGAAAAACCAAAAAAAGAAAGCAAATAGTATGCTTTGATCTACACTCAGACTCCATACTTCTTTTTTTCCAATTTGTAAATTGTTTTTTAATTTTAGAGGCAATGGAGGTTAAGGGGCTTGTCCAGGGTCATACAACTAGCTAGTAAGTGTCTGAGATCGAGTTTGAACTCAAGTCCTCCTGACTCCAGGGCTGGTGCTCTGTCCACTACATCACCTAGCTGCCCCCCAAATTCCATAGTTCTTTCTCTACATGTGGATAGCATTTTCCATCATGAGTCTTTTGGAATTGTGTTAGATCATTGCATTACTGAGAAGAGCTAAGTCTGTCAAAGTTGGTCATCGCACAATGTGGCTGTTACTGTGTACAATGTTCTCCTGGTTCTGTTCACTTCACTCAGCATCAGTTCATTTAAGTCTTTCCAAGTTTTTATGAAATCTACCTGCTCATCATTTCTTATAGAACGATAGTATTCTGTTGCATTCATATACCATAATTTGTTCAGCCATTCCCCAATTGATGGGCATTCCCTCAATTTCCAATTCTTTGCCACCACAAAAAAAGAACTCCTATAAATATTTTTGAACATGTAAGTCCTTTTCCATTTTTTATGATCTTTTTGGGGTACAGACCTAGAAGTGGTATTGCTGTTCCAAATTGCTTTCCAGAACTGTTTGATCAGTTCACAACTCCACTAACAGTGCATTAGAGTTCCGATTTTCCCACATCTTCTCTAACATTTATCATTTACCTTTTTTGTCATATTAGCTAATCTAATAGATGTGAGGTGGTACCTGAGAGTTGTTTTAATTTACATTTCTCTAATCAATAGTGATTTAGACCATTTTTTCATATGACTATAGATAGCTTTGATGTCTTCATCTGAAAACCCCTGTTCATATCCTTTGACCCTTTATCATTTGGAGAATGACTTGTATTTTTATAAATTTGACTCAGTTCTCTATATATTTTAGAAATGAGGCCTTTATCAGAAACATTGGCAGTAAAAATTGTTTCCCAGCTTTTTGCTTTCCTTTTAATCTTGGTTGCATGAGCTTTGTATTCAAAACCTTTTAAATTTAATGTAATTAAAATTATCCATTTTGCATTTTATAATGTTCTCTGTCTCTTGTTTGGTCATTCTTCTCTTCTTCATAGATCTGACAGGTAAATTATTCCTTGCTCTCCTAATTTGTGTATGGTATCACCCTGTATGTCTAAATCATGTACCCATTTTGATCTCATTTTGGTATACAGTGTAATATGTTGGTCTATACCTAGTTTCTGTCTATTTTTGTTAAATATTGTTAATATATGTTATATTGTGTTAATATAATATATATATAATATATTATTAAAATATGTTTAATGTTGAGTTCTTATCCCAGAAGCTAAAGTCTTTGGGTTTATCAAGGAGTAGATTACTATAGTCACTGATTACTGTGTCTTGTGTACCTAACTTATTCCACTCATCTACCACTCTATTTCTTAGCCAGTACCAAACTGTTATCTCACTCTCCCGGTCAAAAACCTTCAGTGGTTCCCAATTGCCTACTGAATAAATTCCTAATCTTCTTACTCAAAGCTAGACAGGAAAGGACCTTGTCACATTCTGGTCCCAACCTCCCTTTCAAGAATCATTTCATGGAGGCCGAACCAAGTTGCCAGAGAAAAGCAGAGACTCCCCCATCACAGGTCTCCCCCAAATGCCTCCAAACAAGTTCTAGAGTGTCAGAACCCACAAAAGGATGGAGTGAAACAATTTTTCAGCCCAAGACAACTTAGAAAGTTGGCAGGAAAGGTCTGTTGCAACATGGTGAGAGTTGAGCACAGTCCGGTACAGGCTGCCCCAACACAGACCTGATCCCAGCAATAGGAGCAGGCCTTGGAGACAACAGAATCAGTGGCAGGAGTGGTGGTTTCAGGACCTCTCAGCCCACAAATGGTAAGGGGGTCAGACAACTGGTCAGAAAAAGATTACAGGGATCCTTTTGCTGGCACTAGGGGCAGGCCTCTGTTACATTGCTCCTACTTGGATCTGGGGCACAGTTCTGGTTCTCAGTCCTCGGGCAAGGAGGGTCACTGGCATACTAGATCTTGCAGCCTCAGGAGAGCATAGAGATAAAAGTCAAGGAATAGGATAGAAAATGAGCAAACAGCAGACAAAGATGCTGACTATAGAAAGTTACTATGGTGACAGGAAAGATTAAAACACAAACTCAGAAGAAGACAAAAAGGTCAAAACTCCTACACCTAATGCCTCAGAGAAAAATATAAATTGTCCATGGAAGAACAGCTTGGTAAAGCAGGAACAAAAAATAGTGAAGAAAACAACACCTTAAAAAACCAGAATAGGCCAAATGGTAAAAGTGGTACAAAAATCCGATGAAGAGAAGAATGTCTTGAAAGCAGAATTGGCCAGCTGGAAAAGGAGGTACAAAAGCTCACTGAAGAAAATAATTCCTTAAAAATTAGAATTGGGCACATGAAGCTAATGACTTCATGAGACATCAAAAAACAATAAAAGTGGGGCAGCTAGGTGGTGCAGTGGATAGAGCTCTTGCCTTGTAATCAAGAGGACCTGAGTTCAAATCCAGCCTCAGACACTTGACACTCACTAGCTGTGTGACCCTGGGCAAGTCACTTAACCCCAAATGCCTCACCCAAAAAAAACCCAATAAAAGAAAATCAAAAGAATGAAAAAATAACAGAAAATGTGAAATATCTCATTGCAAAAACAACTAACCTGGAAAACAGATACAGGACAGATAATTTAAGAATTATTGTATGACCTGAAAACCATGATCAAAAAAAGAGCCTAAACATCATCTTTCAAGAAAGTACCAAGGAAAATTACCCTGATATTCTAGAACCAGAGGGTAAAATAGAAATTAAAAGAATCCACTGATCACCTCCTAAAAAAGATCCCAAAATGAAAACTCCCAGGAATATTATAGCCAAATTCCAGACCTCCCAAGCCAAAGAGAAAATATTGCAAGCAGTCAAAAAGAAACAATTCAAATATCATGTAGCCAGTCAGGCTAACACAAGGTTAGTAATTTCTACATTAAAAGATCTAAGGACTTGGAATATGACATTCCAGAGGGCAAAAGAGGTAGGATTACAACCAAGAATCACCTACCAGCAAAATACAGTATAATCCTTCAGTATATTTTCCTTCAAGAAAAAAATGTTCATTCAATGAAATATAGGACTTTCAAGCATTCCTGATGAAAAGAGCACAGCTTAATAGAAAATCTGACTTTCAAATACAACACTCAAAAGAAGTATAAAAAGGTAACATTAAAGTGAAATCATAAGGGATTCAATAAGGTTAAAGTGTTTACATTCCTACATAGGAAAATGATACTTGTAAACTCCCAAAAACTTTCTTATTATTAGGGCAATTAGAAGGTGTATACATAGTCAGAGGGCACAGGTATGAGTTGAATATGATGGAATAATTATCAAAAAAATTAAGGAGTGAGAAAGAAGAATGCACTGGGAGAAGGGGAAAGGGAGATATAGAATGGAGTAAATTACCTGACATAAAAGAAGCCTGAAAAAGATTTTACAGTGGAAGGGAAGATGAGGGAAGGGAGGTGGGAAGTACATGAACCTTACTCTCATTTGATTTGGCTCAAAAAAATCTATCTTACCGTACAGGAAAGTAGGAAGGGAAGAGAATAAGGGGGAGCAACAGGAGGGGCAAATTGGGGAAAGTAAAAGTCAGAAGCAAAACACTTTTGAGGAGAGACAGAGTGAAAAGAGAGAAAGTAGGATATATACTGGTTGGGGAAATACATAGTTGGTAAGAATTACTGTGAAAAAAAATTTCACAGCAAGTTTCTCTGATAAAGACTACATATAGGAAATGGATTAAATTTATAAAAATAAGAGCCATTCCTCAATGATAAATGATTAAAGGATATGAACAGCCAATTTTCAAACAAAATAATCAAAGCTATCTGTAGTCATGAAAAAATGCTCTAAATCACTATTGATTAGAGAATTGCAACATCTCTGAGCTACCACTACACACTATCAAATTAGTTAATATGACAGAAAAGAAAAATGATGAATGTTGAGGGGGATATGGGAAAATTAAAACACAAATGCACTGTTGGTAAATTTGTATACTGATTCAACCATGCTGGCAGGCAATTTGGAACTATGCCCAAAGGGCTATAAAACTATAATACTCTTTGAATATGTAACACCACTACTAGGTATGTATCCCAAAAAGATTTAAAAAAAGGAAAAGGACCTATATGTACAAAAATATTTACAGCAGCTCTTTCTGTGGTGGCAAAAAATTAGAAATTGAGGGGACGTTCATCAATTAGGGAATGACTGAACAAGTTGTGATATATCATTGTGATTAAATATTATTGTGCTATTAAAAATGATGAGCAGGATGCCTTCAGAAAAACCTGGTCTTAGGGGCAGCTAGGTGGTGCAGTGGATAGAGCACTGGCCCTGCAGTCAGGAGGACCAGAGTTCAAATCCGACCTCCGACATTTTATGCTTACTAGCTGTGTGACCCTAGGCAAGTCACTTAACCCCATTGCCTAGCAAAGTACAGAAAACAAAAAAGAGAGAATCTATTGGGGCAGCTAAATGGCCCAGTGGATAGAACTCCAGCCTTGGAGTTGGGAGGGCCTGAGTTCAAATCTGACCTCAGACACTTGACCCTTACTAGCTGTGTGACCCTGGGCAAGTCACTTAACCCCAATTTCCTCACCACAAAATGCAACAAAAGAAAAGAAAAGAAAAAGAAAAAAGAAAAACCTGGTCTTACATGAACTGATGCAAAGTGAAATGAGCAGAACCAGGAGAACATTGTACACAGTAACAGCAAGATTGTATGATGATCTGTTGTGAATAACTTAGCTATTATCGGCAATACAATTATCCAAGATAGTTTTGAGGGACTAATAATGATAGGTGCTGTCCATCTCCAGAAAAAGAACTGGTGGAGCCTGAATGCAGATTGAAGATACTTTTTTTTTAGTTTCTTTATTTTTATCTGTGTTTTGTTTCACAGCATGACTTATGTGGAAATGTGTTTTATATGACTACATATATATAATACATATCAAATTGCTCACCTTCTCAATGGGGGAAGGGAAAGAGGGAGAGAATTTGGAACTCATAATTTAAAAAAAGAATGCTGCGATCATTTTTACATCTAAATAGGAAAAAAGAAAATATTAAATTTTTAAAATCATCTCGTAATACTTGCCTTCACACATAATGTTTGCCTTCATACACATACTGGCCAACTCTCCATTTTCTTTTCTTCCTACCCTCTCCAGTTTTCTGTGCCATTACTTAAACCATCTCCCTTACCTAGAATATATGCCACCATCTGTCTGTGGAAGTTTCTGCTTTTAAGTCCCATTTCAAGTGCCATTTTCCTCATAAATACTTCCTTCACCACTACCATCAATTTCCCTTCCTTTTCTCCCTGCTTAAAGTGATGTGTCTTTTTAAAAATTTCTCATAGTATTTTTGGGACTTCTTACATCACATTCTGCTTTCTGTCATAACTGTTTGGGTACTCATTACCTCTCCTCCATAACAACGAGTAGCAATGGATGAAACTGATAAGAAGGCAGATTCCAAGTCAAGAGAAACTTTCTAATAATCAGAACAGTCCAAAAGATTGAACTCTCCAGTGATGAACATTTCAATACAAACAGAGGTTAGATGCCACTTGTCAGGGATGCTGTAAAGGAGATAATTCATCACAAAAGAGGTTATGCCAATTATTTCCAATATCTCTTTCAGCTTTTAAGATTTAATGATTATATGATTTCTTTTTATTTATCTTGCCCAGCCCTTACTTGAGATGCGAATGAGCTGCTTTCAGCTTAAATATTCTGCAACTTTGTTAAATAATCCCCAAACTAGGCATCAGGAAGGACAAGAAGCAGACTGATTCATAGTTTGCTGAATTAATATTGATCAATGTAATTATAAAAGTAGAGGAGAAATTAAAATACTCAAGTATTTGACAACTTCAGGGACATCCAAGTCTCAGCAACCTCTTCCCTGATTTCAGGGGCTCCAGAAAGTGCAATGTACCACTACCAACAGGCCATCCAACTTAGCCCACGTCATCATGTGGCCATGGTTAACCTTGGCAGACTCTACAGGTCTTTGGGAGAGAACAAAGAAGCTGAGAAATGGTACAAACGGTAAGCATTTGAGGTGAAAAAAAAAGTGGTTCCTTCTTCCAACTTGTCTTGAAATAAAACATTAACAATACTTTTGAAGCTCCTCATAAATTCAACTTTAATTTTTCTAACCGTTTGTCTAACGCTTTTCCCTTGATAATGCTGGGAAAGAGGACATGACAGCTGGCTTCAAATGTTTGAGCAGCTGTCACTTTGTAAAGAGATTAATTACATTTAATATGTGTCATTCCAGAGGGTAGAAGTAGGATGTAGATGTCATCTCAATACATATTTTACTAGTTGAGTAAGCTAATGAAATTGGTTGTGTTGGTTATTTCTTTTCTCAGACTTTTCTTTGGTTTGCAGAAGGGCTGCACTAAAACTTTTATACAGTTTTTCTCTTAGCCGAAGGACTGTCAGTAGTCTGCTCATCCTTGATTTTAAAGGAGGATGAGTAGGGATGGTGAGTCTCTGAAAAGATATAAAAATCCTTTCAACAGAAGAGTGCTAAAATAAGTATAACATAAATCCTCTTCATGACTATGTGGTGTTCCTCCATTTAGTGAATCTGAGCTTCCCTAGACTCAGGTACTAAAGAGCATTTTTTTTCTTTATTTTCCATACAATTTAGAAGCCTGAGGATTGCCTAGGCTTTCCCCTACAGCTTCGCATGTCAACCATCACCTTTTGGTTTGTTGAAGAAGAAAAGATCTTAGACACTAGCATGGTTTATCAATTCATTTTATCAGTTCAAATAGCCCTGAATGAGGAATAGTATTGTAGCTTTCCAGAAAAAACACTGTTCCAGCAAAAGTATCCATATTTCCGAAATCACAAACTAGATAATCCCAGTCAGCCATATACATAATTTTAAATAAATCTAGGTGAAAGAATGCAGATCGATCAACACAAATCCATTGCCTCCCCTAGAAAAGACCCTCCAAATATGTATTCTTGAATAAATATAATGACTCAGGAGAGTCATCTCTTTATTACAAGGAAAGTATGATTACATACCTTCTTGAGGGCAGGAATTGTTTCATTTTCTGACTTTGTATTGCTAGCCCCTAGCCCAGTGCCTGACACATAGTGGGTTCTTATCAAATGCTGATTGATAGATTATCTGTATTTCCTTTGTCTTGATACATACTGAAATCATAAAATTTGAACAAAGAATCTTGAGAGAAATTTCTGAAACATAAAGGAAAGTGTTATAGAATGATATGGACAAGAATCACCCAAAATGAAGTTTGAAGGGCTAACAATCTGCACAGATCACAAATCCAGGAAAGGATCAAAGTGAAAAAATGGCATTGTGCTCTTTCTGTACATTTAGGGCCCTGGATATAACACGGACAGCTGAAATACTGTCCCCCTTGGGAGCACTATATTATAACACTGGCAGGTACGAAGAGGCATTACAGATTTACCGTGAAGCTGCAGCACTCCAGCCTTCAGCTAAGGAAATCCAGCTGGCTCTGGTAAGAACAATTGAATCCAAAGATAAGAGGGATTTAAGAACTGATTGACATTCAGGAATTGGTAGTACTCTGTTCTGAGAAGAATTTGGGAAAATGGAGACATTTGAGCCAGAAGGCAAACTTGAGTCACACCTGGGAACTCTTAAAGGGAAAAATACTGTCTACAAGAAAATGGAGAGAAAGGAGCAGAGATTACAAGAGCTGAGCACTGTGGGGAGACTTTGCAGCCCTGCTCAGGACTTATTGGCCTTTTGACCTAGAAGGAATGTAATGGTTCTTGGGTACACTTAGTGCTTTTCTCTATTTTATGGAGTTTATGTCAGGGAAAAAGTAATTAAAGTGATCTGTTTTAGGCTGGAAATATAATGAATAACACAGTCCCTACTCTCAGGGAGCTTTCAATCTAGCGAGAAGGAAGAGACCCAAATACAAAGACATAAAAATACAAATCAAAATGTGGTGAAGAGTATCAGAGGGCTCGGAACAAAGTATCATGAGAAATTAGAGCAGGAGGGAAATTAAGAATTCAGGAGTTGGGGGAAGGGGTAGAAAAGGGTTTGGGAAGGATAGGGGAGGGGAATGGAAGCAAGCATTCAGCGAAGGCTTCATGGAAGAGGTGGCTCTTGAGCTGGACCTTAAAAAAAGGAATGGGGGCAGCTAGGTGGCACAGTGGATAGAACACTGGCCCTGAAGTCAGGAGGACCTGAGTTCAAATCTGGCCTCAGACCAAATACTTGACACTTACTAGCTGTGTGGCCCTGGGCAAGTCACTTAACCCCAATTGCCCCCCCCCAAAAAAAGGGAAGGACCTCCAACCAAGGGTGCATTTGGATGGTGTCTGGTATATGTGTTTGCTGAAAAGCTATATGGAGGGGCAACTAGGTGGCGACTAGCTGTGTGACCCTGGGCAAGTCACTTAACCCCAATTGCCTAAAAAAAAAAAAAGAAAAGCTCTATGGAGGTAACACTGAGTGTATAAAGGTGAATGAGAATTCAGGTCCCAGTATGACTGTAGTTTGGCCATAAAATGTCAGTGCAGTCTTGAAAGGAAAGTAGTTTAAGTTACTGTTAGAGTAACTATGGGCTCAGAGCAAATATAAATAGCAACTGTTTCTATTTTGGCCAGAAACCCTGAGGGTCTTCCTCTCTCAGATAGTTTGTTATTTTTTTTACTAGGAAAAAGAGGCCATTCTTTGCCTCATTTCTTACCTAGCCTTAGTCACTGATTAAGAGTTGCTTCAGACAAACTGAGACCTGGGAAAGACCGTAGCTAAAAAGGCCAAGGTCTCTCACTGCATCCAGGGCTATCTCTAGTTGTCCTGATCTATATATTGCCAGATGGCTCTGGAGGAGAAAGTGAGGCTGGTGACTTTGCACAGCCCTCTTCACTTAAATCCAATTCACTTGCAAGTCATGGCATCACCTTCCTGATGTCATGGTCCTCTTCGAGAACAATGGACAAACAACAACAACATAATTAAAATAGCTTGAAACCTCCAGTTAGGAAAATTCCTAACAGTAAGATAGGTTTGGCTCATTGACCAGTTGAATTTTTTGTTTCACTGAAGTTAATCTGTAGCCTCTTTATGCATGAGGCAAAAATGAGGATACAAGAAAATATTTAGGTAAAAGAAGTGAGCAGAGTATGTTACTGTGTCTGTTGCTGGACAGGCATGATGAGGGAAAGTTGGGGAAAAGGTAAATTTTTTGGGTGACCTTCCCTCAGTCCTTGAAGATGTAGGTAAAACCAATAGCTTCAGTCTTAATCCTCTGTTCATGGATGTATACAGTGCCCAGTGGCCTACCTCAATCTCTCTGACACACTTCTGTCCTCTGTTTGTAGTTTTTGCCTGTTGCCTCTATGGCTCTGATTCTTTCCATCTTGGCTTTGTTAGTCCTGAGTAGGACTTGAAAGTCTACCCATAGCTTCTACTGTCATTCAGTCCCTTTAGTCCCCACTTCTTTCTCCTTCTTTCTTGCAGACTGTGTGTATTCCTCTAAGAACTTCCAACCATGACTCAACCCTGTCCTCCTGCTCAGAGATCTTCATATTCCCAAATCACTTTCATGACTGAGAGGGAATACTTCTCCCTATAAACTGCAAATCCTAGGATGCCAGTCAATTATCAAATCCCAACAAGACAAAAATATGAACAATGTGTGTTTTACCCAATCAGTGGCATTCTTTCAGTCAATAAACCCTGGCACCTACAGGATCCTAGTTATTTTCTCTTAAGATAGTAAATGCTACCAAGTATTAAATTCATTCATCAAAGATACTCATACCCTAATCATTTGCTCTTCCTATTCATGAAGGCAGCAACAAATGAAACTTACCCACTTGCACACTTACCTGCTAAAAACCATAAAAATATATTCAGAACTGGGAGTCTAGGTAAAAATCTTTCATTCTCAGAGGGCTATCTTAGCAGATGATTCTTCCCAGTGACCTAAGGGATAAGAGGAGAACCAGACACTATCAGAGAGTTAGTGAAGCACTATCAGTGAATTACTAGACAAGCTCTGAAAATACTTAAACCAAAACATTGTTAATATATACTGAATGACTATGGTAAGTAAAATTTTATTTGGAAGGAAATCTTAGAGAATATTTTAAAAACAAGGTTTTGAAATTGTTTTTTAGGCTCAGGTTTTAGCTATGATGGGGCAGACAGAAGAAGCTGAAAAAATGACCAACCACATTGTGTCAGAAGAGGCTGGATGCCTGGAATGTTATCGCCTGTTGTCAGCAATCTACAGCAAGCAAGAACATTACCCCAAGGTACTGTGGTGCTTGAGTAAAGTGCTGCTTTTCCTTTTAAATGTTCTCTGGGTCCACTGGTAGGATAGGATAAGTAGATAAAGAGCTTCTAAATTCAAACATGGATAAAAGCTTGGTTCTCTTGGGGTTATTCATATCACTGAGTATCTTACACATATATTTTAACCAGATGGCTCTATGACGAGTTATAATGCAATTTCTATCTTTAAACAACAATATTGCCTTGGACTTCATAGCATTTTTCCTTCAAAAAACTAACAATCGTCTTATATAATATTACATCACTTTATTTTCACTCTCAGAATAATACTGTATTACCAAAGTTGGATACAAAGTACAATCGTGGAGATTGCAACCTCCTGTATGTCCATCCTTTGTGACCATTGTTCATATCTACCAATTAGTTCTCCACAAAAGATTCATCCAACGTGCTGGAGACCTTTCCCTGATTCCCCCTGACATTTATAAGGATACTTATGGAGCATTTGAGCTGTTTATTTTTCATTTTTCACCTTTGAAATGTGAGTAGCATCTATAGGCAGCTAGGTGGTGCAGTGGAAAGAGCGCTGGGCCTAGAATCAGGAAGACTTGAGTTCAAATGTGACCTCAGATACTTACTAGCTATACAACTCTGAGGAAGTCGCTTAACCTCTATCTGCTTCAGTTTCCTCATCTATAAAGTGGGGATAGCACTCTAGGATAATAGCACCTACCTCTTAGGATTATTGTGAGAATCAAAGAAGATAATAATTGTAAAGTGCTTAGCACAATGCCTAGCACATGATAAGCACTATATAGATGTTAGCTATGTGGTTTTTTTTCTCACATATTCCAATTAATACCAGTTTATAAAGGGGGAAACTGAGGTATAGGGGAGTGAAGTGACTTCCTGAAGATCAGACCATTTGTCAGTGGCAAAGTTAGGATTAGCGCCTGGGTCTTTTGATAGCCATTGTCCTATACCCTACAGTACCAAACAAATGCCATATAAATAGTGTTATGTTAAGTGGATTTTTACAATATAGAATTCTTTCTTATGTTATTTTTTTCCTTCTTTAGGCACTAGAAGCTATAGATAAAGCTCTACAGCTAAAGCCAAAGGACCCTAAAGTCGTATCTGAGCTTTTCTTCACAAAAGGAAACCAATTAAGAGAACAGAATTTTCTTGATAAAGCATTTGAGGTATGCTGAACAATTCCAAGGTGCTCCATTTTTTATTTCAATAATTATAATGAATTAGAGTTCTTCATTAATGTTCTGTTTCAGTGCATCATGGCATGGTGGGTACTGTTTTGGCAAGGAGGCAGTGCCAGCCCCAGCTCTGGCAGGTCCTCCTAAACTAGAGAGGTTTTATGTGTAGGTCTCTTGATAGGGTGTGTTTGTTTTTCAAGAATTATCATAGGTGAGTTTGTGGAGGCTTTTCACCTGTCTGGTTGTAGGGTTTCATGGGTATTTTAGCCACAGTAACTATTGAAAACACCCATTAAATCATAGAGGAATCGTGATATGAAGGGAGGTGAAGGGAGTACCCATACTGATGGAATTTCAAATGCTTAAAGTTATACAGAATAAACTTTAATTATAACTAGTATGCTTAAGAAATATGGTCACCTGACTAATTGAACTTCCTTATTGATTCTTTTCCTTTCAAACATTTTGGGAAATATTTCTAAACATATTATTGCCATTTCTTGTCTTATGAATATAAGTATAATTACATAGTATATAAATATAATATGTAATGATAATTTAATAAGCATAACTGAATCCTTTTTTTAAAAAAATCATAATTGAGGATCTAATAGTGCCTTAGAGTCATCATTCTTATATCATCAAGACCCTCCCTAACTTTGTCCCAACCTACCTTTCCAACTTTTTCTACAGTTACTTACCTGCATGAACACTACACTACAATCAGATTAGTAAATTTAATCCTGTGAACATGTCTTAAATATTCAGATTATGTCTCTATGGCTTAGTTCTTTCCATTCTCCCTCCCCAAAACACCTTATCCACCCTATTCTCTGCCTATTTGAATTACATCCATCCTTCAAGGTTCAATTCAAGTTCAACCTCTACCATAAATAGAATTTTCTGTCTATCTAAGCCCAAATTGATTTCTCTCTTCAATGAAATATTAAGCATTTATTGTCTATCCCATTTAGTTGAAACAATGGTAACTTGTTATAATATTCTAACATCATAAATTTAATCACAAATAAATATACAATTATATGTGAAGAATCTGTGGTTTTATCAGTAGAGGAAACTCTTGGTATGTCAAGGCCCTCCATCAAGATAGATTATAACCTATGCATAATTTAGATAAATTCTAGAAAGTTTCTTGAGGTACATTGAGCTTGGGCATGACTATAATCATCCACCTCGTTTTTCAAGGACAGGATTTAATTTAGGCATCTGTTTCCAAACTTAGCATTTTATCCCCTATGCCATGCCACCTCTTATGAATATGTGTGTGTGTGTTTGTGTATAGGTATATATTTTTGTGTATATGAACACACAGATAAATATGCCTGAATACATGAAGAATCTATGATTAGTCAGGTGAGACTCTTATTGTGGAAAGTCTTACACCAAGGTAGATTACCACCCTTATATAATTTAGGTAATTTCTCAAAAGTAGGATGTACCCTCTAAAAGTTATTTTTTTCTTTCTTTCTTTTTCCTCCCTTTTTCTTTCTTTCACTTTCTTTCCTTCCTTTCTTCCCTGATTTGAATTTGTTTTCTGGTCATTTTATTCAACAAGGATTTATTAAACACCTACCATATGTAAAACATTTCCCTAAGTATTAAAGGTGACAAATAATAATGATAATAACTAACATTTATATAATGCTTTAAAGTTTGTAAAGTGCTTTTTACAAATATAATTTAATTTGAGCTATTCAATTTGCTATGGAATAGACAAAGAAGAATCAAAGTCCCTTCCTTCATGGAGAATAAAATTAATTAGTCACAACAATGTCTTGCTTCTACTGTCTTATTGTTATTACTTTTGGTAAATCTAGATAGGCTAAGATAATAAGCTAAACTGCCTATCCTAGTTAAAGCCAAAATAAATGAAGTTTAACCCTGCTAAACATAAAGCATTTCATTTATCTTCAAAATAATCAGTTGTATAAGAACAAAGTAAATTAAGTCAGACTTGACAGTGAGACATTTGAAAAAGACTGGAAGGCTTGAGTTGATCAGAAATTTAATATGACAAAGTAATGTGACAACATTGCTTTAAAAAAAGCTAATATAATCTTGGGCCATGTTAATAAAAGTATAGTGTGCAGATCAAGGGAGATAACAGTTTTATTATAAATCTTCTATGGTCAGACTGACTACATTTTGTTGGCAAACTGAAGAGCATCCAGAGGAGGGTGATCAAAATCTCAAGGAATCAAGAAAGATATTTGTCAGAAACATTGAAGGAATGGGGAATATTTGATAGCTACCTTCAAATATTTGAAGAACTACCCTTTGGAAGAAGGGATTAGACATTTTGTATAGTTCCAAACAATAGGCAGGCAGGTAGGCAACAAGCATTTATTAAGCCCCAGCTCTGTGCTAAGTGTTGGGGATGCAAAAAAATAAAATTGAAGTAGAAGCAATGAATCAAAGCTATAACAAGATGAATATCAGCTCAGTATATGAACTTTCTCTAACAGAACTGTCATGATGAAACAGGCCATTTTGAAAATTAATTAACTCCTTTATTATTAGGCGTATTTAAGCAAAGGTTAGGTAACCACCTAGTAGGGATATTGTAAGTGTCAGAGTGAGGTTGAAGCAGACAATCTCCCAGGTCCCTTTCCAGTTTTATGATTCTGTAGTGTTACTTCTACTAGTACTAATTAGTACCTGTACTGCTACTACTTCCACTACTACTACTAGTATAACCTACAATGAAAACAGTTGAAAAGCACAGTGTTCTTATACATTAAGACCAATGGAAACTAATGTACCGTAATAAAAATCACTTATATTTTCTAAAAGATCTAACAGTTTCTGTGATTCTACAAGGATGACTCTGCTGGGAAATTACACTTTTTAGTTTCTTCCACTTTACACTTAGCAAAACTTAGGTGATCCAGTGAATGTAAGAAAATCATAAAAATATAACAGTCCATTCATGGAAATAGTGGCTGTCATTTTATGATAATTGTATTAATAATTTAAATTTCCTATAAATAAAGGAGTTTATATATCATACATAATGTGTTTTTAATGAATATTTGCTTTGTGACCAGAAGCTGTTTCTTATTTATTTAGAGCTATCAAGTAGCTGTGCAACTGAACCCAGACCAAGCACAGGCCTGGATGAACATGGGTGGAATTGAACACATCAAGGTAGCAAAAGGAATTTCCTTTTACATAGACCAATTCTTTATCTACTTGTCTTTTCTGTATTTTATTTCATGCATTTAAAAACATTATTCTGAGGAGTTGATAGGCTTCACCAGATTGTAAAAGGGATCCATGACACACATAAAAAGGCTAAAAACCCCTGATCTAAATGATGAATATAGCCTAAAAATTTATGTGTTTAAATATATAACTGACTTTGCTGCTTACGGGGTGTGTGTGTGTGTGTGTGTGTGTGTGTGTGTGTGTGTGTGTGTGACAATTATGTTCTGTTCATGTGTAGCCTGTGTGGTCCCTAATTGATGAATTTGAATTAGATAATCTCTAAGATTCCTTCTACCTTTTGCATTCTGTAATAAATCTGTCTCAAGCTGGCAAAACTATTTTGGCGTTTAATTGGGTTTTTTAAAATTTTGTTAGCTTTCTAATATTTTTAGTTGCATTCTCAATTCATTAATCCACTCTTACTCTCTTTTTTCTCCTTAAGGACGGCTTTGGCTTCAACCCCCAAATTTTGGAATGATGTTGTATTATTGTCATTATTTTCAATAAAATTATCTGTTATATCTATGATTTATTCTTTTACCTAGCAATTCTTTTAGGATAAGTTATTTAGTTTTGAGTTGATTTTTAACACTTTTTTTCCAGTGGTCCTTTAATATATTTTTATGTTATGATTAACAAATTATGTGTATAATATTTCTATTTTTCTGCATTTTTGAGGTTTTTCTGTTGTAGAACACGATCAGTTTTTATAAAGGTGTCATGCACAGTTTAGAAATATGTATACTCTTTTCTGTTTTCATTTAATAATCATTGGACTCTTTCATATCTAATTTTTCTAAAATTCTGTTCATGTCCTTTAATTCTTGTTTGCTTTTGGTTAAATTTATCAAGGGCTGATAGGGACAAACTGAGATCCCTCAATTTAAATTGGAGTTTTATTGTCTCTTTCTCCTTGTAATTAACTTAGTGTCTTTAAATATTTAGAAGCTATGCTATTGGGTGCATATGCTAAGCATTAAAATTAATTCAATATTTTTGATATTTATAAATAAATAGTTTCTGTTTTTAAAAAATTAAGTTTATTTTTGCTGTTGACTTATCTGAAATCATAATTGCTACTTGTAATTTTTGTGTGCGTGTGTTCAGCTGAGGCATTATAGATTTTGCTCCAGCCCTTCATTTTAATTGTGAGAATTAATGTTTAAGTAGGCTTCTTGTTGGATTTTGCTTTACATTCTACTAACCTCTTCTATTTTAATAGTAAATTTGTCTTATTCACATTCACGGTTATGATAGTTAATTGTTTCCTTCCATTGCATACTCTTATACTTTTTCTTCTCTCTACTCCTCTTTCCCTTTAAAAGTCCATAACACACTCTCCCACAAGTGCATATGGAGGCCAGGGGAACATAGGCTCAAGCACATGTGGCACAGGGGTAACACAGCTCCAGATTGCTGGATATCCTTTTGTCCCATTCATGTAAGCTTGAGAAGTTCCCCTTAGATATATAGTACATTTACTTTGTTTAGATCCTTGCATAATCCAGATTGTAGAGGGAACACCATCCTCCCAGTTCCTCAGGTCTGAAGTCCAGTCATCCTGGATTCTTCGCTATCTCTCAGCTCCCTTATTTAAGCTGTTGCCAAGACCTGTCTATCTCACTTTGGCAGCATCTCTCGAATATATTCCCTTCTCTTCTCTGACACAGCTGCTACCCTGGTACAGGACCCCATCGCTTCATGCCTAGAGTATTGCAACAGCTTGCTGGTGGATCTGTCTTCCCCATTCCAGTCCATCTTCTGTTCAGCCACTAAAGTGATTTTCCTAAAATGAAGATCTGATCATGTCACCTTCAAGCCCTACCCTACTCAGTAAACTCCAGTGGCTTCATATTGCTCCAGACACAAATACAAAACATTCTCTTTAGCATTCAAAGACTTAATAAGCTACCCCCCCTCCTTTTCTAGTCTTCTTATACCTTACTCGCCAACAAGTAGGAATGGGTCTTCCTGATTCCCAGCCCAGTGCTTATCTTTTGCACTGCCTAGTTTCCCACTCCTTTAGAACTACACAAGTAAAATAACTGATCATCCTTCTGTATGACAGCCTTATAAATACTCGAAGACAAGTCATCTTCCCCTCACCCCGTCTCCTCTTCTCCATATTAAATATCCTTAGTTCCTTTAGCCATCTCTCAGTTCTTTTTATATCATTTCCTAGATGTGGCATCCCAAACAGGATATAGTTTTCCACATTTGTGGAAGATAAGCAGGGTGTCTGGCCAGGGCAAAGAACAGTGGGACCTTTACTTCCAGTAATCCAGACACTGTGAATACTGCCTAAAATCAACTATTTTTGTTTAGCAGGTGCATCACAGTGTTGGTTCATATTAAACTTAAAATCAATTCAAATACCCTGACCTTTTCCCACAGAAGCTGCCACTAAGGAGAGACTACAACAACAACGACAAAATCATAAATTCATGAAGGAGAGATTAAGGTGTCTCTCCTTCATGAATTTCTCATTTTTTGTTGTTGTTGCCTAAATGTAAGGCTTTTCCTATATCTGTGTTAAGATTCCTCTTTTTTAAAAATTACAGTCCAGCATTCTATTTTGCTTTTTTATTCCATTTCTATCTTAAAGAAATGCATTATTCTCTGTTTTATCCCAGCACCTATCCCTGGAACACTCATATTTCAGATGTTCATAGGTTATTACAAGAGTCCAGGGTAGAGGTAACAAAGTAACTACGGTATTTGGCAGTGTAATCTAGAAATCTATAAGGTTTAGGCAGTTAGGTGGCACAGTGGATAGAATGCTTTGCCTGAAATCAGAAAGACCTAAATTCAAATATAACCTTAAGAGCTGTGTGACCTGTGGCAAATCACTTAACCTCTGTCTGCTTATAATAATAGCACCTACCTCCCAGGGTTATGAGATCAAATGAAATATTTGTAAAAACCACTTAGCATAGTGCCTGGCACATAGTAGGCATTATATATAAATGCTTATTTCCTTATCTTCTCATTTAGAGATTAATTGAGTGTTAATGGTGAGAGAGGAACCATCTGCAAATCCAAGGTTTTAAATCTGGGTAAATGTGCCAATGTCACTACGCCATTAACAGAAATAAGAAAGTCTGGAATTAGGAATTAGTTAGGAGCAAAGGGCAAGGATTGGAGAATGAACTGAGACCTCATAGACAAAGGGGCATACAAAAGGGTAGCTGAGGAAAGCTCTAGAATCAAGAGTGGAGAAAAGACAAAGAAGGCAAGAGAATGAAAACCATGAAGACAACAGGGCTGACAGTGATGTAGTGGATAGAACATATGAGGACAGTTGGATTTGGATTGGCAGTAAGAGCAACAGCTGGGGTAATGAGATATTTCCTCCCTTCTCATATACTGCTCCCAAGAAGAGATAGTAGCAGGAATTATGCTGATAAAAAAACCTTCCCAAAATAACATCATTGATTGTGGTTTTATTGGTGTTCTACTATTGCACATGACAATCCATAATAACAATAATAGCTAGCATTTATATAGCACTGACTATGTGCCAGGCACTGTGCTAAGTACTTTAGAAATACTGTCTCACCAGATCTTCACAACAACCCTGGAAAGAAGGTGCTATTGTTATCCCTACTTTTCAGTTGAGGAAACTGAGGCAAACAGAAATTAACAGAAATTAAGTCACAGTTAGTAAGTATCTGAAGCTAGGTTTGAATTCAGGTCTTCCTGACACCAGGCTCTGCACTGTGCCACCTACCTGGTCATCTAGGTCAGTCTCAGAGAATGACCTAAAATTCATTGAGGTTACCTCAACACCAAAATGCACCAGCTGTGTTCTACCCATGAGAAGGCCTTTAAGTAGTGGCCTTGCTGTCATTTGCAAATGCTTTACCCCAAATTCTCATACCTTGCATTAACAGAATTGAAAATCTGTTCTTCCTATATCCCATCTTATGGTTTGATTCTTGTTTCTTCACATTCCCCATCTGGTCCCCTACTTAAAACAAATATATTTTTGGAGAGTGTCCACCAACAAGGATAAAATTGCCAGTAGTGTGGAATATTTCCTTTTTTAACATTAATATTAAATTGAGTGTAGATGGTTGATTTCTCATATTTGCCTTTCTCAGATGGCAGTATTCTTATGGAACAGAATGTAACTCTTCTTTTTTCCCCCACAGGGAGACTATGTTTCTGCGAGAGGTTATTATGAGAAAGCCTTACAACTGGTTCCAAATAGCAAGTTGCTGAAGGAAAATCTGGCCAAACTGGATCGATTAGAAAAGCGATTACAGGAAGTTTCAAGAAAAAGATCAGACACAGTAGCACTTTGACTGAGGCTCTTGGGGTAGTTTGAGCTCTCTGGGAGAGGGAAAATTATTGGGAGGCTTCATTTTCATACCAGTGGAGACAAGACTTTGGTCAAGCTGATCATCCAGGATGGTGCATATGGATACATCTCTTGCTAACACTAAGTGCAATGAAATTTGTATATTTCCACAGGTCATAAAGAATGGTCAATAGCAAAGGAAAAGAATAAGGAAATAACCTCATTTTAACCAACTGTTATGCTTGGGTTAGCCCTAGGGATCCCTCCAAATATTGCTCTATTCTATCAATTCTGAAAGCTGATATCTTTTTTTCAGTTATTCATATCAAGAAATTTAAAAAGCATTAGACTGTGGAGGCACAGCATCTACTTCTTGTAGAGGGGGAAAAGAAAATGGAAGAAGATCCTGAGACTGAATACTTACAAGGCAAACCAAATAGAAAATTCCATGGAGTATTAGTAAAAGACCACCAAGGGATAATTTACTTAATCCTGAGGGCCAGTGTGATATTATCTGCAACCTTGGAGAGAGAATGGGGATAAATATCTGGAACCTTGGAGAAAGCACAGGGATAAAAGGATGATGCAAGGGAAGGGGGGGGTACTATTTTCAAAGTTCTATTAGGAGTAAACAATGGCCCACTCTCATATTTCTTTTTTTTTCATCCTCATATAATTTATAAGGAAAGCCACTAGAATTATGCTTGGAAATCCCTGCCTGTCCATGTGTAAAGGGAAGGGCAGGAGGAAGAAAGAGAAAAGGACAGTGTATAATTAATTATTATAAGGAAATGTTACTTGAATATTTTATTGTCATTAAACATGCTATCACTTTTGTAATAGTTCCCCTCCAGTATTTTAACAGAGCTGTTAAAATCACAAACACTATTCTCATGCTTTCATTATGGGTGAGAGTTTACCATATGTAGTCACCCCCAGATCTTCCTAGTCACATTCTGCCCATCTTCTTGCTACTCCATTGTGAGTGTCCTTTTCCCTTTCTACCTCTTAGTCTGGACACACTAATTAAATCAACACTACCATTTCTGAAAAGGGTGTGTCAAATCAATGCCCTATAATTCTACTCACCATTCTTATGTTTTTCCAAATGAAAAAAAACCATCTCTGGCTCCTACTTCCTTAATATATCATATATATGTGTATATATAAATATGATATTTATAAGACATGAAAGATGTGATATATCTATATTGCATATAGATATATTATATAGATATGTTATATGATATTGATATGTTATCATATCTGTCATATATATCAATATCTATCTATATAAAATATCTTCCTCTATTTGAATGTAAGCACCTTAAGGATAAGGATCATCTTGCTTTCTGTATTTTTATCCCCAGCACTTAACACAAGTGGCTTGCACATAATAAATGCTTTTATATACATTAATTCATTCTCCCAAATATTGAGATTTTGATGGAAAAAACTATAATTTTGCAAGACAAAGCTAACAATATAAATGAATGGAAATCACTTTATTAGTTTAATATTGGATATCCAAGGTCTCATTATTTTTTGAGGGGGGAAATAAAGTATTGAGAAATTTTTTTTTACAGTCAAGCACAAAAGTATTAAAAAAAAACTTTAAATAGAGAACTTAATTCACTTATCTTAGGGTTAGTGAGGCTCTGTGCCTAGAGCATAAAATGAATTAGACCCAAGGGCCTTGGTTTATTTGTTTTAGAAATGTATTTTTTATTGTTGGGCTTTCCTGAAGAATACAGAGTATGTTTTGTTTCACTGACTTGGTGAGAGACTGTCTAAATTGCTAATTAAACACAATACACATCTTTTTCTAAGTGAAAGTGGAAGCAAAGTGAAACTCACAATTTGGACTTTTAGTTTTGAGTGTTATTTATTTTTAACTTATAATAAAATGTTTAATATATATATGTACACATCATTTTTTGTAGTGGTTTGATACCATCTTTCCAAATTGGTAATGAGAACAACAGAAGACAATTCCAAAGTGAGAAGTAGCAAAGTTCTAACAGTACCTACAAACTAGAGATGATGTAGAACACAGATATCAAACATGTGGCCCATGACACTCCCAAGTGTGGCCACACCAAATTATAATGTTAATATGTGGTTTACTAAATCAATATGTGGCCTGAAGGGATCCTTATGTACAGTTTAGTGGTCCCCATTTCAATTTGAGTTTGACACCACTGATTTAAAGTCATTCATGGGCAATCTAAGCAATTAGGTGGGTGTCAGTCATAAATGATGGATAATGCTATAAAAGATTGAAACAAAGAGAATGAAAGTGTTCATCCATTCTAGAAACTTGATTCTGATAATCATTTTCCTTAAACAGTAATTACTAAATGGCATGCTGTGTGTGGCACTGTGCTAGGTATTATACAAATAAGGTAGACTCAAAGACATTCAAATCTAAATAGGAAGGAACATGGCATCCACACTGTATTTCAGTAAATCAGACCCAAAAATAAGTCAGGAGGAGCCTCTTGTTCTCAGGGACAGCTTAGGAAGGTAATGGAGAGCGTAAATGTCTTCTTATCTAGATGTGTGATGTAGTTCAATATCTAATCTTAAGAAACTTACATTATAAGAACATAACATTTAAGGAACGAAAATTTTTTAACAGATTTTCAAAATGTAAAATTATGTTGGAGAGGAAACCTATATTTATATTACTTTAGGCTAATGTTTTAATGGAGTGAATCTTATAGCTGGTTAAAGCTTTAAGAACATTTTAATTTCATAGATTCCTCAGGAAAATAAGCTTTTAATAGTTGCAATATGACTGTTCCAAATTGTATTTATAGTATGGAGCTCAAATTTTAAAGAGTCCCCGGCTTGTTTGTAGCAACCATTTTCAGGTATAGCAAACACCAGGGTGGTAAAAACAAATGGAAAGGTACCTTAATGTTAGGGATGGAAAGTCATTCCTGGAATCAAGAAGACCTGGGTTCAAGAACAGTGTTTGACATCTACTGGCTGTGCGACCCTGGGTGAATGACTTAACCTTTCAGTATCCGTGTGACTATCTCTAAGGCTCTAAGTTTCAGAATAAGTGCAAATCTGCATCAGTAGAGGAAGTTTCCTCATGAGAATTCTCTATACCAATGAATTATAGGTCTAGTTCAAAAAAAGAAAGGCCTAAGAGAAAAAAAAAACCTCAAATTGAAAAGGATGTTCTGAAGCTATAAGATACTTCGCATAATTAAATTGGCAGTTAAATCCCAAAAGCCTCGGAGAGAAACAGGTAAAAATCAAATCAAAACAAAAACATACCACTACTGATGGAATTTGTGTTTTTGCACTAGTTAGGTGTTTTCTACTTTTAAAAGTATGAGATAATAATTTAGATAGTATTTCAAAAGACATTTGGGGCCCTCTGTATTGATTTCTATTTGGATTTTTTAAAAAGATATCTAGACCTGTGATTTAATTTGCATAGGGATCTCAGTGCAAAGAAACTCCCTCTCCAATCAATGCAGATTTAAAACTTTTGCAATGTATGGTTTTAGATAATTGCCTTGGGCACTTGAGAGGTTATTATGAATGCCTATATGGTAACTGGGACTGAAGTAATGATGTTGTCTTTACTGACAGCACCATTCTGTGTTAGTGAAATGGGGGAAAGAAACCAGAGAATGAGATAGAAATGGGTTAGCACTGAATGGGACATAGTACCAATTCAATCACTAAAGCCCCACCCCTGCACTCTTCTATTCTAGGTGTAGTATATTTATTTCTGTTTCTCTCCCACCACAAACTACATATGCAAACTAGTAGGTTCCTAATGAAAGATTGCCTTTGGGAGCTGTCTATTTTAAACATTGCAAACTGGTAGAATTCTTCCTGGAAATTTTTCTTAACTTTGCTAAGTTACAGTATTATAAAGTCAGTTTTTAAAAGGTCAGTTGATAAAGGAGGGAAAAAACAACTTCATTTCCAAAGTAAGATCTGTAGTGATGTTTTAAAGCCAACTGGTTTTTTTCCCCCCAGATTAATGATCTAAATACCAGGACAAAAGGAAAGTGCTTCATATGCCCCCTACTGTTCTTTGTGTATATGAAGTTATTCAGACCTCTGCAGAGACCAGTATAAATATTAAAGAGGGATATGTATGACAAGTAAAACAAGCCAAGATTACCAGTATGTTATGGGTCACCTAGAATAAAAATAAATTTTAGTCAGTGTAGCCCCAGAATGCATTCTTTCCTTTGGCTTTTAAGCCTTTCACAGAATATTTTAGTTGCAGTCCTGTGTGACATGAAATAAATGATATTTGCTGAAATTCTTAAGAGGAAACACCTCACACAATGCACATTTTAAAATTACGTTGTGCAAATACATTTTAGGTCAGAATCCAAATGAAGACATCAAAACAGTTCCAGACAAATTAAACTACAAAGACTGGTTATAATTTGAAAGGAGAGCCCAGCTAAAAAAAGTTTGTGCATGTTTTAACTGAAGGGAAAAATCCAACTTGCAGGTGAGTATCTTCATCTGGCAGCTTTCATAGGAGTTTTACCTACTTTCTTCTTACTGAGCTAAGTGTGGTATAGTAGCAATATCACTAGACTTGGCCTCAGGAAGAACTGCATTCGAATTTCTGTTTCTAGCCATGGAAACCTGGCCAACTAACCTCTGTGTGCCTTAGGAAATTCTCCAGGACTTACATACTAAGTTACAGAAGAATGACTAATTTCTACCTAGTTTCCAAAGACGGAAGTGGATATGCCCTTTTGCAATTTCTAGCTTATTAAATTCCTAGGCTGAAGTAAAAAATTAACCAAAGATTGCTGAAGAATTAAAGAGGAAGCATAAATAATTGTTTGAAGCTACCTTCACAAAATTGAGAAGCAAGTAATTTTGTTGAGCTGCATTTGCACCTGGACAGTTTTAGCTATAATTCTTCAGAGATTGCAGTAGTAGCCAAATGAGCTTATGCACATCAAGACAAGATTTAAATTGTATACAGCTCTAAGGGGTGTGACATTCTTTAAGATACTCAAAATGTATTATCTAACTTACAGTTTATGACTATAATCATTTATCCTTTGAAGTTGGGTATAGATTCCTTGTGGTTTTCCCCCTATTTTTGTTTAGGTCTCTGTTTCTCTTAGGTAAATAAATGTATAGGAAGCTACTAACAGATTATTTTAAAACCAAGTGTGACTATATTTTGCTTATTTTTTAAAAATTAAATTTTTCCTAGTTTCCAGCTTACTTTTACTTTTACAAATACCCATCATATAGGCAAGACATGGCTCTGTAAATAACATCTTTTAATTAATTTTTTGAAGAGTAAGTACACTTCATATCTTGATTTCCTGATGATTGATGATTGTCAAACTGAAAAATAATTGTAATTTAAGATAGGGAACCTTTCTGTGCTTACTGTTAGTGTTTTGGTATAAAAGAGAAATATGTTGAAGTTATTCCTAAGTAGCAATTCTTTTTTATTTCTGCTTTCAGTAGGTATGTGGCTTAATGGTTAAGAGACAATATAACTGCATCAGCAACATTATCTCTCTCTCTCTCTCTCTCTCTCTCTCTCTCTCTCTCTCTCACACACACACACACACACACACACACAGAGCCTGTCAAAGTTCCTCAGAGTAAATGGTCCTATTTAAGATATGCAAAGGAATAGCTATGGTATTAATTTTTATCAGTGGGTCCCTGTTTAGTATTCTTTTTTTTGATCTCTAAAGGATCCTTCTATTAAAATGCTCAAGGATGTTAAAACACATGTAAAATGAAAAACTATTCCAATTTACAGGTTTTTATTACCACAAGGAGCTATCATCATTTTTGTCTATCTGAAAAGGTCTCTAACAGGTACAGATGTACTTGGTTTCTCCCCAATCTGAGTCGCATACACAGTGGCATGTAATATTTTAAACTCAACATCAATAAATATATATATTAAGAGCCTAATATGTGGAAGGCAGGGAGACAGCCAGGTCTTGGAAGGGATTCAAGTCCTACTTCTGACACATACAACCTTTGTCACCTATGTGATCATAGGCAAGTCATTTAACCTCTCAGTATCCCTTGTAATTCTCTAAGATTTTAATTTGTGTATAAGTTGTTGATCTGCATTTCCACAGGACCATTACTGTGCCAATTAAATCACAGGTTGAGAACCCCCTAGCCCCCCAAAAAATGAAAGACATTGTACCTTGAAGGAGCTCACAGTCTAGAGGGGCAGGAAAGTCAGACACAAGTAAATATAATATAAATTAGTACATGAAGAGGAGCCAACAAAGCTCTAAAGAAGGAAAAAATCATTTCTGGTGAGGACTTTGGGGGCAGGGAGTAGAGAGTTATTATATCAGTAAAGGCTTCATGGAAAAGCTGGGCCTCAAAGGATTGGAAGGATTTCAACAAGGGAGATACTCAGAGGCAATAGGTGGTGCAGTAATGGATATAGTGCTTTACCTGGAGGCAGGAAGACCTGAGTTCAAAACTGGCTTAAGACACTAATTAGCCAGATGACTTTGAGCAAGTCATTTTATCTGCCAGCCTCAGTTCCCTCATCCCTAAAACTGAGATAATAATAGCACCTACTTCGTAGAATTATTGTGAGGATAAATTGAGATACTATTTATAAGCTGTTTTGTTAATCTTAGAGTGCTATTTGATGGTGGTGATTATTATTTCTTTGTAATGTAACACTGACCACTATGGTTCCCACTGCCTAAAGGTCAGGTATGTTAGAATACATTCCTCTCCCAAACTTCTCCTGTATACTTAAGAGGTTTGGGGATGTCTAGACTCCCTGCCATTGGCTCCAGCCAGTGGTGTTCTTCCAAGTGTAGGAGGTGAGTCCCCTACTCCATTTAGCGACTTGATAGATTAGCTCTTAACAAAGAAATACTTCAAAGGCATAATCACAAATATACAAACTCATTCCCTCAACACATAGGAGGCATAATCCCAAAGGGGAGCCCTTCGCACCATCCCTGTCTTTAAGGATGGAAAGGGAATTAGGTTCACAGTTTAGGTCAGTTCCTAGAGAGCACAGTCCCAGTTCCAAGTCAAAAACTGTCTTTGGGCTTGAGTCAGAAGTACCATAGCTCCACCAGCTGGGTTTCCTGGCCAGGCAGTCAGGCTGCAACATCCACCTGGAATCCTGGCTTTAAGGTTGTATTGGCTCCAGCTCCCAGCTTCGTGGGGATTATACCTGTACCTGAAGTTGAGGACATACAACACAGAATAGAAACACCCCCAGGCCTGCTTATCTTGGAACAGGTGTAAAAGAGAGGGGGGCAGGGGGAAGAAGTCATTTCCCTTTCACCATTCATGGTGGCAGCATTGTAGGTAAAGTGATCTTCACCCTCTGCAGCAGAAAAGGGCCCACCACAATGTCAGAAACAGAATGACCATCTCAGTCTCACCAGTGTTAAAGATGCAATCTGTTCTAGTTATGCAACAAGTCAAAGGAGGCTACCCCCCAACCACATGGTAGGAAACAGAGTACCTCCATCTTAGGAAATGTATGCATACACAAGACAAGCCCCTCAGGAATCTGGGCATGCTCCAAAGACAAGCCTTCTATGCTAATTTGGAAGTCTCTGACACTTTTAGGGATGTCTTAAGACATAGTGATGTCTTATTAGGTACTCGTATCTTGCCCAATATGGATTTAAAAGGTTTAGTTCATTAAGGAAATAGCTAGTAGCTGTTTTAATGATGTCATCCAGACCACCTAAGGAAAGCGTACTGATGGCTAAGCTGATAAAAGTTAGTAGTATTTCTTTTTAGAGGGTGTGATTAAAACTCTTCTTACAACATCTTTAGGATTTCATGAAACTGTCTGTAGAAGTTATGGCATGCCTTTTCGTGTAGAAATCATTTGACCTAATAAAAGTTATGGTGTTTCCTGTTTTTGTTCTTAAAATTAAATTCTTTGTTCACAGTATTCTTACTTTATGTTCTCAGTTGTATATACTATATATTTGTTTTTACATCAAGCGATCCAGTTAGGCATATATAATTTATTAAAAAAAAAAACAGCTAGCTTGGATATAGGCCAATGAAAACTCAAATCATTTATACACTTTTTTTCACTGTCTGATTTATGTATACTTTGCCTAAGAAGCTCTGAACATAGTATTTACAAAATAAAATTTATGTAATTGTCTATTTTATATAAAAATTATAATGAAAATAATTCTGTGAGCACACTATGGATGTGTATTTTACTCCATACTTTGAAGTATAGATTATTTGGACTTTGGAACTTTAATTAGCAATTATCAAAAAGAATAAAGAAGGCAAGGGTACGTGCCCTACCAAATGTTTCCATAGAACCTGAGCAAATGCCACACTTTCCCACCAGATGGGTACCAAGGTATGCCTGAGGTAGAGAATGCCTCACTTACTGCCAGGGGCTGATGACTATCAACAGACATAATGACCACAAGCCTGAAATTACTCAAGTTAATGTCTTCAGAATCTTTTAGATTAAATTTAGAGGATGGAGGGACAAAACAGATGTTCTCTACCATAATTTGGGAGGCAGTGTGGCACAGCAGAAAGCACATTGGCCTTGGAGTTAGAGGACCTGAGTTCAAATCATCTCTGATGTGTGACCTTAAGCACACCACTTACTCTTCCTAGGCCTCAGTTTCCTCATTGGTAAAGCAATGGGGGTGGACTAGATAGGCTTTGAGGTCTCTTTAGGTTCTAAATACATGATCCTCTGACTCTTGGTTTACTTTAAGATCAAAAAGTAGATGAGTCTTTATGATCCTTTTTTTAACCTTGGAAAAGGTAAGGAAGGACAAGTGCAGGTTACAGGAGAATTCTAGCATCATGAACAATAATGGGGAAATTGGGAGAAGATCCACTTACCCGGGAGAATGATGATTTGGGATATGCTGAGTTTCAGGTAATAGTGAGACATCCAAATAGAAATATCCCTAAAAAAATATAGAGCAAAAGGCAGGTAAGGCTGGATAAAAACAGAGAGCTGCACACCTGTTTCTGATTTGTGGGATAATCTGTATCTTTTTGCCCTTTTACGGTAGAATATACTAGTGTTTCCCAGCTTACATGATTCTCTATAATTGCTTTTTACTTTGGTCCTCCCCAGAGGTTTTGGAAAGCTGGGTTACATTCCTCCTCTCGGCCCCAAATTTTGAAGACACCAAAAAATCACTTAGAGCCTTTTTTTTAGGCAGTTGAGGTTAAGTGATCTGCCCAGGGTCACACAGCCAGTAAGTGTTAAGTGTTTGGTCTGAGGTCAGATTTGAACTCAGGTCCTCCTGACTTCAGGCCAGTGCTCTATCCACTGCTGCCCCCACTTAGGGCTTATTGGGCATCTGCAAACGTACACTATGAGCATCATAATAAACGTAATATTTCATATGTTAAAGGTGACCTAACAGCACAATATCTGCTATGTAATAGATGCTTAGTAAGTATTATAAATATCTTATTGCATATATCCCATATTATAAATCATTATTCCAAATTCACAATTATCCCATCACATTATTAACTTCACGTTGATGTTAGGTGCAGTGGCAGGAAACCAATAGAAGGCATCACTTGTGAGGATGCTTTGATGGCTATATATTTAAATTACTTGCAGAATACAAGATGCGCATCATGATGATATATGCGTGCCTATCGCACATAAATCTTAAACCGTTAGAAATGCATACCTAGTAGCAGCAAAGCATAGCTAATAGATATAATATTAATTACCCTATCTATAGAGCAAACACATGTGAAATCATTAGAGTACAAAAAGCAAAACATAGCTAACAGACTGGTAGCTACATTGCATACATGAAACTAATGCATATACATGAACAGCAAAATCCACTCAGAAACATACAACTGACACATCAATGTGATTACATATTTAACAATATGTGATGTATGCATTACGTGGACAAGGATTAATGCCATCTAACCGCATATATAATAATTTCTTTTGCATCTCCTGTAACAGTATAAGTTGGCCTGGTCACAGGTTGGATGGTTCCAGCTCTTTTGTGATCTGCTGACCTTTTATGAATCTGTACATTAGCTGGTTGATGATTTAGGCTTATCATCATTGGCATAAAATCTATGGGCCTGCATTCCTAAATATGGATTTGCTGAAAGGTCAGGTTGATCAACAGTATTTTCAAGTACAATAATAATAGTAATAAGAATTGCATTTATATAGCACTTATCATGTGCTAGGTGCTTTACAATTATGTCATTTGATCCTTGCAACAACCCAGGAAGGTAGGTATTCTTATTATCCCCATTTTACAGAAGAGAAAACTCAGGCAAAGAGAGATTAAGTGACTTTCCCAAGGTCACCCAGCTACCAAGTGTCAGAAGTTGGATTTGAACTCACGTCTTCCTGCCTCCAAGCCCAATGTCCCTATTTATAGATTGTCTCTTTACCCTAGAGGTTCCAACAGATGAAACGGTAGGCAGGAAAGGAACTTCCTCTTGGTTCAGTCCTTCCCAATCTACTTCAGTACTTAGGTCTTTCTCAGTCTGAAGGAAAGTCATTGAGTTATAGTAATATTTTCCCCACTCAAAACTTTGTTTTCTGAGCTATTATTTGCCAATCTTTCTACCACTAGTAGATATCTCCTTCCTTCTATAGTTCACTTACCTAATAATACATCACTCTTTTCTTCTAGCTCATCAGGGTGTCTGACCAACTTCCCTACCTTTCTGGGGGCACCTCTTTATGATGCCCCCACCATTCTCCGGAGATATTCTGTAAAAAGGCAAGTGGCCTAGTCTCTCAGCTTCTTGGTATGGGGTAGACATCCATTGATCCACAAATTGTGTGTTCAATGAACACTAAGGTTTCTCAGCAAGTATCCTTAGGTTTATTTCCTTTGTCTTTGGTGGGATTTATCTTTTTCAGCTTTTTTTAATTATGAACTTAACAAACATCAATACATATAAACATTTCAATATATATAGAAAAAAATTATACATGAAACTGGACTTCTGTTACATAGTTTGGTTTAAATACATATTATTTTTAATATTGTGGTAACAAAAATGAATGGCATATGTCTCTCTACTGAATTTCTTTTTTCTGTGTTCTTAATCTTTTTGATACATTTTTCTTTCTTTCTTATTTGAGCCAGAAGGCAAACTTGAGTCACACCTGGGAGCTCTTAAAGGGAAAAATACTGTCTACAAGAAAATGGAGAGAAAGGAGCAGAGATTACAAGAGCTGAGCACTGTGGGGAGACTGCAGCCCTGCTCAGGACTAATGAGCCTTTTGACCTAGAAGGAATATAATGATTCTTGGGTACACGTAGTGCTTTTCTCTATTTTATGGAGTTTATGTCAGGGAAAAAGTAATTAAAGTGATCTGTTTTAGGCTGGAAATATAATGAATAACACAGTCCCTACTCTCAGGGAGCTTTCAATCTAGCGCGAAGGAAGAGACCCAAATACAAAGACATAAAAATACAAATCAAAATGTGGTGAAGAGTATCAGAGGGCTCGGAACAAAGTATCATGAGAAATTAAAGCAGGAGGGAAATTAAGACTTCAGGAGTTGGGGGCAGGGGGAGAAAGGGTTTTGGGGACTGGGATGCAAACAAGCATTCAGGGAACGCTTCATGGAGGAGGCAGCTCTTGAACTGGACCTTAAAAAAAGGAAGGACCTCCAACCAAGGGTACATTTGGATGGTGTTTGGTAAATGTGTTTGTTGAAAAGATATGTGGGGGTAACACTGAGTATAGAAAGGTGAATGAGAATTCAGGTCCCAAGATGACCGTAGTTTGGCCATAAAATGTTAGTGCAGTCTTGGAAGGAAAGTAGTTTAAGTTACTGTTAGAGTAATTATGAGCTCAGAGCTAATGTAAATAGCAACTGTTTCTGTTTTGGCTGGAAACCCTGAGGGTCTGCCTCTCCCTGATTGATTTTTTGTTTTTTAATTAGGAAAAAGAGGCCATTCTTTGCTTCATTTCTTATCTATCCTTAATCACTGATTGGGCATTGCCTCAGACAAACTGAGACCTGGGAAAGACCTTAACTTAAAAAGGCCAAGGTCTCCCACTGCATCCTGGGCCATCTCTAGTTGTCCTGGTCTATATATATTGCCTCTGGACCTAGATGGGTCTGGAGGAGAAAGTGAGGCTGGTGACTTTGCACAGCCCTCCCTCACTTAAATCCAATTCACTTGCAAGTCATGGTATCACCTTCCTGATGTCATGGTCCTCTTTGAGAACAAAGGACAAACAACAGCAGTCTCTATCTCTGCTATTGTAACAATCCTTTCCCCCAAATAGAAGTCCTCTGTTGCAACAAACAAGGTCAAATAAAACAGGTCCACACATTGGCCAGGTCTAAAAATGTATGTTTCATTCACTTCCTCTACTACAATACCTCTCTGCCATGAGGTGAGAGGCAAGCTTTATTATAGGATCATAGATTAAAAGCTAGAAGGGACCTATATGCTATTGAATCCAACTTTTTCCCAATTTACAGATGAGGAAACTAAGCACAGAGACCTTAAGTGACTTGTCCAGGGTCACACATGGTAAGTTTTAGGGGTGGAATTTGAATTTGCCTTACTGACTCCAAGTTCAGGACTCTACCCACTATGCAACACGGCCCTTCATCAGTCTTCTGAAGTCATGATTAGCCACTTTATCAGTTAAAGTCCTGAGGGATCCCAAAGTTATTTTCCCTTACATTATTGTGATTATTGTATAAATTGTTCTCCTGGTCCTACTTATTTAACTCTGCAACGGTTTGTGTAAGTCTCAGATTTCTCTCTTTTGTAATTTCTTAACAGCATAGTAGTATTTCACTACATTCATAAACCATAATTTGTTCAATCAATCCCCAGCTGATGGGATACCCACTTGGTTTTGAGTTCTTTGCTACCACATACACACAAAAATCCTGCTATAAATACTTTTTCCTTTTCACTCTATACAGCTAATAGTGCTATTGCTAGATCAAAGAATAGGCAATGATTAGTGTCTGTCTGGGTATAGTTTGAAATAGTTTTCCATAATAGTTGGACCAATTCACAGATCTACTAACTGTTAGGTGGTACAGTGGATAGAGCATGTGTCTATCTTCTAATAACTGCCATTTTCTCTTTTGTCATCTTTGCTAATCTTATAAGTATGAAGTAGAACTTCAAGTTGTTTTCATTTACATTCCTCTTATTATTGGTTGGAGAATTTTTTCATAAGGTTGTATTTAGCTTGGATTTCTTCATTTGAAAACTACTACTTTGTGACTTTTGATTACTTATCTATTGAGGAATGGTTTTTATATGTTTCTTATCAATTCCCTATATACCTTGGATATATGGTTATCATTTGCTACAAAGCTATTTTCTTATTTGCCTATTTCCCTTCTGATTCTAATCATTTTTATTTCACTTGTGGAAAAGGTTTTCAATTTTGTGGAATGGAAATTGTCCATTGCACAACTACTGTGATCACTTCTCATCTTTATTTTAGTTAAGAATTCTTCCCCATCAACAATTATGTTAGATTTCATCAGAATTTTCTAGGATTTGGACAGATGAGAGCAAGGTACCCACTACTGAACAGTGTGTTGATGGTTGCTGCCCATGGATTGGAAATGGAGAAAGGAGACATTGAAGGCTATTGCCCTGCAAGCAGAATTCAGTGAGTGCCTAATGAGATTTCTTTGTGAAGCCATTCATGGACTTGTAGTAGCAGAGAGGACCTTTCTGAGGGAAGCAATAGTGGAGAGTAGTTGAACCCAGATGTGTGACATGGAAATGATCTGAGCCAAACTTGCAGCTGCTAGTTTGAATGGAATCCTGTTGCCCGCAGCCAGATTGTACACTGAATGGAGAGGCGTGAAATAACTTGTGACATGGGCCAGGCGGAGCAGAATTACTGACTCAGTTTATTCATCTGAGGGTACAGGATATATAGAGAAAATCTAGCCTAACTTCAAAGAGTCCTCCCTGTGAGATACTCCCCAGAACATCTGCTGAGGATGTGACAACATGAATTTCCTCGTTATCAGGGTTCCTAGATTGGGTTGTATTTTCCAAGGTTTTTCCAAGTGCCTTGGTGCCACCCGCATAGAGGAGTGAATGTGTAAATCTAAGGTTCAAAGAGTGAGAAGGAATGTCTCAGGGACCTCCTAATCAGGAAGGGATTGGAGTGCCATACCACTTAATCATTGAGCCCTTTCAGGTAAAAGCCTGGGCAGAGGTCAAACTCTGCCTTGGATCTTAAACCTTTATCAGACTCTTAAGATCGGCCCTCAATAATTGCCTCCCTTTTTTGAATTAGCAAGCAGCTTGAGGTGATGAACATCCGTTCCCAACACTGTGATCCTTGATTTAATTAAGGTAACAATACAGGGGATAATAACACTGCCCAAGAAAATGCATGAAGTAACAAGGCAGGTAAATTCTTAAATATATTGATCACACTTAATTTCTCTAAGATCTCTACAGCCAGATTTTTTGGGTTAATCCCTGGGGAGTGACTATCTGCAATCACCTGGGTGGTATTTAGAATTGTGCCAGGCCCCCAGTAGGCAGGCACTTGTCTTGTCTCAGGAGATATTAGGATCTAAAGCATCATAGGGTAGCAGGATAATGTAAATATATGAATATCTGTAATCACATTGCAATAGCAACCTTGTTTTCAAGGGTTCTAACTTATCTGCTAAATACAATACTGATTGTTCTAATAAATTGACTATACAATGTATCAATAGCTTCTTGTGCATTAAGTACTAAACATATTTTTTGCTGTCATATACAAATTATGCAGTTTAGATTTCAGATTGTAGCATAATAGATGAAACAGCAGTAGATACAAAAAAGAAGCAACAATGATTAAACCAATAATAAGGAGACAAATAAATTGTTTTGATTGACTTAAGGAGGAAATGATAATTTTAGGAACACGTTTACCAGAGTTCTGGAACTATTCATGTGTAATATTAGTAGGGAAAATAACAAATGATTATTGTTTTACCAAAAGTACAATATAGTCATTATGATCAATACATTGTTTGAGAGTACAATCGATACAAGTATCATATCAATTCAAAAATAGTATTAGATTGAATAAAATTTACATATCCAATAGATAAACTGGTATTAACAAATGATGTAACAAGGAACAGACATGATTCAATATTGTTGCTAAATTTTAAAAAACATATAGGTGTCCTGGATGCTAGAGATCTGAGGGCAATTGTAATCTTGACTTTATCCTGGAGATAGGGATCTTCTTGTCTTCCGAATATACAGGTGTTATTAGTGTATGTATAGTCCCAATTAGTCCATATATGTGAGAGATTGCATCTAGGGTGGAAAAGGAAAAATAAGTCCAGTGCTGAGCAGTCTGTACATTACACACTTGAGCAGAAAGTAAAGCTACTATTGTTAAAAATACTAGTTCAGGAGTTTTCCATCACTTGATGAGAGGGAGCTTTCACTGGACCCCATGTGGGAAGGCAACTTGTCGCAGTAGATTGGCTCCTTCTGCGCTTTCCCAGAATCCTCATACTTTGCATTCGAGCTGTGAGTTGTTATACATGCTCTGACATCTTTCTCCAGTATCTGGACAGGTCTATCAAAGTTTTCTGAAAAATCATATGCACACCCGCATCCCCTCGCTAGTAATGGATCCAGTAATGGATCTGGGCCTCTGGATGTTTTTAGGCTGGAGTGTACTCATCTTTGTTAATGTTTAGAAAATTAATAGCCAATTATAAAAATTAATAGCTAATTGTCAAAATTTAATAACCAATTATCAATGAGGGGTAATAGCCCAGATTCCCCCTTTTTTGTTTAAAAATAATAATTTTAATATCTTTGTTTTTAATTATATAAAATGTTTGTGATCAGAGAAATGTTATAAAAAGCATAAAAGACAGAAAATGTTTTGCTAATGCAAGCTCCTCAGGAGCATTATCTGTTTTAATTCTTTAAGTACACTCATAACTGTGAAGGCTTGTAAAATATGATTGATCACATATTTAATTGTACCACTTGTTTGTAAAGTGGCAAAAATGAAAGAAAAAGTATCCATTATAACATGAATATAAGAAAGCTTTTCAAAAGAAGGCATATAGGTTACATCCAATTGTCAAATATGTTTGGGAGAAAAGCCTCTTGATACATTTGAAACAGGCTGTTAATTAAAAAATAATCATTATTCTTTATACTATGTTTCTAATACTGTAGGAGTTTATTTATTCAAAAATAGTCACAAAATGTTTTCTTCTCTACAGTTAAGGTTGTTGTATTGGCAGAATATAGTTAATAAAAGGCTCAATAAAAGCTTAATAAAAGTTAAGTGGCAGCATTGTAGTTAAGAATCAATAATGGCATTGCTTTCAATATATAATTGTGTATTAGTAATATATTTTAACTTTGCAGTCTCTATATTCTGAGAGACATAAACAGATTACTTGTTATCAGAAACAACATTAATAGGCTCATAATATCCTGCTATACCTGTACTTAACACATTGGTGAATGTCATGGGTGCTGAAGGAATAGGGTTAAATCTAACAATCTTTTTGAAATACTTATGAATAATTAGTAAAAAAGGTTAATATCTTAAGAAATGGTAATTATCAATATCAATATGACCAGAAAAAATAGTAATAGCAATTTGCCAATTCTTTAAGAGGAAACAAGAGTACCTATTTGTCTTTTATTATAAGGTTGATTAATAACAGAAAGTAAATTTCCTGTAAGTTAAAAATTGTAGGGGACACTGGAGTACTAAGAATAGCACCTGGTACCTCTTCATTTAAAAAAATATGGGTGAGTTGAGCTTCAGGAATTTTTCTGTTTGACTAAATAAAGATCCTTTTTTGCTTCAGGAGTTAATGTCCTAGGGGAATTTAGATTAGAATCTTCTATATAAATGTAAAAAAAGAAATTAGCCAGTTGTTCTGTAGTAATTTTTGGAGTGGTGGTAGAAACCAATTAATATCTCCTAAAAGTTTTTGAAAATCTATGAAGTGCTTTTATAGAATTAAAGCATAAGTGTACCTTTTGTGGCTTTACTGTTGTTTCAGTGACAATATGACCTAGGTAGGAAAATGGAGATTTTTCTTAAACTTTTTCTTGGGCTATAATAAGCCCATATTCTTGTAAAGCTAATTGAGGCTGAGGAAATAAATGTGTGAGTTTTCAGTGGAACAGCTATAAAGTATGTCACTATATAGTGTGTTATTTTTGCATTGAGAATTTTTTTCCTAATTGGTTGTATAGCTTTATTAACAAAATTTTCACACATTGTAGGGCTGTTTTTCATGCCTTGAGGAAGGACTTTCTGTTGGAACCTGGTTGCAGGGTGTTCTGTGTTAACACTGGGTATTGTAAAAGCAAAGCAACATTTGTCAGCTTCTTGGAGTGGAATAGTAAAAAAAGCAATCTTTTAAATCAATAACTATCAAAGTCTAGGAAACAGAATTCATAATGGGTGAAGGGAGACTTCATTAATAGCTCAGAGGTCGTGAAGCATCCTCTATTTCGCTGACTTCATTTTGATAACAAAAACAGGTGAATTCCAAGGATTTGTAAAGAATTCTATATGTCCTTTTAAAAGTCTTGTTCAACTAATTGGTTTACTGCAAAAAGCTTCCTTTTTGTCAAAAGCCACTGTTTCACCCAAACTAACAGCTCCCCTTAGATGTAAAATATCTTGTCCCCACAAATTAAAGGGAATTAATTGAGTTTCAGCTATCTATTATTCTACTTAGTTTAAATTCATCTTAAAATAATTGATTAGTGGTGATCTACTAGGCAGGCTAAAGCTAATTAATATCTTTAAGAGTTTTTAAAGAATCTTTCCTGTTTTGTAATATTTTGGGGGTCTAATTAAGGGCTGTGAAACAATATGTCCAAAGTAAGCAAAGGGTGATTTCTTTTGTGCCTTATCAAGAGTAATTATAAATCTTTGAGACTGAAGAGCTTGTTAAAGCTCACATATTAATAAGGAAAGTTTGCCAGTAATAGAACAACTGCAAAATTTATCATCCATATAATAAATTATTTTTGTCTGGGAATATTTCTGCCTAACAAGTTTAAAAGTGGTATGAACAAAATTTTTGCACATGGTAGAAAACATTCCTTCTTAAAGGAACATAATAGGAAAGCTTCAAATACTGATTTAATGGAGACAACTATACTGAAATTCAAACTCAAAACAAAATTAGTCCTAAGAGTGTTTTACCTCAAACAGCAAGTTTCACTAATCATGGCTTAAAGCCAGGTACAGTTAATTTTACTCCCATGGAGTTGTAATAAGTAACAAAGATTTAGTAGGACTCACATATAAGAGATTTCACTTAACATCTTTCTTTCTCAAATTTAAACTTGTTCTGGTAAAAAAGCCAATTATTAGAAATCATTTCTATCTATTGTACATGCAGTTGCAACTTCTCAGCAAGTTAAGTTCATTGTTTAGGAACTGCATAATCCTAACAAGTTCTCTCTCTCTCTCTCTCTCTCTCTCTCTCTCTCTCTCTCTCTCTCTCTCTCTCTCTCTCTTTTTTCTTTTTTGATTCAGGGCAGATGTCCTTGCCCACAACAGATAGTTTCCAGGAGCCCTGGCAAATTTACAAAGCAGAGAGAATTGCCTTGTGCCCCTTCTTTTCACTCATAAGTAATTAAAAATTCTAGGTTTTAACATTCAAACAGTAATTTCAAATAACTTAATTAACAATCTGGTAATTTTCATAAGTGATAGTCAAATTGTTTTAACTATAAGCTGTTCTTTGATTACAGGTAAAGATGGAAATACCTGACTTTCTAATTGACAGTTATAAAACATTATGAAACCAAATTAACTGGACTTGATAAAATAATTTAGCTGGTTTTTACACAGCTTTCCCACTGTCTTTCAGTCTTTTTTAATTCACATTTTAAATAACATCTAAATTATTAAAAATTGTTTGACATAGCACAAAACAATACAAAAGTTTACCAATTTGTAAAGATACCAGATTTTTAAAATTTGAAACAAGCATATTACTAATTTGAATGAGCTAAATTATCTTTGCGTTCCAAATACATAAAAAACTTTGCTTTATGAACTGAGGGGGTGCACCCTCCTTTTTACTATTCTCATTCTGTCTCTCACACCCCAACTTGGCCAGGGTTGGAATGGAGAGAAAGGAAGAGAATATTTTCCAACAACTTATCTTTGATAATCTTTCAATTTTACATCCAAAAGCTTTGGCCAGAGCTTTAGAATGCAAACAAGAAAGAGAATTTTCTTCCTAATAACTCTTCAAAAGTTTTCAAATCATTTATTCTCAAATCTTCCGTTCATGCTATTAATGCAGACAGACTATGCTATTCTTTCTACCCCTATTTCTCTCATTATTGCATGCTTAAACTTTCTTGTCTTTTATCAATCATATAATGTAAATAATAAAATATTTTTTCTCTCCATCTCACCCCCATCCACCTGCTCTTGGGAGGTGGCTGGTAGGAGGGAGGGGGAAGGAGAAAGCTAGCTAGCTGCAAAAGGTTTCAGATTATGCACATACACACAGACACTCACATAGAACAGATAACATAATGACAGGAAGACTAGTCAGAAATCCCTTATACAAATCAGACAACTCCTTTGGAGAATGAGCTTTCTCCAGTTCTGTTGTTTAAGAGAAAGGGAATACACCTTTCACCTCATCCTCTTCTGCAATTCTAAGCTTCTCGTCAAATAGTCTATTCCTCTCTTCTTCCTCTGTTCCCGCCCCCGCATTTACCCTGGGCACTTTTGTTACTAATGGGGCTTTCTCTGGAGGAGTGAGATATATTTTTAGCATGTTCCAAAATTCCTGTAGCTGACTATTTGTAATAAATAAACCCCTTTCTGTCACTATTTCCTTGAAAAGTTTTAGATAGCATTCTTTGTCTATGATTCCGCTCTGTGTTTGACCCATACTTTTGATCCCAGGCATGCCTCCCAAAACTGAAAGTAAGTGTGTGTGGCCTTTCCAAAGCAACACTATATCTTATGCTCTGAGTACCGAGACTGTTTCTAAACTTTTTTTTAAATCACTTTCTTGTAATTTATAATCTCCCACGTAAGCCTGGTGATTCTTTCTCCCCCCTCTTAGTCCTAATATTTCTAAGGGGAAACCTGTAATGACCCTCATTCCTTTTTACCTTAGTACCGTGGCGTCGAGCCACTTCAGGACCTTGTTTCCTGGCATAGTGACCAGCAAGGGTTTCTTCCTCCGGAGCTTTTTTCAAGGAACCGTCCTCCCTCTGACTTTTTGTCAGTGTTCGGCGGCTCCAGTTGTTGCCCACAACCAGATTGTACACTGAATGGAGAGGCGTGAAATAACTTGTGACATGGGCCAGGCGGAGCAGAATTACTGACTCAGTTTATTCATCTGAGAAAATCTAGCCTAACTTCAAAGAGTCCTCCCCGCGAGATACTCCCAGAACATCTGCTGAGGATGTGACAACATGAATTTCCTCGTTACCAGGGTTCCTAGATTGGGTTGTATTTTCCAAGGTTTTTCCAGGCGCCTTGATGCCACCTGCATAGAGGAGTGAATGTGTAAATCTAAGGTTCAAAGAGTGAGAAGGAATGTCTCAGGGACCTCCTAATCAGGAAGGGATTGGAGAACCATACCACTTAATCATTGAGCCCTTTCAGGTAAAAGCCTGGGCAGAGGTCAAACTCTGCCTTGGATCTTAAACCCTTATCAGACTCTTAAGATCGGCCCTCAACAGAATCCTACTTCACTATGATTGACCTTCCCTGTTTCCTCAGAGTTCATGATGAAGAAATCTTCACTAGGTTACCCAGCTTTTTCTTTCTGTTCCCCAATGCTCACCCCTCTGAGTCCAGCTAGGAGGAAGGGTGGGATAGAAAAGGCAATGTAACACTATTGCAATTTGTTTGAAAGCTTTGACTTTACTGCATATTTGAGTTTTTAGAGCAGCACAGTGCCAACTGGTGGCAAAACAACATACTACATTCCTTCCTTTTGTTAAATTGATCATATGACAGCTTACTGCTTTCTGTAAAAAGCAGGAGTCAAGGGTGAAAGGGTGAGTGAATGCACTATTACAGTCACTTCTATTACTTCTCAGACCACTACACCTGTCATGACCTTGAGAAATCACCCAGACTTTTCTTCTCCATTCCATAGTCCTGTCACAAAATCATGATGATTCTCCATTTGAAATACCCCTTTCACTCATTTCTGAATTTATCCTGCCACCATGCTGTCATATCCAGACTGCTGTGACACTTTCCTTCCTAACTGATTTGTCTCCAACCTGTCTTAGTTCCAGTTCATACTGAACATTGCTACCAAATTAATCTTCCTAAAGCATTGTTTTCTTCATTGCCAAGTCAAGCCCAAATTCCTCAACTTACCATGTAAAAACATAATCTGGTACAATTTACCTATTGAACCTTATCTACTGGTACTACTACCATGTACCTGATACTCCAGCCAGAACCCTCTTTTCTTGCCCTGTGATCCTTCCAGCCTCCATACCTTTGCTCACACTCTTCTCCTTCCTGACATGTGAGTCTCTATCATTCAAGTGTTATTAATCCTTCGTATCCTCTTTCTCCTTTATGAGTGTCGCCGTATAGGGGGAGGGAGGAACAATTGGACGTGCTAAAGTGAAACAACTCAATCCTTTGGTAAACCTAGCACTCAGGTTTATGCCACTATCCTGGGATTTAGGACCTCCCAAAAAAGGAGGGGAACCCTCAGAATCACTTAAAAGAATTAGAGAACCTGGGTTCAAACTCAGTCTCTGTACATACTACCTGTATGATGTTGGAAAAGTCACTCTACCTCAATTTCTCAATCTGTAAACAAGAGTATTAGGGTCAGCTAGGTGGCGCAGTAGATAGAGCTCTGGCCTTGGAGTCAGGAGGACCTGAGTTCAAATCCAACCTCAGACACTTGACACTTACTAGCTGTGTGACCCTGGGCAAGTCACTTAACCCTGATTGCCTCAACAACAACAAAAAAAGAGAGACAGAGTATTGTCCTATATGGCTCAGAGGTCCCTTCCAGCTCTTATCTGCATTATCCTATGATCTATTATGAAGTCTCACATTCTCAGTGAAGTTTTCACTGATGATTCTAGATAATACTGATCTGCTTTCTTTCTAACTATCTATGCCACATATTTGTATTTTAGATTTTGGCATTTTGTTATATAGCATCTTATGCTGTTCTAAATTGTTTTACATTTGCAAGTCTTATTTCACCAACAATTTTGTAAGTTCCTTGAGGGCAGGGATATATACAAATACACTTGTGGTGTACTGGACAATATCTAGCACAGTGCTATACAACAATAAGTCACTCAGTATATACTTGTGGAATCCAATTGAAATGTTTTTATTCTTCCTTATTAATGGGGATATGGAATATAAAAATGGATAAAGCCTCTATATTTTCAGAAGAAATTAAGAATCATTACTCTACCTTGATAAGAAAGACTCAGAAATAATTTAATCCAATATGTGTGCTACAGCTACCCAAAAATAGCACTCAGAGATTTCCTAGGTATAAAGTGAAAGATTTATTGTGTTCTCGGGAGAAGCGGGCATCTGCTTTGTCTGGCAGTCTCAGCAAAGCAAGGCAAGGCACAAAGGCCAGGACAAAGGTTATGTAGACCTAACACAGAGATACCCACCCACCACTGGCTTTGAATTCCCATTGGACAGGAATTTCAGCCTTACAACCTAAAACTCAAAAATCTACCCCAGAAACAAGGAATCTCATTATAATACTACCAATCCTAGCTATTTTATCCTTTTTAGTAATTAGCCATTACCTAATGCTGATGTAACAATACAAATCATGTGTTTTCTAGGAACCTGAAACTTAGGCCTACTGAGGCTAGTGTAACCAACCTTGAGTTAGTAACAGTCTAAGAAATTGCTACACTCAGTCCATCTGAGAGATCTCACATTGTTTACATTGTTTCACTCAGTTAAAAAAAACCAGAGTCTTGACAAAAGTTTGCAAAAGGAGAGATCTCTTTGTTGACTTTCTCGAGAAAGTGCACCCCCATGCTGCCTCAGCTGCCCCTAGAGTTCGAATGCTCTTTGTTCAAGGCAAGAATACATAGACCCCAAAGTAGCAGCCCACCCTAACCCCCTTCCCGTCGGCTCATTGACTGAGCCTCGGGTATACAATCTATTCGTGTAAAAACTACCCCAGCAACAGAGAGAACAAAGAGGTATAGAAATTATGTTACCACGTTCCCCTTTTCAGGGCCTCACAGTTTCAGCAGTCTTTTACCCAAGGTCATACAACCAGCTAGAGGACGAGAGAGACAGGATGCTCCCATGTCTCAGGAATTTCTGCTAACACTATCCAAGAGTAGGAGAGGGAGAAGGCTAGGGGAGGAGGTCTTGCACTCTGAGGGGTCTTCACTTAGTGTTTGTGCACGTGTACCACTCAAAAGCAACAATACCAGAACGATTAACAAGAACTAATGACCCTTTGAGGAGGCTTCACTTCTGAGAGATCATCTCTCACAAATATTTTACCTAGGAAAAAGTTCCCTGTTTGTCAAGAATCGTCTGGAAAACTAGAAGCAGTCTGGCAGAAATTAGGTTTAGACAGTGTCATACAATATATACCATAATAAACTCAAAGTCAAGACATGAGCTGAGTATTAAAGGTGAAACCATGTCAGGTACTATTCATAGTGATGGCTAGGGAGAGATTTCTTAAACAAGGAAAAGAGGTAATTACAAAAGAGAAAATGGATGATTTTGATCTCACAAGATAGAAATACTTCTGCATAAACAAAATTAATATACCTAGAATAAGAGAAGTGGTTTACTAGGGGGAAATCTTTTATCAAATAAGGGTCTGATATCCAAGTTATATAGGAACTAAAAATACATATGACCAAAAGTCTTTCCCTAATAGATAAGTGGACATGGGATCATAGATTTGGAGTTAGAAAGGATTTTAGAGGTTATCAAGTCCAACCTTGTTATTTTTACAATTATAATGGGACTTTTGGAGCATGGCCAGGACCTCTAGCAAGGAGGAACCCTGAGGGGTATGCCCAGATCTCCTAAGATGGAGGTGCCTACCCCTGGATATAGCTTCCTATGACAGCAACCAAAACAGGATGAATCTTTAAAACAGGTGAGACTAAGCATGTAAGCTCTTTTAGCCTTTGTTTTCTGGGCTCTCCTTCCTATTGAGTCTGGAGGGTGAAGATTACATTCACCCACAGTGTGAACCATAAACTAAACCAGTGAGAAAGGAAAAATTTCTTTCCCTTCCTTCCCCCCATCTTTTTTTTAATCCTTGCTTCCAAAAATGGGCCTGGCAGTGTTTGTGTTTCTGTCATTTGTCCTCAGTTTGAAGTACCAGTGGCAATGATCCCTACCAGACCAGATCTGGTCTAAGATCTGTCTTAGAAGATCTAGGCAAGTCCAGGCAAGCTTCTCAGCTCACCTCCATGTTAGATGATCTGGGCATGCTCCAAAGACCCTGTTACACAGATTGAATGAACTGATGCACAGAGAAGTGAGATGACAGTAACTAGCAGAGCCAGGATTTGAATTCAGGTCCTCTAACTCTAAAATTTTTCCTACCGTATCACATATGTAACAAAATGTATGAACAAACAATTCTCAAAAGCATTACAATCTGTTAATCATATGAAAGAATGTTCTAAAACACTAAAAAGAAAAATGAAAACCAAAAGAGCATAGATACAGAGCTGGAAGTTTTCCAGCTAGCTCAAAGTTTCATTTTACAGATGAGGAAACTGAAGCCTAGAGAGATTAATATGATTTGCTCAAAGTCAAAGGGGAAGAATTTGAACTTCTGACCTCTGAGCTCAGATCCAGTGCTCTTTCAACTTTACTTTGCCTTATAAGTAAGTCCATAAATAGTCCACATAACTCCTTTCTACTATAATGAACTTCCCCCTTTTCCAGGGACCTACCTATATAGTCCCTCAGGTTAGTTTTCTTTACCAAAGGAGTTAGGGGAAGCAGCTGGATTTGTTAGAGTCATGTAATTCACTCCTCTGGCAAACCTTACCTACCTATTACCCTAGTCTACTCTGAGATTGAGGCTCTCCCATAAAAGGCGGAAATACTCAATATCATTAGAGAATAAATTCCTTTTTTTTCCCACCTTCTCAGCCCATGTAGTTCACAGTACCAATATAGGAAATGGTTTAGGTTTGTTCAAATGCCTCACACAGTATATAAATTATAGTATCAGTCAATCATTCCATTAACAAGCCATGTGCTATGCTAGATCCTGGGTATCTACATATAAAGAATGAATCAATCCTTACTCAAAGAGCTTACATTCTGTCTGAGGACATAACATGTGCAAATATATTTTAAGCACATATAGAATAAATGTATTCTATACTGTCTTTAGCCACATATGTAAAATAAATGCAAAACAAATACTAGGTAATTAGAGAGAAAGGATACTACCTGTTTGGGGGAAGGAGGAACCAAGAAAACTTTAGGTAGAAGATAGTGCTTGAGTTGTATTTTGAAGAAATCTAAAGGCAGATGCAGTGAGAGAGTACTTTTTAGATGTCTATGTTGGCCAGCACGTGGAGATGGAATGCTTTGTATGAGGAACAGAGGTCAGTTTGGCTGGATCATAAAACATGGCAGGGGTGGAGGGATGAAATAGAATGATGCTGGAAAGATAGATTGGGTCCAAGTTGTAAAGAGCTTTAAAAGCTAGATTTCTTATTTTATTCTAGAGAAAATAGGATGCCATCAAAGTTTATTGAGTCAGGGAGGGACATGGTCAGATCTTCCCTTAAGAAAACTCACTTTGGCATCTCAGTGGAAGATAGATTAGAATGGGGAAAGACTTGAGGCAGGAAGATCAATTATGAAACAGTTCAAATAGTCTAGATGAAAGGTGATAAGGCCCTGAACTCTAGGAGTGGACTGAACTTTAGGTGTGGCTGTAGTACAGAAAAGCAATCAGATATATAAGAGATGTAGAAGTAGAAATGACAAGATTGAGCAATTTTGGATATGAGGGTTGAAAGGACAGTGAGGATATGAGGATAACTACTAAGTTATAAATCTGGATAAGAGGGAATGGAAAATGACTTCCACAGATGTAGAGCTGAGTTTGAAATATCTCTGAGATATCCAGTTTGGAGTATTCAAAAGGTAACTGATAATATGGGACTGAAGCTCAGGAGAGAAGTTGGGGCTGGAGATATACATCTGTGAGTCATCTTTATAGAATTGATAAACTCATGGGAACCAATGTGATGACTAAGAGATTAGAGAAGAGGGTACAAGACAAAGCCTTGGAGAACACTCACAGTTAGGGAGTATGATATGCATTATGTGCCAGCAAAAGAACTGAAACAAAGTAAGCAGACAGAAAGGAGGCGAACCAGAAGAGAGTATTGCCACAAAAATTGATAGAATATCTAGGGGAGGATGGTCAAGTGTCAAACATGGGTATGCTAGGGCACAGTGTATCCCCGAGGAAAGGCTGATAGGGTCTGGGCCACAAATCTTCCATCTGCCCAGGAAGTCTACCACTTTCTGCTGCTGCTTCATTGCCAGCCTCTTCAAGTGACAGGACCTCATACTGAGGGTGCACTAGTGCCCTAAGCCTTCTATATCCTGCCATGTTCTCTGAGGAAGGGTTGATAGGCATCTTCCTGAAAGGCAGCTTCCATTTGCTCCAAAACAACTACTTCTGTCTGTACCAGCCAGAAATAATAAATACGATGACTACGGAAATATTTATATGAATTGATGCAAAATGAAATCAGCAGAACCAGAACACCCATCCAAACTGACAACTGAAGGAAGGAAAGAAGGAAGAAAGTGTAAGGTACTTCTCCTTTTCTATGTGAACAGTTTGGTTACTGAAAGAGGAAGAAAAAGAGAAAGGAAAAAATTACAACATCCACTTGTAAAAAAAAAACACAGCCTTGCTGATTTCATTTAAGGCCTGGAGACATGAAGATTGGTAGATTGTTGCATCCATGGGCTTGCTTCTGGGTACATGGCACGTCCTCCTCATTGTCCACTGAAGATCTGGGTTCATTCTCAACCTGTGGCTGTAGCATTTCATGGAGTTAGAATTCAGATGCAATCTATAGTGGATATGTACATTACTATCATTGTGGTCTGAGAGATTGAGACCCCTCAAAGACCAGAGTACAGGACAGGGTGGTCTGGAATGAATTCACAGACACAAGCATTCTTTGAGTCAAGTTGGCAAAGATTTATTGTTATGCTTTTCAGCGGGGAAAGATTCTTAAGCGACCTTTGAGAGACTGAGGATGGTGCTGGGGTTTATATGGAAAAGGAGCATGGGAAAGGGATGCCAAGGATACTAATTAGGTAATCTAAAGGTCTAGGTGTCTTGGGAGTTATGGATGGGAAAGTGCAGGGAGTATACTAGACAATGAGGGAGTTGTCAGAGGCATGGACCCTGGGGATCTGGTGGGAGGAAGAGTCCTTGGGCCAACCAGGGATCCCTCTCTCTCTGTCCTGATTAGAGAATGCTCTGCAACAGGAGAAAATTTTCTGACAGGACAGGAGCCTACTAAGAAGTTGGGAGGCTTTCAGAGGAATGATCTTAGGGCTGGGGCCTGAGCAGCCCATCACTTTCTCACCCAGCTTTGTGTAACTACACCAGGGAGAGAGATAAGTAAGTGTCTTGATGGGGCCCACTCATGAGTAATTGTTAAGCATAGTGTCCTTGAGCTGGGGGGATATTGCCAGGTATACTGTTTCTGAGACTAGGGAGAAGTTGGGGTCCAAACACAGGCACCCAAGCATCCCATCAGTATGATCCATTGAAGTTTTTTAGATTCCATTTTGTGATCTGGAGGCCATCTATTAATTCTGACTTGTGATGCAGTTTTAATTTGCTATGGAAACTTAATAGCTGGCATGCTTACCCTGCCCCTTGCCCCCTGCTCCCTATGCCTTGGCCTTCCCTAACTTTATATCCTGATTGAGTGACCATCTCCTGCCCCATTTCATCATTGTTTGTTATGGCAAAAGTCAAAACAGTGAGTGGGCTTTCATTTACCCTGTACATGGAGATAGTCCCACCATTACCACCACCATTTTTGGGAGGGGAACATACCTGAAGAACACTATAAAAACTCCTCTGAAATTCCTAATCAGTGGAGCTAGTCACATCCTGCCTTTTGCCAGCATGGCTGTCATCCACTCTGAACTGAAGTTCAGGAATCAGTTTTTCCAACTCACTGTGATCATCTAGTTCCCATTGGGGGGTGGGAGGACCCCCGCCCCAGAACATTTCTTGTCTCTTCCCTTCCCTATTTCTTCCTTTAAGTCTTGCTGCTTGTATTCTGGACTCTGGGCATTGTTTACATTTACTATTGACCTCTGGTAGTTCCAAGTGTCAAGGCACTGCTAGTAAAGCTTCCTGTATTGATAGTGGAGTTGTCTCCTGTTAGAATGAAATTGAAAAAGAAATGTAAGTGGTACCCTTATCACCTAAAGAAGCTCTTCAATTAGCTATTTCTTATATTTCAGGCTGCCTATATCTGCATTATATAATCTCAAGAGTGAGAAGAAACCTTAGAAGTCACTGGTCCATCCTTCACCTGAAGAGTAAAATCCAAACTACACTGTCCCCAACAAATAAACATCCAGCCTTTCTTTAACTGAACACTTACTTATGGCTTCTCAAGCACATTCCATTTTAAAATGATTCTGTTAAGAAGTGTTTCATTATACAGAGCCAAAATCTGCCTTTCTTTAACATCTGCCTATTGTTGCTAGTTCTATTGCCTGAGACAAAGCAAAACTAATTTAATCCCTCTCGGTGCTACAACATTTCAAATATCAAAAAACAATGATTATATCTTTTCTTTTTCATTTCCTTATTTTAAGTGTCATTATCCTGGTTAATCACTTTTGGAGGTGTATCAACTTATCAAATATCCTTCCTAAAATATTCCACCCAGATCTGGACACAAGACATTAGGTGTGGTCTGATAGGACTATGCCACCACTCCCTCATTCTAAACACAATATAGAATTTATCAAACTCTTCGAGAAGTTAACACAAATGCAGTGTATTGCAGGATCAAAAGGATACTCAATACCCAAGTCCAGTGTGGTAACATCACCCGGAAAGATCATTTGTCAGGTATACTCTACAGGGGATTCTTGTTCAAGTACATTTGGATAAGGTGACTGTTAAGGTCCCTTCTCATTGAGATTCTGTAATTTCTTTTTATGTTAAAGAGAACCTCCTAATTTACTTTTGTTTAGTAGCCAGGAGACCTGAGTTTTAGTCCTAGTCATGTGACCTCTTGCAAATCACTTAATACCTCTGGGACATAATTTCCTCATGTCTAAATTGACGCTATTCTTACATAACAATCAGGTAGGAAAAAAAAGAAAACATTTCAGCAAAATAGAAACATTAACAATAAAAGATATTGATATGTGACATTGTTTGAATCTAGCATTTATTTAGCAAAACATTTTGCAAATATCTCATTCCATAACTTTGAGAGGAAATTGGCAAATGCTACAAATCAGGGTTTGATTTGTTGTTTTGTTGATTGCCTAGATTTAAGAAAGTGATGGAGAAAATGCTAATAATACAGGTTAAACTTTAAAAGGTGTCAGCCATGCATTTTTTTCCCCCAGAGAACCATTAAACATTTTAAATTAAACATTTATCAGCACATCACCAGAGGTAGGTGCTATTATTATCTCCATTTTAAAAGATGAGGAAATTGAGATAGAGAGGGTAAAGTTACTTACCCAATGTCCCAGGGTAATTGCCTGAAGTAGGATTTGAACTAAATGTCAATATAAATTACAGTCATAAAAGTGCAGAAGTAAGGAGCCTGGAGTTTGAGAAGGAAAAAACCCCTGAAATCAGAAATGTTTGAGATTATCAGACTGGAATTTGAAATGTAGTACAGGAGATCATATTCAAACAGGAAAACTGTTCTTGACTCCAGTTGTAATCCTCATTTTGGGCTATCTGTTATTACTCCTTTCCTTTCTATCCCTACTACCTTAAAAAAATCATCTTTAGTTGCAGGAAAAGGTCAGAGGGTGAAGATGTTTTACTGGGTCGATTTTAGGAAAATGCTGCTAAATAAATGTACACATGACACACATTTCATCTGCATTAACATGTTCCACATTATTTTCATGAGTGTTGACAATCAATGAACAATAAACCATGCTCTGGTTTGCAGTATTTGTAAATTTCCAAAGGTGTAAATGCTCAAACGAAATATTTAACAATCAACTAGGTTGGGTATGAGCTCCGTGGCTTCTGCACATGCCTGGGACAATCAATTTTGTCAACAATGCCTTGCTGGGAAAAATCAAGGAGGAGCCAGGTTACTATTGTGTTAGGAGGAACAGGGAATGATATACCAAGGGCCTCAATAATGAAGATATTAGTATGGCACTTTCAAATTTGGACAGTGGACCTGGGCTGTGTATAGGTAACCTCTGCCTTTTCACCTTGTCTGGATCTTGAGAACACGTGCTTACATCTGGCCCAAACCTCAACCCCACAGCTCGCAACGACCACGCCCTCCTCTAGTCTCCACCTCTTCTGACTCTTCAGACGGGATCTGTGGGCCATGGGGAATATCGCGAGAATTTCATCCGTAGCCAAAAAGAAATTTCCGGTGGCTGTTGCTACACCTCCCGCGATATTTCCGGACGCTCGGGACCCCGAGTGGCTGAGGGCTTCCGTGTGTCATGGCTGTCGGCGTGTGCTGTACCATAAGGTAAAAGAGTGGTGAGGTTACAGACGCTGCGCGGAGGCCCGCTCTGGGGGTCTGGAGCGAGGGGCTCGGGCCCGGGCAGTGAGGCCGGCTCCCGGAGCGGTGGTTCCTTTCCAGCGCGCTCGAGAGTGGGAACCCGGTTCCCGAGCTCCCTCCCCCTCTTTTTGGGGGCGTTACTGGCCCTATACCTCTGCGCTGCCCCGGGCCCAGTGTCGCTCCTCTAAGGCTTGGGCGGGTGGGTCACGCACCCGGGGGCACGGGAGTGTAGAGTGGCTCCACTCGTCGGCTCCTCACTCCCTATTCCCGGAGAATCCTCGTTCAGGCCGGATGGCTTCTGTCACGCCCCCCATTGGCGTTTTCGCATGTCCTTTGAGGCTTGCGCCAAGCTTGCCGGCCCGGGTTGACAGGATTCATTCACCTTAGCTTTTCGGGGCGGGGTCCCACTTGGTGCACTTGTCAGATTCCGGGTTGGATGTTGTGGTTCTAGATTATATGCTATGAGACCTTGTAAGGAGCCGGGGGTTGGGGGGGGTAGGGGTGCGTGAGGCTCTTGTTGGAGAGAACAAAGTGAGCTCCGGACTAGGAGGTCTGTCAGTCAGTTTAACACTTATTGGCGCCTACTACGTGCCAGGCACTGGGCTAAGCTTTGGGAATACAAAGAAAGGCAAAGGACTGCCCCTGCCTTCAGGGATCTTACTATCCAATGGGGGAAGACCACCTACAAAAGGTGGCAGAAAATGGGGGGGAGGGAGGAGGTTTAAAAAAAAAAGAAGGTGGGGGAGGAGCTTATCCGACACTTCCCCTGTGAGATGCGGTATAGTTGTTGCTACTACAAGGTCCACGGTGTTAACCTGCAACATTTTGTAGACAATTTCAGAAGCTGGTGGCTAAATCTCACCCCTAACAACAACAACAACAACAAAACCTCACTTCCTAACTTAAGCTTTCACTGTTTTTTTAAAGGCGAATCAACCTAGTGCTTTTTGTAGGATCATTTTATGTATGTGGTGAAAACACACCCACAATATCTTAGCACATTTCATAGGTTCTCAAAGTTTTTGGTCTCAGGCCTTATTTACGCTTAACAATTATTGAGACACCCCCTTCCCCTTTCCAAGAACTTTTGCTTATGTGAGTTACAGCTATATCTTACCATATTAATAATAATAGTACATAATACTTTTAGGGTTTGCAAAGTGCTTTACAAATATTAACTGATTTTATGCACAGGACAACCCTGGGAGGTGTAGGTGCTATTATCCCCATTTGAGATGAGGAAATTGAGGCTGAGGCTAAATGCAGCCCAGCGTCATGCTGCCAGTAAGTGTCTGTGGCTGAATTTGAATCCAGATCTTTCTGACTCCAGTTTCAGCATTCTAGTCAGTGCTCCACTTGACAACCTCTTCTTAGTTATTATAAAAATAGTTTTACCTCAGCGATGTTAATTGTAACAATGAAATTAGCGAAATGTGTTATTTTTCACTTTCTGTAATTTATTATTTTTAAAAAATTAATAAGTTAATTTTTACTCCTATAATTTGGTCTTATTAAATTTAAATTTAAATTTACTTAAATTGAATAGTTATTTTACATAGCAAAAGTCATAATTGGCATTCAGTCAGGTTTATTGTGCACCTGAAAGTAGGTTATGTTTGTGAGTTATTTTGAGATGATCACAATTACTTGCAGAGTTTCTGGGCAACTTTGGCTTCAGTTTTGATTGAAGTGAGGGGTTGTCTCAATTGGTGGCTGGTACAAAGCATTGAAAAGATCAGTGTAGCTATTTTCCCATTGCAAGTAATTCTATTGTTAAAAGCTTTTTTCCTGTCATTCGGTTCTGGTCACCACATTTTTTAGGAAGGACATTGATAAACAATATGAATGAAACTAGTAGTATTGAACTTGGAATAGAAGAGGAATTATTTTGCTTGATCCCAAAGGTCAAGAAGAGAGAGCTAATGGGTGGAAATTTCAGGGGAAACTTCCTAACAATTAGTGCTATCCACAAGAAAGGAATGTAGTAGCTAGTTCCTATGGTGGTGGGTTCTGGTAGATGATACTGCTTCCACCACAGTGGACTTCCTTAAAGCCTTTCATTGGAGATCTGTAACCAGTGGTTGGGTGAGTTCTTATTTGGTATATTGTAGAGGAGATTTTTGTTGAAGTACAAATTGAATTTTATGGCTTCTGAAGTTTCACCCAGTGCTGAGTTCTGGGATTCTTTTGAACTTTTATTGTAAAAGTGCTTTGTTGTCTTTTCTAACTCTTTGTGACCCCATGGACATGCCAGGCTCTTCTGGCCTCCACTGTCTCCCAAAGTCTGTCCAAACTTATGTTCATTGCTGCCATGACACTAGCCATCTCATCCTCTGCTTATGATAGCACTTAGTAGAGTTTATTAATTGGGATACATCTGTTTCAGAGGATGAGGAATACCTGCAAATTATTCTCCCTTCATCTTAAATTTGGCAAAATGTCATGTGTCTTTGTTCTTGTTTTATTGAAATACAACAGTAAGGAATAGGGACCATGTTTTATGTAATTTTTTAAAAAATCTTTTTTAGTGACTAGCATTTTTGTACACATTGTGTTTTAAATAAGTGTTGTGATTTGGTGTTGTTAAAACAGCATAAATTAAAATCTAGCAAACCTAAACCTGGAAAAGGTTTTCAGAATTTTTGGTGGTTTAGAGCTGCACGTATTTCTTCCAGTTTTTTCATTTTAAAAATGAGGAAACTGAGGCCAGGGAAGTTAAGTAATGTACCCACATAAAGGTCAAACAGGTAATAAGATTCAGAGGTCCTCTGACTCTAAAACCAGTTTTCTTTGCACTGTTTTTTGCTGCTTCCAGAAGAGCAAGCTGTGATCAGTTTATGAAAACAGGGAAGAAATCTTCAGTATAACATGTGGATAAATTTCCTAAAAATAGAGCTGTCTAAAAATGGAATGGTCTGCTCAGTCAAGTGGTGAGTTCCATTGTTAATGTCAAGCTTAGGCTTGGTGACCATCTGCCAGTAATGTTATAGATCAGAGGTGTCAAACATGCAGCCCTGGCTTTGTGGCAACCACTTTACTCCCAAGTACTTTCTGAACCAGATAAAAATATAATTGGGAAATATTGAACAAAAGAAATAAAAATATGATAAAACATAAACAGTATTACTATATGGTTTTTCTGTCAATATGCAGCCTGCAAGAGTCTTTAAGTATGCTCTAGTGGCCACTGGTTCTGTTTGAATTTGACACCATTGCTGAATTTCAAGAACAAAGAACCATAGCTTAGGCAATTTATAGGGCAAAATCAATTAATTGTAAATAGAATCAATAAAAATGGTACAGAATCAATTTTAATCTTATTAGTAATTTGAAGCATTCTCCCATGTGATTGTTAGTAGTTAGCAATTTTTCTTTTGAGAACTCCTTGTTCATATCTCTTGACCACTTTTCCTGTATCTCCTCCCTTTCTTAGCCAAACTCCTGCACTTAATGCCTCCACTTCTCTTCTCACTTGCCCTTCAACCCTTTGCACTCCTGCTTCTGAGCTCATCTTCAATCACACCCGTTCTCTTTAAAGTTAGAAGTGATATCTCAATTGCCAAAAATCCAATGGGCTTTTTCTTAGTCCTAATCCTTCTCTACCTACCTGCTGCATTTTTCACTGTTGAGCTCTCTGAGAGCAGAGACTGTTTTTTTCCCTTTTATTGCTCCATTGCTGGGCATGTAGTAGTTGCTTGATCATCATCATCACTCTCCCGAACTGTAGATATTCCCTAAGTTTCTATGAAGAGTCCATAAACTTAAAAAAAAAGTTTTGATAATTATTTCAGTATGATTGGCTTACTTTATAATCCTGTATATTTTATTTTATGCATTTAAAATGTGATTCTTAGAAGGGGTCCATAGTCTTTACCAGACTTCAAAAGGTGGATTCCAACCCTTCATGAATTGGCCACATCGTCATTGAATATTACTCTCCATCCTATACTTTCCGATCCAGTTAAACTGGCCTACCCTTTTACTGACGCATGAAACTCCTCTCATTGTATCTCTGCCTTTCCAGATCCCTGCAATGTAGTCCATCCATACTTCCATCCACTCAGTGTTTCTGTCTTCTTTAATATGCAACTCAGGCATCTTCTGTATGAATTCTTTCCTAATAGCCCCATTCCCCTCAACTACCAGTGCCTTTTCTTCTAAATTCCCTTGTACTTAACTGCTTTGTATATATTTATATTTATTAATTTACTATTTATGCTATATTAGTATTTTTATATGTACTTATCTCCTTTGAACTTGCCTTCCTCATTAGAATATAACGTTATTGTGATCAGGGATAAATGCTTGTTTATTGATTGTTTGGATTGTCTATTGGGGAGTTGTCCCAGAGGTCCTGGTGCAGTTTTAAGCTCTTAAACCTTAAAGACTTTGGGGTGCATCTTGTATATTTCTCTGTCTTAGATTCTAAACCCTTATTATAAATATTTGGTATAAAGATTTTTTCTGTATCACTCTTTTTTTTTTTAGATCTTAGGTGTATTGACTTTTGTTTGTGTAACAAAAGGCTTTTCAGTTTTGTGTCATCAAAATGATCTTTTGCCTTTTGTAACTGACTCTCATTTGTTTGGTTAAGAATTCCTACCCAGAGCTGTGGAAGGTATAAGATCTGCTTCTCTCCTAATTTTTAAATATTATGATCTTTAATATTCATGTCCCATTTGCCTTTTGAACTGATTATGAAATGTCTTGTAAGATACTGGTTTGTCTAATTTCTGCTGAACTACTTTCTTTTTTTTTCCAGGTCCTCTTATTTTATGATGTCTTCCATTCTTTTTTTGGTTAAGAGTTCTCTCACTATCTGTAGTTATCAACCTTATTTCCATTCTCTGGTTTATTTGTTAGGCTGTGACCTTTTTTGTTTAGGTCACTTATCCTTTAGGAACTTATTGTTGCATGTAGTATGTAGTATGTGGTATAAGACACTGATCAGAATGAGAATAGAATATACCTTTTTCTCAGTGACACATGGAGCCTATACAAAAATTGACAATGTGTTAGGGGGAAAAATACCTCACAACCAAATGCAGAAAAGCAGAAATAATTTAATATTTCTGCATTTAAGCATCCTTTTCAGATCATGATGAAATAAAAATTACATTGAATAAAGGACCATGAAAACATAGAGTAAAAATTACTTGGAAACTAATCCTAAAGAATGAATGGGTCAAAGAATAAATCATGGAAACCATTAATAATTTCATAAAAGACTATGACAATGAGATAAAATGCCAAAATTTATGGGATGCATCCAAAGCAGTACTTACAGGAAATTTTGTTTCTAATTGAGGGGTTGCCCTTCAACTGAGGGATAGATGAACAAGTAGCATATGGTTCTGGTGGAATACTATCGTACTTCGAGAAATGATGAGCAGGATGCTTTCAAAAAGACTGGAAAGACATAGATGAACTCATGCAAACGGAAGTGAGCAGAACTAGGAGAAAATTGTACAAAGTAACAGCATTTTAAGGATGATCGGTTGTAAATGACTTAGCTCTTCTCAGCAGTACAAAGATCTAAGACAATTCTGAAGGACTTAGTTATTAGTATCAGTCTTTATATCTAAATTATGAGCCCATTTTGACTATATTTTAGTATATGGTATAAGATTTTGATCTATGCCTAGTTTCTGCCATACTCTTTTCCAGTTTTCCCAGCAGTTTTTGTCAAATAGTGAGTTCTTAAAGAATAGCATTTTTCACCTTTTCCCTCCACAAGAGAGCATGCAATCTGATATAGGCTCTACTTACATATTCATATTAAAGAAATTTACACATTAATCATGATGTAAAGAAGAATTAGAACTAATGGAGGAACCATGAGAAAGAAGAAATAAAACAAAACAATAAAAGAAAAGGAGAGCAAATACTATGCTTCCGTCTGCAATCAGATTTCTAAGTTTTTTTTACTTCAGCTGAAGCATAATAAATTTTGCTCCAGTCCCTTACCTTGAATCTGTGTGTACCTTTTCTGCTTCAAGTGTGTTTCTTGTAAACAACATTTAGTAGGATTCAGGTTTTTAATCCACCCTGCTATCTGCTTCCATTTTATGGGTGAGTTCATCCTATTCACATTCATAGTTATGATTACTTTCTATTTCCTTCCATCCTGTTTTTCCCTGTTTATTCTTTTCTCCCTTTTCCTTTTTGCACTGTCCCTCCTCAGAAGTGTTTTGATTCTGACCACCACCTACTCATCTCTCCCTTCTGTCAGTCCCTCTCTCTTCTCTTATCACCCTTCTCTTCTACTTTTTAAGTAGTTGTTTTCCTCAGTGAATTTTTATACATCTTTTTCTATTTTTGGAGCATCCTTTACCAAGCTGTTGACTCTTTATTCATGAATCTTTTGTATCACTTTCATTTCTTTTCCCAATTTTTCCTCTACTTCTGTTGTTATTTTAAAAATCCCTTTTGAGCCTTATACCAGTTAACATTTTTCTTTGAGGCTTTGCATTTAGTTGTTTTGACATTGTCTGTATTTTGATCTTCCCTTTAACTATATTAACTCTTTGTGGTCAGATTCTTTTTTGTTGTTTGCTCATTATTCCAGCTTATTTCTTGACTTTTAACTTTTTTTTAAAGTTGGGCTCTGTTCCTGAGCTGGAAAGGGCACTGTCCCAAGTTTCAGGTTTTCTTGCCACTGTTTTCAGAACTAATTCTGGGGTCTGTAAGTTTTCAGTTCTTCAAAAGTGGCATGATCTAAAGAGAGTTGTGATCAGTGCTCTCTTCTCCCCTGGTACTTTGACCAGGGTCTCTACTCCCCACTGACTGAAAGCTCTGGTGTGCTGCTGCTCCTTCTCACTCTGAGCCTGTTATCCGGATCCACATATAGGCAATCCAACAGAGTCCTGCACTCAGTGAGAGTACGTTGTTCCCAGTCTGTGGGCTGAGAGCTCAGGAGGTCACAGACCCAAGTCAGTCCTCCCCAAGGCCTGTGGAGCGCCATCTGTGCTAGAGGATGCCACTCCATTCTCACTCCAGTGAGACAGACTTTTCCTATCTAATTTCCAAGTTGTCTTCAGCTAGAAAAATTGTTTTGCTCTGCACTTTCTTGGTTCTGGTGGTCCTGAATTCATTTTGAGATATTATTTCTAAGTTGTTTAGCAGGTAGTTTGGGGAGAGCTGAGGCAAGTAAGTCCTCCACCATCCTGGTTCCACCTGTGCCCATTTTTCTTCTTTTTAAAAATTACATTAAAATTTTAAAGACATTTGAGATGCCAGCACAGTTCTAATTTTAGAATTTTAGGCTTTTTTTGGATTATTTTCCATTTTGTCTTTCTCCTTTTTAGTTTTTCTTCTGTTTTTATTATTTTTTAAAATTTTTTTATTTTTAAAATTGCATACTCAATTCATCAATTCTTTTTCTTTTTTAAAAAATGTTTTAGAGATAAAATTTTTCTTCTGAAGACTGCTTTAGCTGCACCCCCAAAACTTGGTACGTTTCTTATTATTTTGTACAGAATTAGTTTCTATAATTTTATCCTTTGATACTTAACTGGTTTCCATTTAGGTCTGTATCTTTTTGCTTTCCTGTATTGCTATTTTTATTGCATTGTCATCTGTAATATATTTAATATAGCTTATTTTTTACATTAAAATTTTTTTCTCTTGTGCCTTAGAATGTAGATGTGTTTTTATTATGGTACCTTGTGTTTCTGATGTGTGTATTTTTAGCACCTCATCACAAGATGCTAATTATTCAGCTCATTGTTTTCTTTTTATTTATATTTTTGTTAGATTTATCTAGCTCAGGAAATAATAATAATTAATATTTCTATAGCACTTACTATGTGCCAGGCAATGTGCTAAGCACTTTACAATTATTGTTTCATTTGATCCTCACAGCAATCCTGAGAGATCATTACTATTATTATCCCTATTTGCAGATGATGGTGAGGCAAACAAGTTAAGTGACTTGCTCAGAGTCACACAGGTAGTATGCGTCTGAGGCCACGTTTGGACTCAGATTTGTTGTTGTTGTTTTTTTGACTATTGGTCCAGCCTATCCACATTACCACCTACCTGCCTAAAGAAGAAAAAAAGAACAACAAAAAAACAATTAAGTATTATATGAATATTTTATTGTAATTTGGTTAGCTTTTAAAAATGAATTTAGATGCTATTACATTTTATGTATTTTTGTTTTGTAAGAGGCCAACTACTTCTCAACCACCAATTTTTTCAGGAAGCATTCTTTTCTTTTTATTCTTCTTTTCTCCGGTCCCACCAATCTCACAGCAGTTTGCTTGTGCCTCCTTCTCTTATGTTGTTGTGAAAGTATTATTTTTTTACTGTGTTTTGTTATGACTCCCAACTAGGCTGTATAATGGTATTGTGTAATTTCTAAATCTTTTTCTCTTGCAGTACTTAAAATGCTGCCCCATACCTAGATTTATTCAATGTCTATTAAGTATGGGGCAGTATTTGAATTGTCAATTTTTGTAAGCTATGAAAGGTCATGGTTATATCTTAAATATTGGTTTTTAACATGAATCCATTATAGTTGGTGTAATGGGTGTGTGTGTGTGTGTGTGTGTGTGTGTGTGTAAATCAGCTTTTTAAAGTGTTATCATTTTACATGCTGTGCAGCATTAAGAATTTTGGCAGGAAAATGTATTGAAGATAGAACATGACTATTTGTTACCTTTTTTTAAAATTAATTTTTTATTACAGACTTAAATATTTAAACCTAAATACAGAATAAAAAAAAATTTAAAAGCCTTGTCACATGCACAATGGAATGTAAGAGGATTCAAAATATACAGCAATAAATTTCCATTTCAAGAAAGCTTGTATAATAAATACTACATATTATGTTGAGAGCTGTCCATCTTTTCTTCCTTGTAAGTTTTCTTTTATTCTATGCCGTATAGTTTTTATTTATTCTTTTTTTCCCCCTTCTCTCTCCTTCCTTTCCCCCCAATTAGGCATGGATATATTTGGATATAGATATATACACACATACATATATGCACATACATACATATAGAGTTATATACTTTCCTAAGAAATACCCAAGGAATTCTGCTCCTGATCTTTATTTTGTTTGTGCATATCTTATTTCCTATCCCTCCTGACTCCTCTACTTTGCTTCGTCACACTACCTTGCCCACTTATTACTTAACTTATCCCCAACAAGAATCCCTTCCTTATTCTCCCATTCCCATTAATCCAAACACCCTTTAACCTATTCCCTCACCCTCCTTTCTAAAGATCCCTCTCATCCTCTTTCCCCCTTCCTATCCCCTTGGAATTTTATATCTTTCTGAATTTAGAAGATTTTTGTGCTCTTCTAGATTATACATGTATTGTTCCTTTCTTAACCCATTCCTGATGAAAGCACATTTCCAGAACTACCAGTCCTCCTCCCCCATCTAATTCCGCTGTGTCAGTTCTTCCTCTAGTACCTCATTTGTATAAGATAAATTACTCTTTTTAACTGTTCCTAAACAGTTTCACTTTTTAAAATCATAACGTACTCAGGTCTATCCCAAACTTTCATAAGAAAGTAGTTTGAAAGAACTATCCAATTACTAATAACAGTCTTAGACGTAGGTTTTTCATCTTACATGCATAAAAAGTAAACTGTCTTTCCTTATTGAGTCCCTTGTAATTAGTGTTTGGTATGTACCTTCTATTTCTCTTGGCTCTTATATGTCAAATCTTCTATTAAGTTTAGGGTTTTTATTTTAAATAAAATCCTTATAGTTTGACAAATTCATTAAATGTCCTTTTTTTCCCTTTTCTTTCTTTTTTTTTACTCAGGGTTGTGCTTAACTTTGCTGGGTATATTTTCAGCCGGAAGCCCAGTTCTTTTGCTCTTCAATATATAGTGTTCCAAGACCTTCAGATCTTTTAGGGTTGCCACTGCTAGGTCTTGTGTGATTCTAATTGTGGCAGTGCCATATTTAAATTGTTTTTTTCTTGTTGCTTGTAATACTTTATCCTTGAGCTGGAGGATTTGGAATTTGACTGTGATATTCCTGTGGGTTTTCCTCGTAGGATCTCTTTCAGGTGGTGATTCGTGGGTTGTTTTCTATTTCTGCTTTCCTCTTTTGTTCTAATGCTTCAGGACAATTTTCTTTATTTCTTGTATACTTGTATCAAGATTCTTTCTTTGATCATAGCTTTCAGCTAGTCCAGTCATTCTTACGTTTTCTCTTCTTGATCTGTTGATGTTTCACGTTCCGTTCTGTTTTTTCTTTCTTTGTATTTTGTTTTATTATTTCTTGGATGTTTTATAACTTCACTAGCTTCCCCATGCCCAATTCTGATTTTCAAGGAGTTATTTTCTTCCTTAAGAGCCTGGATCTCATTTTCTAATTGGTTCACTTTCTTTTCATAATCTTCTTGTTTTTCTTGAATTTTTTTAAAAGTATTTTCTCAATCTCTCATTTAATTTTTAAAGCCTTTTTATAGTTCTTTTATGAATTCTTTTTGGGCAGGGATTCTTTGGGGTAGACGGTTTTTTTTCTTCAGCATCCTCCACTGAAGACGAATCCCGCTCTTCTCTATTCTCATAGATAGTTTGATTCTTTCTCCTTTGCCTATTAATTTTTTTATTTGTAGTACCTTAGTTTTTGTAATTACCTCTAGCCCTAGGGTAAGGGGGAATGATGCCTCTGGCCTCAGATCCTTCTTCAGTTCTTCCCTCTGGCCTGGAACTGAAACCAAGCCCTCTAGCCTGCTGTAAGTTCCCACTGCCAGTGGCATCCCCACCCTACTGCTTCTGCACTGACTAGGGGCATGCTGGTTCCTTCTGTCCCCCACTCAGTCAGCAGCATAGCTGGGTCTGACTTTCTGACTCAGATGCCCAAATCCCCTCACTGTCCCTGGGGGTAAAAGTTCCTGTGGCTGGGCTGAGGCAACCTCCCAACCCAACTAACCTCAGAGCTTGCAGCTTAAGTGGAATTAAACTGGAAGTGTTAGTTCTTTACAGGGACCAAACCTCATCCTGGGATTTTTCTTCAGATCTTCTCCAGTTGTTCCAGGAGGACCACTGTTCCGCCCCTACTCTTATTTATTTTCACTGTGGTATGTTTGCCCTGTGAGAGATGATCTCTCAGAAGTGAAGCCTCCTCAAAGGGTCAATAGTTCTTGTAAATAGTTCTTATATTGTTTTCAAAACCCTCTCCTGCTCAGACCCTGTTTTTAAAGCATGTAGCAGAAAGAATAGCCCTACCCCCAACCTGAACTTCTTGCCCTTGCAAAACTTCCCCACTTTTCTTGTCTCTCGGCAAACTTGTGTAACTGCCATGAATAGATTGTGCCCCCTGAAAGCCCAGCCAATGGGATAAGGGGAAGGGGGTTAGGGAGGAGGAGCTCAAGTTAGGGTATAAATAAAGCTTCCTTTCTGTGACCGATTGTACTCTCCTGGCCAGCAATGGTGACCAGGGGCAGTACCCTTTCTCATGAGAAAGCAATAAACTCCTTTCTGCTTTCCTGGTATCTAAGTCTTTGTTTTAATTTTAAGTGAGTGGTCTCTGTTCTACACAGCCCTGAGGTGCTATTTTATCTCATTTGTGGGAGAAATCTGAAGAGCTTGGAATTTTCTGACCTACTCCATCTTCCTAGAATCTTCTCCCTACTTGTTACTTTTTAATAAAATTAGACTTTTAAAAATTAGGTATTATATAATTAGAAATTATAATTCTATAGTTATAATCTTGTATTTTTACATATATTAAAGCTTTCCAAAGAGTTTTTGTAGAAAAGGTCTGTTGTACTTTAAAAATTTGATTTTTGTCCTTCTGGTTTTCAACTTCAGATATTGTAGCAGTCCTTAATTAAGAAGCAGCATCCCACAGTTTATGTTTATTTCTAGAGTTATAGCACCAGAAGAAGTGTAATGGAAAAGAAGATGTATTTTTGATTCAAATCTGTCACCTTAAGTAACACTGGGCCATTTGTAAAATGAGGTGGAGTAGATAATTTCTAAGGTTTCTTCTGCTACCTCTGAATATTTTACATGTGTGTGTGTGTATGTGTATGTCCATAAATGTAATATAGGATTATGCTATATGAGTAGAGACTTTAATATTTGTTGGGATTTTAAAAATATATATTTAGAACCCTCACTAACTCTGTGTATGTATGTATATATATATATGTGTGTGTGTGTGTGTTTCTGTATGTGTAGAGTGGCTATATGAAGGAAGAAGTGGAAGATTCTGCTGAAGATGAGGCGACTGAGTCGAAAGAAAACCTTAAATTTGGTTAAAGAATTGGATGCCTTTCCAAAGGTTCCTGTAAGCTATGTAGAGACTTCAGCAATTGGGGGTACAGGTGGGTTTCATTGAAAATTTAAACTCTTAATGTTGTATAAACGTGTAGCTTATTAATAGAAACCTTGTAACCCTTTTCTAGTTTCTAATCAATGGTATAGAAATGCAGTATTTTGAAAAGATAGACTAATTAAGATATGTTTTGTTTGACTGGAGTATCCTTGACAATAATCTGACACTACAAAAGAATAGGTTTTTATAGTCACGATTTTAATGTATAACATACAGAAGTTACGGATTTTTTCAAAAAATTCAGATGTTTGAGATTTAGATTGGCTCTACCAGCTATCATTTAAAAATTATGTCTTTCGCTTCAAATATAACACATACTAAGTTAGAACAATGCCCAGACACTATTCTCTTTTTGCATTTTGAGTATATAATATGACACTCAATAGGGTACTGTTTAATCATTTGCAAGATCAAGGGAATGTGGAAATGTTCCAAATTTAGTAATACCCCATACTTTGAAAAGCAAAGAAACAAGAAAAAAGGCTTCAAGTTAACTGCCTGGACTATCCAGAGATTTTAGTGAAAAGCAATAGGGCATGTTATTAGCTGGCAAATGGCAATTCCTTGTAATCACTAGAAGTTGACATTAGTCAGACTGGATTATCAGAATAGCTTCCTCATTGTTTCCTTACTTCTAGGTTATCCCACTCTTTCTCACCCTTTGTTTTCATGTTATTCACCTATTTAGATACCTTCAGTGACTCTTTGTTGCCTACAAAATAGAGTTTATGACCCTTTAGTGCTTTAGTGGTGTTAAAGGCTATCCACAATTTGTCCTCAGTCACTGAGGACAAATCACTGTAAAATTGCCATTCTGGCCATTCTAATATTTTTCCTATCAAATATACACTTTTGTTGAGATTTTGCCCAAATCCCCATTGCCTGAAATTCCTTCAGTAATTCTTTTCAGCTTTCTTTTATTAATCGACTTAAGTCTTATTAAACCAATTCTGCCTGTTGCATCTCATATCGATATCTATGAACTCAGTATTTATCTGCTGTCTTGCCTTTTTGGTATTTAATTATACACTGCCATTGACATATCCTGCCTTTTTGGTATTTGACATCACTTGTGCCATCTTTTATTGCTATTTAATTCTTCTATTACTTAGATTTTTTTATGTGTTTATGCTTTGTTTCTCTCTGAATGAGAGAGTTCAAATACTACCACTCACAATTTACAAATCAGAAAACTGAGGCTCAGGGTGGTTACATTTAAGGGTAATACCTAAACATAAGAATTATGTAGTAACAGTAGATGGCACAAGTGATATAAATGGCAGTATGTGATTAAATACCAAATAGTTAGAATAGTAGATAAATGCTGAGTTGTAGATATCTATATGAGATGCAATGGTCAGAATTGGTTTAATAAGACTTGAGCTGATCACTAAAAGACACGTAAGAATTGAATAGTTGAAAAGCATTGCCAAGTGTATTTCAGGCAGTGGGGATTATAGGAAAAATCTGTGTATTTAATATGCTTTTTTTTCTTTCACCTCTTTTTTTATCTTTTTTAAAATCTTAGATAAATACTAAAATTTAAATACATAATAAGAAAAAAACATAAACTTAAATGTTAGACTTAAAATATAAAATAAGAAAAAAAGTCATGTGCACAGCAGAATGTAGAAGATTCAGAATATATAGTAATAACTTTACATTTTAAGAAAGCCTATATATTAAATACTGTGCATTATGTTGACGAATGTCTATCTTTTCTTTGCTTCCTTGTAGGTTTTCTTTTGTTCTCTGCTGTACACTTTTTACTTTGTTCTTTTTTCCTCCTTATTCCACCTCCCCCCAGCTACAATTAAGTGTGGATATATTTACAGGTAGATGTTGACATATACATACACCTATACATATATACACATGCATACATGCATGCGTATATAAACATATACTTTCCCTAGGAGATTCTACTCCTAATCTTTGTATTTATGTTTGTGCTTATCTCTTTTTTCCTATCCTAACTCCTCTATTTTACTTCCACTGGCTACCTTGCCCTCCTATTACTTAACTTACTCCCACTCAGCAATCTCTCCCTTATCCTCCCATTCCCATAAATCTAAATGGCCTTTTATATTACCCTTTGACCTGTTGCTTTTCTTCTACCCACTACCCTGCCCTCCTGTTACGTAACCTATCCCCCCCACAACAATCCCTTCCATATCTTTCCCCTTCCCATAAATCAGAACACCCTTTTGTAAACCCCCTTTGACCTGTTCCCTCATTTTCCACTCTAAAGAATCCCTCCTTTATTCTACCATTACCATTGATCTAAGTACCCTTCTGTGTCCCATTTTTAACCTGTTCCCTCACCCTCCATTCTAAAGATTCCCTCTTTTATCCTCTCCCCACTTAGAGTTTTATTTCTTTCTAAATTTAGAAGACTTTTATACTCTTCTAGATGTGTATGTATTTTTTCCTCTTGAACCCATTCCCGATGAAAGTAGAACTTCTAGAACTACCAGCCCCCTTCCTTCATCTGATTCCTCTGTATCGGTTCTGCCTCTTGTACCTCTTTTGTATAAGATGATTACTCTTTTAGCTGTTCTTGAACAGTTTTACTTTTTGAAGTCATATCATACTCAGGTCTACCCCAATTTTTCTTACAAGCTACCTAATTACTAATAACGATCTTAGACATAGGTTTTACATTTTCACACATAAAAGGCAAAGTAAACAGTCTATCCTTCTTGAATCTCTTGTAATTGGTCACTGGTATGTAGCTTGTATTTCTCTTGGACTCTTGTATGTCAAATCTTCTATTAAGTTTAAGGTTTGTTTTTTTTTTAACAAAGTCTTGAAAGTCTGACAATTCTTTAAATGTCCTTTTTTTAAAAAATTTTTTTCATTCAGAATTATGCTTAGCTTCATTGGATATGATATTTTTGGCCAGAAGCCCAGTTCTTTTGCTTTCAGTATATTGTGTTCCAAGACCTGCAAGTCTTTGTGTTGCCGCTGCTAGGTCTTGTGTGATTCTAATTGTGGTGTCACCATATATAAATTGTTTTTTTCTTGTTGCTCATAATATTTTTTTCTTGAGCTGGAGGTTTCAGAATTTGACTGTAGTGTTCCTCATAGGATCTCTTTCATGTAGTGGTGGGTGGATTTTTTTTTTCTATTTCTACTTTTCCCTCTTGTTCTAATGCTTCAGGACATTTTTCTTTAATTATTTCTTGTATTATTGTATCAAGATTCTTTTTTCGATCATAGCTTTTAGGTAGTCAAATTATTCTTACATTTTCTCTTCTTGATCTTTTCCCCAGATCAGTTGTTTTTCTTATGAGGTGCTTCACATTCCCTTCTATTTTTTCATTCTTTATATTTTGTTTAATTATTTCTTGATCTCTTATAACTTTGCTGGCTTCCCCTTGCCCAATTCTGATTTTCAAGGAGTTGTTTTCTTCCTTAAGATTTATGGATCTGCTTTTCTAATTGGTTCACATTCTTTTCATAATCTTGTTTTTCTTGGATTATTCTTATTTTTCTTTTTAATTTTTCCTCAATCTCTCACATTTGATTTTTAAAGTCTTTTGTATGTTCTTTAATGAATTCTTTTTGTATAGGTGATTATTTGACATTACTCTTTGCTTCATTATCCTCCTCTGAAGATGATCCCTGGTCTTCTCTGTTCCTATAGTAGCTCTCTGTGGTTGGATTCTTTCTCCTTTGCCTGTGCATTTTTTTTTTTGGTAATAGTTTAGTTTTTATAATCACCTCTAGCCCTGGGCTATGGGTGATAGTGCCTCTGACCTCAGATCCTCTTCAGTTTTCCTTTCTGACCTTGAACTCAAACCTCTAGCCTGCTGTAAGTGTCCATGGCCAGTGGTATCTCACTCCATTGCTTCTGCACTCCCCTAGTTCCTTCTCGCTCCATCTTGTCTCCCCAGCACAGCTGAGTCTGGTGTTCCTTGTCAACAGAGATTCCCTTTCCCAGCTCAGATGCCCAACTCCCCTTACTGTCCCTGGGGTTGAAGTTCCTGTGGCTGGGGCCACAGGCAGCCTCCCAACCCAGCTAACCCCAGGGCTTGAGGCTTGTTGTGGAAGTGATCCCTAACCTGGAGGTGTTTACTCTTCTGGGGAAGAAGCCTCCTCAGGGGATTTTTCTTCTGATCTTCTCCAGTTGTCCCTATTCTGCCCCTACTCTTATTTGTTTTCACCTCTCTATGTTTGCCCTGAGGTGCTATTTTATCTCTTTTGTTGAGGAAAATCTTGAGAGCTTGAAATTTTCTGACCTACTCCACCATCTTCCTAGAATCTTCTCTTATTTGATATGCTTTGTAGCTCTAACAAGGTGGTTCACTTCTTGAGGACAAGGACTTTATATGTTATGCTTCATGTTTCCTCCTGGTATCTATAATAATGGACACATTATTGTAATGTGACGAATAATTAAGTGAACGAATTAAGGAATTAATCAAATTTAAACTGTTCATTCTTTTTAAGTATAGATGATTATGTTGTAACTTATTTGTGGTAGTGAAATTTTTCAGATATAGTCTTTGAGTCACTGTGGTATCATGTTAAAGACCCTGGTCTTAGAGTTAGAAGCCCTAGGTTTGAGTTCTGGCTCTGAACTTATTTAGCTTTCTGAACTCTAAATATACCTCCTCGTACCTCAGTTTTCTCATTTGTAAAATGAGAGTGATAGTATTTATGCTTTTCTCTTTCATAGAGTTTTTCCCCCCCCCCAGGAAAAGACATATATCACAAAAGTTTATAGAAATGACATCGTGGGGGCAGCTAGGTGTTGCAGTGGCTAGAGCACTGGCCCTTGAGTCAGGAGGACCTGAGTTCAAATCCAGCCTCAGACACATAACACTCACTAGCTGTGTGACCCTGGGCAAGTCACTTACCCCCAATTGCCCTCACCCCCCCAATGACGTCATAAATAACAAGCACAAAATTGATTATGATATAGTGTTAAAGTTTCAGATTGCATTGCCATGAAATTAATACTGCAAATTCCAATTATACAGTCTTAATATTTTATTGTTGTTAACATGCTAAGGATGGACATATTATGTGTATTCAGTCAGGCTTTTTATTGTTCATTTGCATATAGAGTAACGTTTTTATGTGATTGCCAAATGTAAGGGCAGAGGAAAAAGTCTTATGGTTATGCTTTGGAGCTATTCTGTGCCTTTCAGCCATGTAAATTTTCTAAAAGGCTTGGGAGAAATCAGGCCAAGTTATTTAAAACAACAAAATCTGCCTGTCCTCCTGTACCTTCAAAATTAAAAAAATATATAGGCAGACTATAGATTGAAAATACTATAACCCATGTAATTTTAATTTATAGAAGTTTGCATTGTCTCTGTTATGTGGAAATAAGAGTGAAAATTTTGTGGTCTTGTAAACATGTTTTTGGTTATATTTAGTTTAATTAAGAACCCTTAAAATGAAAGTTAAAAAGTAGTTTATGAACGCATTTTAAAGTCATTAATATTGATCATTTAATAGTTTTTAGATTTTTTTTCAAAAGCTATATCTTCTGGTTCTTAAGGAAAGTATATTAAAAACCAGAAATGTTCATTTAAAGCTTACTATAAATTAACTAAATTATGCTACTTTTACTTAACTCATTTTTTTCCCCTTAATTTCTTAGTTTCTCTAATAGCATTTACCACAATGGCTTTGTTAACCATAATGGAGTTTTCAGTATATCAAGATACTTGGATGAAGTATGAATATGAAGTAGACAAGGATTTTTCTAGGTAACATTTTCTTTTTGAAATCTTTTTAGAGTGTATTAATACTTGTTTAGCTCTTCTGAGGGAAAATATGTTTGTATAGAAGGCTATAAAATTAATTACATTTAATGTTCATCTGATATTTTGCTAAGAAAATGGCATCATATCCTCTTCTCCCCTCATTCAGTTGCATGTAGTATTAGATTAATATTATCAGAATTAAACCTTTTCATAGTTGGTCTATGTATAGTTAGTCTGCCAAGAAATAAATGTTCTTTGTTCTCTAATTTAATATGCATCTGTTTAAAGAGACTCTGTTCTCATTTAATTAGCTTTATTATTTGTATATCCAAATAATCCATGTTACAATATGTCAAAGTAGTTAGATATTTCAAGAGTCGTTTACAGCTCAGTTCTGACTGCACAAAAATTCAGTATGCGATTCTTATTTTTACAAATCTATTTGTTTTCTTATAAGAATAGTTTGATACATAAAATAGGCCTTTGTAAGTTTTACAGCACATTTTAGTAACCAGAGATTTCTATTACTTGGCTTGTTTCAGATTTTCTAATGCCAATGAATATAACATGTCAGTCATATTCAAATAAGTGCAATCATCTACCTTCCTTTTCAAATGCTTTTGAGACTGTCTTCAGAGAATTCTAGCCTTTCTTTCCAGGACTGAAAGAATTTAAGTATTGTGAGCTGGAGGGTATAGGCATACCTCATTTTATTGTGCTTCGCAGCCAATGTGGTTTTTTTCTTTTATGAATTGAAGGTTTGTGTCTGTCTGCGGCCATTTTTCTAACCACATGTGCTCACATTGTATTTGAATTACAGTTTGGTAACTTTTGCAGTATATCAAACTTTTTCATTATTTTTATATCTTATATATGTCATGGTGACCTGTGATTGGTGTTCTTTCATGTTACTATTGTAATTGTTTTGGGGCATTACAAACTGTGCCTATATAAAACAGCGAACTTAATTGATAAATATTGCATTTGTTCTGACTGCTCTACTGCCCGACTATTAATTCTTTCTTTTTCTTGGGCCTCCCTATTCCCTGAGATACAACAGTGTTGAAGAATATTACATAAACTTAGTTGATAAAGCAGTAGCCAGGTTCAAGAGGATTGGCTCCAATTTAAAAAGAAGTTATTGACTTCTGCTTCTGGGAGCCAAGATGGCGCAATAAGAAGGTAGTTGCTCTCACCCTCCCCTAACAACCTCTGAAAATCCTGAAAATATCCCCCCAGAGAAAAAAAAACCCTGGAACAGCTGAACTAGAAGAAAGACAGGGAACAGCAGTGCAGCAGCCCAGCAAACAGGTCTCCCAGTGCCTCAGCAAAAATTAGGGAAGCAGCACTACAAAGGGCCCCAGGCAGATAAGCACCCTGCAGCATTCATCTGAAAGGAGCTGAAGAAAGCAACCTAAAGTCTTCCTAAAGTCCCAGCCTTGCTGATTCCAACCCAACACCAGGTAAGCTGTCAGAACCCTGCAGCCTCCAACTGTCAACCAGAAGGAGATCCTGAAGCCCAGGTGGTAGAGCAGGCAAACACCAACACCTGGACCTCTGAGTGCCTCAGTGAGGGTGGGGGAACCAGTGGAAACCAGCTCAGAAAACCACCAGGTGCCTTGGCACTCTATCACAAAGGAATCTCCCAGTGCATTAGCAGAAACAAGGGAGGCAGCACTGCAGGGGCCCCAGGCAGATAAACACCCTGCAGCACCCATCTAAAAGGAGCTGAAGAAAGCTAAAGGAAAGGAAAAGCAGGCAACCTAGAATTGCCTGAAAGTTCCAGCCTTGCTGATTCCAGCCCAACACAAGGTAAGCTGCCAAAACCTACAGCCTCCAATTGCCACATAAGAGGCCCCAGCACACAAAGCCAGTGACCAAGACCTAGGCTCCCAACACAAGAAGCTTGGGTCAGTGCCCTCTGTTCCCCAGCAGGAGAGCTCAATCTCTTTAAAGGCCAGGGAATAAAGAAAACCATGAGTAAAAAGAAACGTACCATAGATTCATATTATGAGAAGAGTGAAGATCAAGACAGAAATTCTGAAGGAAACATTGTCAACAAACCCACATCTGCAACACAAAAGGGAATATGAACTGGTCTGAAGCCCAAAAAGCCTTCTTAGAAGAGCTCAAGAAGGATTTTAAAGTCAAATGAGAGAGGTAGAAGAGTCCTTAAAAATACAATTGGCCAATTGGAAAAAAAATACACTGAAGAAAACAAGTCCCTAAAAAACACAATTGGCCAACTGGAAAAAAAAAGTACACTGAAGAAAACAAGTCCCTAAAAACACAATTGGCCAATTGAAGAAGGAAGTACAAAAACTAACAGAAGAAAACAATCTGTTAAAAACTAGAATTGGACAAATGGAAACTAATGTCTCTATGAGAGAGCAAGAATCAGTCAAACAGAAACAAAAAATAAAAATTAAAATACCTCATCATAAAACAACCGACCTGGAAAATCGATCAGGAGAGACAATTTAAAAATTATTGGACTACCTGAAAATCATGATGAAAAAAAGAGCCTGGACAGTATCTTTCAGGAAATCATAAAGGAAAACTCCCTGAAGTCCTAGAACCAGAAGGAAAATAACCATAGAAAAATACCACTCACCACCTGAAAGAGATCCCAAATTGACAACCAAGAATATAATAGCAAAATTCCAAAATTACCAGATGAAAGAGAAGGTGCTGCAAGCAGCCAGAAAGAAACAATTTAAATATCATGGAACCACAGTCAGGATTACACAGGACCTTGCAGCTTCTACATTAAAAGACCGCAGGGGTGGAACATGATATTCCATTAAGGCAAAGGAGCTTGGATGCAGCCAAGGATCAATTACCCAGCAAAAATGAGCATCATTTTTCAAGGGGGGGACTTCCAAACTTCCTGATAAAAAGACCAGAGCTCAACAAAAAATTTGATCTTCAAGTACAGGACTCAAGAAGACATAAAAAGGTAAATGGGACAGAAAGATACAATATGTTGTTAATAAGGGGGACTGTTTAAATCCCTACAAGGGAATATGACACTTGCAACTCTTGAGAACTGTATTGTTATTACACCATGTTAAAGGAGTATACATAAAGGGGTGGATATTAGTTGACTTTGATGTAATGAAAAAAAAATCTAATCAAGTGGGTTAAATGGATCCAAATAAGTGGATATCTGATCTTAGAAAATGTACTGAGAAAGGAGGAGGCAGACAAGGGTAAATTACATTACAGGAAAAGACACAAAATCCTATTACAGCAGAGGGAAAGAAGGGAGGAGCATTGTTTGAACCTTACTCTCATCAGATTTGGCTCAAGAAGGGAATAACATAATCAGTTAGGTATAGAAATCTAACTTGCCCTATAGGCAGTAGGAGGGTAAAGGGGAAAGAAAAGGGAAAGGGGATAGAAGGGGGGGAAGAAGCAGTAAGGGCAAAGGGGAAGAAAAGGGAAAGGGATAACAGAAGGGAGGAGACACTGAAGGAGGTGGTGGTCCAAAGCAAAACACTAGTTGGGGGGCAAGGAGAAAAAAAAGCATAGATGGGGAGAAAAGGGATGAAGAAAAAGACACAGATAGTCATCATAACTGTGAATGTGAATGGGATGAACTCTGCCACAAAACCAATGGATAGCAGAATGGATTAAAAACTATCATCCATACAGTATGTTGTTTACAGGAAACACATCTGAAAAAGAGTGACACATACAGGGTAAAGGTAAAAGGCTGGAACAGAATATATTATGCTTCAGCTGAAGTAAAAAACAAGCAAGGGTGGCAGTCCTGATCTCAGAGAAAGCAAAAGCAAAAATAGATCTAATCAAAAGAGATAAGGAAGGAAACTACATCCTGCTAAAAGGCACCATAGACAATGAAGTAATATCATTACTAAACATATGCACCAAATGGTATGGCATCCAGATTCTTAGAGGAGAAGTGCAGGGAGTTACAGGAAGAAATAGACAGCAAAGCTATACTAGTGGGGGACCTCAGCCTCCCCCTTTCTGTACTAGATAAATCTAACCACAGAATAAACAAGAAAGATGTTAAGGAGATGAATAGCACATTAGAAAGGTTAAATATGATAGACCTCTGGAGAAAACTGAATAGGAATAGGAAAGAATATACTTTTTTCTTGGCAGTACATGGCACATACACAAAAAGTGACCATGTATGAGGGCATAAAAACCTCCCAATCCAATGGAAAAAGGCAGAAATATTAAATGCATCCTTTTCAAATCATGATGCAATAAAAATTATATGTAATAAAGGACCATGGAAAGATAGACTAAAAAATAATTGGAAACTAAATAATCTAATCCTAAAAAATGATTGGGTCAAACAACAAATCATAGAAACAATCAATAATTTCATTCAAGAGAATGACAATAGTGAGACAACATACCAAAACCTGTGGGATGCAGCAAAAGCAGTTCTTAGGGGAGGTTTTATATGTCTAAATGCTTACGTAAATAAAATAGAAAAAGAGGGGATCAATGAATTGGGCGTACAACTAAAAAAACTAGAAAAAGAACAACTTAAAAATCCTCAATTAAATACTAAATTAGAAATATTGAAAACCAAAGGAAAAACTAGTAAAATTGAAATTAAGAAAACTATTGAACTAATAAATAAAGCTAAGAGCTGGTTTTGTGAAAAAAACAATAAAATAGATAAACCTTTGGTGAATTTAATTAAAAGAAAGAAAGAAGAAAACCAAATTACTAATATCAAGAATGAAAAGGTTGAAGCTACCACCAAGGAAGAGGAAATTAAAATAATAATTAAGAATTATTTTGCCCAACTATATGCCAACAAATTTGACAGTCTTAGTGAAATGGATACATATTTACAAAAATATAAGTTGTCCAGATTAACAGAAGAGGAAGTAAAATACTTACATAATCCTGTCTCAGAAAAGAAATTGAACAAGCCATTGATGAACTCCCTAGGAAAAAATCTCCAGGGCCAGATGGATTTACATGCAGATTCTATCAAACATTTAAAGAACAATTAATTCCAATACTATGTAGACTATTTGGGAAAATAGGTGAATAAGGAGTCTTACCAAATTCTTTTTATGATACAAATATGGTGCTGATACCTAAACCAGGAAGAGTCAAAACAGAGAAAAATAATTATAGACCAATTTATCTAATGAATATAGATGCAAAAATTTTAATAATAACAAGATTCATTTGGAAGAACAAAAGGTCCAGAATATCAAAGGAACTAATGAAAAGAAATGCAGGGGAAGGTGGCCCATCAATTCCAGATCTTAAATTGTATTATAAAGCAGCAGTCATCAAAACTGCTTGGTACTGGCTAAGAAATAGAGTGGTGGATCAGTGGAATAGGTTAAATGTGCAAGACACAGTAGTCAGTGACTATAGTGATCTATTATTTGATAAACCCAAAGACCCCAGATTCTGGGATAAGAACCCACTCTTTGAAAAAAAAAACTGCTGGGAAAACTGGAAAAGAGTATGGCAGAAACTAGGCATAGACCCAAATCTCACACCATATACCAAAATAAAGTCAAAATGGGTTCATGATTTAGATATAAAGGTTGATACTGTAAGCAAACTGGGAGGACAAGGAATGGTTTACCTATCAGATCTATGGAGAACAGAAGAATTCATGACCAAACAGGAGATAGAGAACATTATGAAATGCCAAATGGATAATTTTGATTACATTAATTTGAAAAGTTTTTTCGCAAACAAAGCCAATGTAACTAAGATTAGAAGGAAGGTGGAAAATTGGGAAAGAATTTTTACAACCAGTCTCTCTGATAAGGGCCTCATTTCTAAAATATATAGAGAATTAAGACATTTATAAGAATACAAACCATTCCCCAATTGATAAATGGTCAAAGGATATGAACAGACAATTTTCAGATGAAGAAATTAAAGCCATCTATAGTCATATAAAAAATGATCTAAATCATTATTGATGAGAGAAATCCAAATCAAAACAACTGTGAGGTACCACATCACACCTATCAGATTGGCCAACATGACAAAACAGGAAAATGATAAATGTTGGAGATGTGGGAAAATTGTAACACTAATGTATTGTTGGTGGAGTTGTGAAATGATCCAGCTGTTTTGGAGTACAATTTGGAACTATGCCCAAAGGGCTATCAAAATGTGCATACCCTTTGACCCAGCAATAGCACTTCTAGGGCTATATCCCAAAGAGATCATACAAATGGGAAAAGGACCTACATGTAGAAAAATGTTCATAGCAGCTCTTTTTGTGGTGGCAAAGAATTGGAAATTGAGAGGATACCCATCAATTGGGGAATGGCTGAGCAAGTTGTGGTATATGAATGTAATGGAATACTATTGTGCTATAAGAAATGATGTACAGGCTGACTTCAGAAAAACCTGGAAAGACTTGTATGGTCTGATGCTGAGTGAAGTGAGTAGAACCAAGAGGACTTTGCACACAATAATAGCCACGTTGTATGATGACTAATATTGATAAACTTAACCGTTCTCAGCAATACAAGGGTCTAAAACGTCTCCAAAGGCCTTGTGATGGAAAATGCTATCCATATCCAAAGAAAGAACTATGGAAGTTGAATCCCTATCATTTTTTTTTTCTCTTCTGTTGAGTTTTGTTTCCTCTTTCTGATGATTCCTTCTGTTGGTTTTGATTTTTACTTTACAGCTTCACTAATGTGAAAATGTTTAATAGGAATGTAAATGTGTAGCCTATATCAGATTGTGCGCTGTCTTGGGGAGGGTGGTGGGGAGGAAGGGGGAGAAAAATTTTAAACTCAAAAGCATATGGAAGTGATTGTTGATAAATCAAAATAAATTAGTAAAATTAAAAGAAAAAAAAAGAAAAAGAAATTATTCTATGGGTAAAATGCTATCAAACAGCATCACATGGTACAGAAAAATCTTTTGTGGAAGAGTCAATCAGTATGGCAGACTTCATTTTTGTTTTATTTTAAGAAATTGCCACAGCAACAGAATTGGAAATTGATGTGATGCGCATCAGTTGGAGAATGGTTGAACAAGTTGTGGTATATGAATACAATGGAATACTTTTGTGCTATAAGAAATGATGAGCAGGCAGATTTGAGAAAAACCTGGAAAGACAGGAAGTAATGCAAAGTGAAGCGAGCAGAACCAGGAGAACATTGTGTATAGTAACAACAATATTTTGCGGTGATTGGCTATTGACTTGGCTCTTCTCAGCAATACAACAATCTACGACAATTCCAAAGAACTCATGTTGGAAAATGCTATCTATTTCCGAAGAAATAACTGATGGGAGTCGGAATGCGGATTGAAGCATACTATTTTCACTTTATTTTTTTCATGTTTTTTTCTTTTTGTTTTGTTTTTTCTTTTACAACATGACTAATATGGAGATATATTTTACATGATTAAAAGCCATAGCCACCCCAGCCTTCAGCAACCATCACCCTAATCAGTCAGCAGCCATCAACATTGAGGCAAGACCCTCCACCAGCAAAAAGATTATGACTCTCTGAAGGCCCAGATGATGGTTAGAATTTTTTTTTTAGCAATAAAATATTTTTTAATTAAGGTATGTACATTTTTTAGATATTATACTACTGCACACTTAATAGACTACAGCGTAGTGTAAACAAAACTTATGCACTGGGAAACCAAAAGATTTGTGTAACTTGCATTATTGCAGTATTCTCTTTATTGTAGTGGTCTGGAGCCAAACTGCCAATATCTTTGAGATATGCCTGTATATTAAACAGCTTTCCTTTTGAAATATAGCTGGTGTGTATAGTAAGGTATCATTGTAATCCTTTAGTGATAGCATTAACTTTTTCATTCTTAGAATTTTTTACAGCTTGGATCTTTCATTATGGCATTAAGTATGATGCTGAGCCTGCCTATACCAGGTTCTTCCAAGCTAGAAAGACTTGTAGTACAAATTAGGAGGAAGATTTTTCTCTCCTGTTGGAAGACCAGTTTAGTCAGATGTTGACAGGCTTGTTAGCAGGCCAACAGGAAGAGATAATTTTTAACTGAAGTGACAAATTAAATGGACAAAAATTCAAAATGTTCTTTAGATCTAAGTATTTTTTCCTACAGTGAGTGGTAGCAAGATTTTAAAAAGGGATACAGGGTATTGACATTTACATAGTTCCTAGATCATCTAGAAATATCAACTGCTGACACTCTTAATCTGTATCTTCGTCCAGTAACCATCTAGTTGAGGAATTGAGTCACATTTCCGTCAATAGTCTCATGGCAACTGAAATCAGAAAATAAGAAGATGCAGCCAAGTGAAAAAATACCTCATTAATTCTTGTTGAGGCAAAGAAAAGAAGTATTTCCTTCATTATGTACCCAAAGGCAACAGGAAACATCATTTTCTGTCACCTTTAGTTATCTTCCCTTATAATGCTGCATTTCAGCACATAATCATTGCATTTTATGCAAAAAGTGGGGTGTGGGGTGTGGCCATTACTTGAAGTTTTTTGTTTAAATTGTGCCAGTATTACTTGTCTTTTAGTTTCTGCCAGTCTTGCAGCAACTTTTCACTCACTGAAAACTGTCTTTCCTGAGCTGTTTCCATGGTGTTCAGTGAACACAATTACTTTCAGCTTGAAGCCTGCAGAATAGTTTTTATATTTACCCATAATCAGAAAGAAATGCTTCGCATGTTAATGTATCGTTGGCAGACAAAATGTACAATTTAGTTAGCACAGGAAAGTGCAAGTCTTACCAAATCACATGACTTACTGTTACAGTTTCATCTGCCTGCCCCTTGTGCCTACAGCTCTTCATTGGGTTGAGTGACAATACCATTAGTACTGAAGTGCTCTAAACAAACCACACAAGTTGGCTTTCAGAAATATGCTGACAATGTGTGTGTGTGCTGAGAATTCTAGGCTCATGGCTCACAATGCACAAGAGATAAATAGATGTCCATATGCCACTGGTGAATACAGTGCTGTTCTGTTTGCCTTTTAAGTGGCATGATGAACAGATTTATACCATGTGATGATTGCACAATGAAGGTAAACCAGTTTTTGGACTGGGGAAAAAAAACAATGCGGTGATTATGCAGTGGTGACAATAGTGAGGTGAAATACTACTCATGAGTACTACAAGGAGATAATTGTAGCTTATGTACCAGATTGTCAAGAAGATAATTATAGCTTATGTACCAGCATTTATTGTCTGGTATGAAAGAATAAAGAAATTCCACTAAGAATTGAATTAGTTGGTGCAGTGGATAGAGCTTGGGTTTGGAATCAGATGTATCTTCCTGAGTTCAAGTTCGGCCTCAAACACTTACTAGATGTGTGACCCTAGTCAAGTCACTTAACTGTTTACCTCAGTTCCTCGTCTCTAAAAATGAGCTAGAAAAGGAAATGGCAAACCACTCCAGTAACTTTGCCAATAAAATCCCACATGGGGTCTTGGAAAGTTGGACACGACTGAAAAAATTGTTTAACCACAACATGTTGGAACTAAGAAATGGTTAAAACAATGACCAGGGGCAGCTGGGTGGTAGAGTGGATAGAGTGCTGGGCCTGGATTTAAGAAGACTCCTCTTTCTGAGTTTAAATTTGACTTAAGACACTTACTAGATTTGTGACCCCTGGTCAAGTCACTTAGCCCTTTTTCCCTTTAGTTCCTTTATCTGTAAAATCATTGCCAAAAAAAGCCCAAATGACATCACAAAGAGTTAGACACAAGTGAAACACCTAAAATGAAGGAATAGAGAAATTCCGTGAAGAGTTGAAGTAGATCTTCTAAATTAACTTTCGTGCTCAGTCACTTCAGTGTGAAAATGGACATGGGGATAGTGCTGAATATTATATTGAAAAATGTGATTTGGGAATCAAGAAATAAGAGACTAAAAATTTGTGGAATATCATAAAACTCAAACCTGTTATTAATATTTTCTTTAGGAAGGGGAAAAATGCACTTTGGTTTGTATTAAAAGGTATCTACACCTGTCAGAGATCCCTGTCATACCTATCAGAGGACCTTAGCCTTGCATGCCAAAGAGCATATGTTCAGATTAGAAGTCAACTGAACATCATGTTCAGGCTTTCTTCTTTATGTGTGTCATTTTTCATCATTTCAAGATGACAGCACTGTCTCTGAAAAGAGTTCAGTTTGCATCCATTCACTACAGTTATTTGCTATAACTGTTATCCTGAGTCTCAGGCAGTTAGTGGCAGAAGCTGTGTGACACTGAAGGGAGCCAGTTACTTGCTTCTCCTGTGGAATTACATTCTGTGTGTCATTTTAGTCCAGTTTAAATCACTCCTATTTTAGCACTGTTCTATTTCTCTCCCTGCATGACTGATCATACTTTTAAAATCTTCTTTACTGGTCCTCACACAAGACACTACAGGATCTTCCATTTTCATGCCTTTGCATTGGTTGTCATCCTCCAGTGCCTAGAATGCCTGTTCTTCTTAGAATCTCCATTCTCCTTTGAAACTTAGCTTGAAGTTTTTCCTGATTATCTAGCAACTAGTAACTGTACTATGTCTTTGTTGTCTCTTCTGATAAATTATAAACTCCTTGAAGGCAAGGACTGTTGCATTTTGTATTTCTAGTCTCTAGTACAGTGCTTGGCACATAGTAGGTACTTTATGAATGTTTGTTGATTGATGGATGATGGTACCAGTCAGTAAATCTCCCACCTTCTAAAAATGGGTGTTTTTCAAGGCTCTTCCAGGGAAGATTTTTATAAAAGAAGCAGCTATCTCTTTCTTCCTTTATTTATACTTTTACCCTTGATGGTCTTGTCACTTCTTTTATGTTCAAATGTTCTTGGTATTATCTTTGCTTGGTAATTCACAAATCTACAAATCCAGCTCTAATTGCTCCTCTTTGATTCTAGTCCTTTGTTGCCAACTGCCTTACTTGGTGTACCTTTCTATCCTTATGTTCTATTGGAAACTCAAATTGAGCATGTCCAAAACTGAACTCATTTTCCCCAAATTCATTCTTTCTTTGAACTTTATAGGAACATAGATTGTAGTTCCTTCGAAGGAAGGAACCTTGTAATGCATCTGATTCAGCCCTCTCATTTTACAGACAAGGAAACCAAGGCCAAAGGTGACTTGCCTTATTTACATAGGAAGTATCAGGGGCTAGATTTGAACCAAGGTCCTCTGACCGAAGAAGTGGTGCTCTTTCCATTGTATCAGGCTGCCTACCTTCTTCCCGGTCAGTTAGGTGGGTTAACTCTGAGTCATTTTGACTCTCTCCAAGTCTTTTACCTTTTTCCTCTGCCTGCTTCCGCCTGGACCACCAAATACTGCAATCAATTGTCAAGATGGGTTGATTCTACTTCCACAATATATTTGTATCTATGCTAGGTAGTTCAGACTTTCGTAGTTTCTCTGTTGTACTATTGCAGTAGCCTTCTTGTGACCTAATAGGATGTAAGCTCCTTAAAGGCAGAGATTATTTGTGCTTAGAAAAATGGCCTTATGTACATGCATAGATGCATAAAAATGTTTTGAATTTAATTGAACTGAAATAGTGAACACAACCACATTACAAAAAGCTAAATTAACTATGCATGAGAGTTGTTAAATCTTGCTGAGCCCTATCATCCTAGAGCAAGTGGACTCAGGAGGATAATAATGAACAGATATATCAGAGATGATAGTATCTGCTTTTGAATTCTGCTACTTCCTATGTGGGGACATGGCATTGGCCCTTAAGATAAAGTTAGGAAGAATGGCTGATCCTGATGAAATATATATAGAAGTCCATGTTGGAGGTGTCATAATTTTAAAATCATTCTAGGATTAGTTTTCAAGATTCCTCAACAAAAGGAATATTCTAAAGAATGGAAAAGATTGAAGATGTTCCTTGGTTGGGGTGGGGAGTGGTAAGGGGGAGGTGACCAGGAAGATGTCAGCAACAGCCAAACTATATGCTTGCTTTTGCATCAGTAGAAAATCTTAATGTGAGTATTTTTTGCAGTGTACTTTTGATGAAAATTTGAGAAGGGATCCTGGCAGGCTTTATACATTTGTTCTATAGCAGAATTCATCTTAAAATCATAAAACTGAGAAATATAATAAAATATGGCTTTGAAGCCTTTTTCTTTTTAACAAACAAGGTGTCTTCTATGCACATTTTTGAGTAATACAAGATTTTATGACAGATGTTTCTTAAGTTCTTGGAGCTGCTGTTTGAGAGCCAATTTAGCATAGTATGTAAGACCCTGGACTTACAGTCAGAAGAATCTAGGTTCAGATACTTCCTTTGATATTTAAGTAGTTGTGTGACCCCGGGTATAAAATAAATGGCTTAATTTCTAAGGGCCCTTCCACTTCTAAGGTTTATGATCTTTTGAGATAACTTTGTTCATCAGTATCAAAAGTGTTTATGAATTGTAAAACAGACTTGAAAGTGTTTTCTTAGAATTTCATAGTTGTATGCATTTAGAACTTGAAGTAATCATTTAATTTAATCATCAGTAATCATTTAATTCAAACCCCTCATTTTATAGTTGATGGAACTTAGACTCAGAAGTTAAATGACTTGTTCGGTGTGTCACAGGTAATAAGTTGAATGCAGGTCCTCTGAAAGTGTTTTTCATTAGGTTGTCCTAGTCTAGGAAGGAAGGAATGGAACAAGCATTTATTAAGCACTTACTATGTTACAGGCATTATTGTAAGCTCCTTTTTTAAAAATTAATTTATTTTTAGTTTTTGACATTCACTTCCATAGGCTTTTGAGTTTTAAATTTTCTCTCCCTACCTCCCTCCCTAAAACAGTGGGCAATCCGATATAGGCTCTACATCTACATTCCTCTTAAACATATTTTCATATTAGTCATGTTGTAAAGAGGAATTAGAACCAATAGGAGGAACCACAAGAAAGAAGAAACAATACAAAATAAGAAAAAAAAAAGAGCAAATAGTATGTTTCGATCTGCATTCAAACTCCATAGTTCTTTCTCTGGATGTAGATAGCATTTTTCATCATGAGACTTTTGGAGTTGTCTTAGATCCTTGCATTGCTGAGAGAGCTAAGTCTGTCTACAGTGTTCTCCTGGTTCTACTTACTTCACTCAACCACTTTCTAGGTTTTTCTGAAGTCTACTTGCTTATCATTTCTTATCACACAATAGTATTCCATTACATTAATATACCACAACTTGTTCAGCCATTCCCCAATTGATGGGTATCCTCTCAATTTCCAATTCTTTGCCACCACAAAAAGAGCTGCTATGAACATTTTTCTACATGTAGGTCCTTTTCCCATTTGTATGATCTCTTTGGGATATAGCCCTAGAAGTGCTGTTGCTCGGTCAAAGGGTATGCACATTTTGATAGCCCTTTGGGCATAGTTCCAAATTATTCTCCAAAATGGTTGGATCATTATTGTAAGCTCTTTGAGAAATATTTTCTAATTTGATCGTTGCAGCAGCCCATCAGGTGCTAGGATTATCACTGTTTAGGAAACTGAGGCAAATAGAGGTTAAGTGACATGCAGGGTCACATAATGAACAAGTGTTCGAGGCTAAATTTGAACTTGGGTCTTCCTGTCTCCAGGTCCAGTGCTCTGTTCATTGTGCTGCCTAGTTCTGCCCAGGCCCCCTCCTGCAAAAGAAGAGTTACTATTCATGACAAGGTTCTCCAAGTGTTTCTAGTCACAAAAGATATACCAAAAAGATGCACCAATTGCATCAACCCCAGAAACAAAGCCTCCCCAATAAAATGCATAATTATTCTGAAGAGTGATATTAGTTTAACCATCTACACTGGAAGAACAAAGTATTTGTTGAAAAGTACATATTACCTAGATTTTGACGTTCAGTGATCTTGGGGTGCTTGCTGCTTCAAAAATATTTCTTTAACATCAGTATTCTCTTATTGATAATTTGGCTGTGAATCATGAACTGTTATGATATCAAAACAATCAAGATTGGAAATGACTTTAATAACAGGGCACATGATGGGATATAACTAGGTTGTAGTATATTAACAAAGAGAGAACTTATGATCATGTAGAAAGAAATCAGTAATAAATACACAGCCTGGGGTACTGATTGAGAAGGCTTAGAGTAGTTGTGACTTGTACAAGTGGAGGTAACATCCACACTGATAATAGCATGTATCTAAGTAAAAAGTATCAAATTTGAGGCAGTGTAGTGTTGAGCAGGAGTGTCAAACTCAAATAAAAACTCCCTGTGGACTGCACATTCATTTAGAAAACCACAAATTAATATAATCTGTGTTCTATTGTATATTTATTTATTTATTTTGTCACACATTTCCCAGTTTCATTTTAATCTGGTTCAGCCTGAATTTGCTGACTTACTTGGCCAGCAGGCCAGAGTATAACAATACCTCTGCCATAGGGCATTTGACTGTGGGTTTGGTCTTATTTTTGATTATTTACAATGCATCTTGATAATTCATTTGGTACAAGCTATTATTTCTTTTTTAAAGCAAAGTATATTCAGGGAATAATTTGTTTTCTAGGGGTTTAACTGTATCTGTCATTTGAATTAAATTGTATAGACTTATAAAGAACTTTATTTTAGAAGGTTACTGTTCAGAATGTGTTTGCTTTTTTAAGAGTCACCTAGCATCCTTGCTCTTATATTTACCATTATGATTATTAGAGATAAAAATGCCAAAACTTGTGAAGCTAAAAAAAATTCTTTGGAATGATTTCAAAAAATAACTGACTTTAAACTGTCCTGCTCTCAATGCTAGAAATACTACTAATCTAGCCACATTTAATTTTGTTAGAAATCTAAAATTTTCCATGTACTTCTGAATCAGCCATACTTAGGATGACCATGGATCATAGATTTAGTGTTAGAAAGCACTTCAGAAGCTGTGTAGTTGCTCCCATATTTTAAAGATGAGGAAACAGGCCATAAAAGTTAAAGTGTCACACACCCATTAAAAGTGATAGAGGCAAGCTTGGGCTGCCAGTGTATACTTTTTCCATTATACCAGACTACTTTCATGTACCTTTGTTATTGCATGTGGGCATTTGTCAATGAATTTTATTTTTTGTTTTGTCTTCTAGCAAATTAAGAATCAATATAGATATTACTGTGGCTATGAAGTGTCAGTGTAAGTATCTCTTCTGTTGTTGACTCAAAGTGCTTTTTTATTTTAAACAATTGCAATTTCATTTTCCTTTTCTTGTTTTTCCTGTTAGGTTTTTAAATTTTCGTCATGATTAATTTGATTATTCAAATTTACTGTCTGTTTCCTATAGTAGAAATATTTTCAACTTGGCTCTTTATTCATAGAATCTTTCTTTTATTTCTCCTTTAAAGAAGGGAGTCTGTTAATTCCTCCAGTGTAGTTATTTATCATTGGCAAAAAAGGAACCATCACAAAATAAAAGAATTGGGGAGGTGAAATACTTAAGATTTTAATTAAATTCTATGCACCTGTTTTCCTCTTCACCTTACTCCTCTGTATGTATAGCCCTCTTTTATATGCAGGAATCTAGGATCTTTTTGAAAAAAATGGTAAAATAATGTTAGCATCTGTGGTTTCTGTGGTTATTTTCTTAGTGATACTTGTGCAAAGTTGTAGAAATTTATATATATGTTACAAAGTAGGCAAATTTTTTTCATGTTAAGGTTGTTTCATAAAATGCGCAACCCTTTACACAGAAAATATGCTTGAGTTTCATCTTGCTTAAAAGGCAGGAAGTAAAAACTCCATTATTAGAGGAATTTTTTTAAACGATATCAGAACTTTCTGGAATTGGAGAAGTCCCAAAAAATTTCATTTTGGACAAGTTCTGTACTAATTCTTATTTTTCAGTGACCTCATCCTATGGCTGAGAAGAAGATATGTCAGGTATACTAGTATTTGATGAAGGGATGTATGGAGCTGAGTACCTAAACTTATCTATACACTGAAAAGTGATAGTTTTTGTACCAGTGTTTGATTCTGAATGGGTGATACTATATTTACTTGGTTGTATGTATTGCCTCATGTGGGGGTGTTTTCATAACACATACCTAAGGACATTTCTTTTTTTAAGTAATATTTCTTTAAAGCAGAAGGATAATTTAAAAGGGGCAGCTAGGTGGCACAGTGGTTAGAGTGCCAGGCCTGGAGTCAGGAAAATTCATCTTCTTGAGTTTAAATCTGACCTTAGATGCTAGTTCTGTGAACCTGGGCAAATCACTTTACCTAGTTTGCCTCAGTTTCCTCATTTGTAAAATGAGCTGGAGAAGAAAATGGCAAACCACTCTGGTATTTTTGCCAAGAAAACCCCAAATGGGGTCACAAAGACTCAGATATGACTGAAAAATGACTAAAAATTTAAAAGACATTTGTTTTAGTTTTTAATATGATTCTTACATTTGGTATCATGTAAAACAGTTATTCAGTAGGTGTGTTAGATACTTTCTAGTTATCACAACATTCTTTGGTTTAATAAAAGCTTATATTCTATAGAGTACTACATCATTTAGTTTGCCAGGGAAGAAATGAAAAAGATACTGCAGATCTTTGAGTCTTATAATCTTGCAATTTGTAGCTTTTGAGCAAAATGGGTAGCAGCATAGGAAGTGATTCTACAAACATGTCTTTAGTTTTTCTTTCTCACTTTCTAATATTTTCTATATATTTTGTTTTTGATTGAATATAGAATGCAAACATGTTAATATTTCATTTTATACAGATGTTGGAGCTGATGTATTGGATTTAGCAGAAACAATGGTTGCAGCCGCAGATGGTCTAGTTTATGAATCAGTAAGTTTTCTTCAAGAGTTTTTTCAAAACATGTTTCAGATTTTCTTTACTGTCTAAACTCTTGTGGAATATATTTGGTGCTTATATGACCTGATATTGTTTAATTACCTGTTCACACGTCTGTCTTATTTTCCCAGCCAGGTTCCAAACTCTTTGAAGGCTTGAACACTTATATTCCCTAAATTGCCTAGCATAGTACTCCCTATATAGTATATTTCTTTGGTTATACTAGAAAATTTTTCATTGAAAACTTTCAAGTGCTTTTTGTATACTCTCAGTGTTTAAAAGAATAGACTATTTTTTCTTCTTGGAATGTAGATTTGATTAAATCTAACCAATTTAGCGAGGACGTCACTGTGTATACACGTGAAATTTTTTTCTCTTTAGTAAAAGTTGTGTCCATTGCTTTAAAGTTTTTAGTTCATGCTATTAAAAATTCCCATAGGGGCAGCTAGGTGGCATAGTGGATAGAACACCGGCCTTGGAGGCAGTAGGACCTGAGTTCAAATCCGGTCTCCCACCAGACACTTGACACTTACTAGCTGTGTGACCCTGGGCAGGTCACTTAACCCCAATTGCCTCACCAAAAACAAACAAATAAATAAATGAATCCCATAAATAAATCAGCTTTAAAAGCACTTAATTTTCTCCTAGATTTTTCATGTAAAATTGTTGGGGAGAAAATGTATTATTCATTTCAAATTCTTATTACTTTTTGAATATTTGAAAAAAAAAATTAAATTGCTGGAAGCATCCAGTTGTGGTCAGAAAATATTCCCAAATTAGAGCCACCATGTATGCCTCTTAAAATAGATAAAAAAGCAAAATATATGTCTGCTTTTGGCCACCACACTTAAAAAATATGGGAAAACTGTTATGAATTCAGAGAAGAATAATAGGTCATTAAAGGGACAGAAAAATGATTCCAGTGAAGAAAGGTTAAAATAAGTGGGGCACTTTAGCATAGAGAAGAGAAGGCTTATAAGGTAATTTTTTGTTTATAGTCTGATTTTAACTTTATTATTGGTTTTTATGCGGAACAAATCAGTCAAGTTTTTTCCATACCTAACTAAAAATGGAATTAAGTATTTGTGATTTTGTTTGTTCACATGGTTTACTACCTTCAATATTTATTAAATGTGGTGTAATGTTTTATCCTTTTATGTATAGCTACTACCTTCTCGAAGAGATTGTAAACTCCGTAATGTTAAAGCACTTTTTTTTTGGTCCTCAGTGCCTAAAAAGTACACTAAGGTTTGTAGTAAGGGCTGTGGTAGGGTTCTAAATGTAAGTCTTTCTGACTTCAAATTCAGAGCTTATTCCACTGTGCCATTTTATTGATAAGGATAATGATAAGATACAGTTAAATTTCTTTTATAAATTAATTTATTTTGATTTATCAACAATCACTTCCATATGCTTTTGAGTTGAAAATTTTTCTCCTCCTTCCTCCCCACCACCTCCCCAAGATGGTGCACAATCTGATATAGGCTATACATTTACATTCCTATTAAACGTATTTTCCACATTGGTGAAGTTGTAAGTAAAAATTAAAACCAATAGGAGGAACCATCAGAAAGAGGAAACAAAACTCAACAGAAGAAAAAAAAAAGATCATTCCATTCACATTCACAATTATGGTTACTGTGTCTTTTTCTCCATCCTTTTTCTCCCTGTTTATGCTTTTCGTTCTCCTTTCTCCTTTCCCCCCTCACTAGTGTTTTGCTTTTGACCACCTCCTCCATCAGTCTCTCCTTCCTTCTGTTATCCCTTTCCCTTTTCTTCCCCTTTGCCCTTACTGCTTCTTCCCTCCCTTCTATCCCCCTCCCTTTTCTTTCCCCTTTTCCCTCCTACTGCCTATAGGGCAAGTTAGATTTCTATACCTAACTGATTATGTTATTCCCTTCTTGAGCCAAATCTGATGAGAGTAAGGTTCAAACAATGCTCACCCCCCTCCCTTCTTTCCCTCTGCTGTAATAGGATTTTGTATTTTTTCCTGTAATGTAATTTACCCTTGTCTGCCTCCTCCTTTCTCAGTACATTTTCTAAGATCAGACTAATCCACTTACTTGGATCCATTTAACCCATTTGATTAGATTTTTTTTTATCATTACATCAAAGTCAACTAATATCCACCCTTTATGTATACTCCTTTAACATGGTGTAATAACAATACAGTTCTCAAGAGTTGCAAGTGTCATCTTTCCTTGTAGGGATGTAAACAGTCCACCCTTATTAACAACATATTGTATCTTTCTGTCTCATTTACCTTTTTATGTCTTTCTTGAATCTTGAACTTAAAGATCAAATTTTTTGTTGAGCTCTGGTCTTTTTATCAGGAAGGTTTGGAAGTCCCCTCCCTTGAAAAATCATGCTCATTTTTGCAGGGTAGTTGATCCTTGGCTGCAATCCAAGCTCCTTTGCCTTAATGAAATATCACGTTCCACACCCTGCGGTCTTTTAATGTAGAAGCTGCAAGGTCCTGTGTAATCCTGACTGTGGTTCCATGATACTTAAATTGTTTCTTTCTGGCTGCTTGCAGCACCTTCTCTTTCATCTGGTAATTTTGCAATTTTGCTATTATATTGCTTGGCGTTGTCAATTTGGGATCTCTTTCAGGTGGTGAGTGGTATATTCTTTCTATGGTTATTTTACCTTCTGGTTCGAGGACTTCAGGGAAGTTTTCCTTTATGATTTCCTGAAAGATACTATCCAGGCTCTTTTTTTCATCATGATTTTCAGGTAGTCCAATAATTTTTAAATTGTCTCTCCTGGATCGACTTCCCAGGTCGGTTGTTTTACCAGTGAGGTAAATTTTTTTTGTTTCTGTTTGACTGATTCTTGCTCTCTCATAGAGTCATTAGTTTCTGTTTGTCCAGTTCTACTTTTTAACAGACTGTTTTCTTCTGTTCGTTTTTGTACTTCCTTCTCCAATTGGCCAATTGTATCTTTAAGGGATTTGTTTTCTTTAGTGTACTTTTTTTTCCAGTTTGCCAACTGTGTTTCTTTAGGGACTTGTTTTCTTCAATGTACATTTTTTTTTTCCAATTGGCTAACTGTATTTTTTTAAGGATACTTCTACTTCTCTCATTTGACTTGTAAAATCCTTCTTGAGCTCTTCTAAGAAGGCTTTTTGGGCTTCAGACCTGTTCATATTCCCTTTTCATGTTGCAGATGTGGATTTGTTGACAGTTTTGTCCCCTTCAGAATTTCTATCTTGATCTTCACTCTTCTCATAATATGAATCTATGGTACGTTTCTTTTTACTCTTGGTTTCTTTATTCCCTGGCCTTTAAAGAGACTGAGCTCTCCTGCTGGGGAACAGAGGGCACTGATCAAAGCTTCTTGTGTTGGAAGCCTAGGTCTTGGTCACTGGCTTTGTGTGCTGGGGCCTCTTATGTTGGCAATTGGAGACTGTATGGTTTTGGCAGCTTACCTTGTGTTGGGCTGGAATCAGAAAAGCTGGAACTTTCAGGCAGTTCTAGGTTGCCTGCTTTTCCTTTCCTTTAGTTTTCTTCAGCTCCTTTTAGATGGGTGCAGCAGGGTGTTTATCTGCATGGGACCCCCTGCAGTGCTGCCTCCCTTGTTTCTGCTCATGCACTGGGAGATTCCTTTGTGATAGAGTGCCAAGGCACCTGATGGTTTTCTGAGCTGGTTTCCACTGGTTCCCCCACCCTCACTGAGGCACTCAGAGGTCCAGGTGTTGGTGTTTGCCTGCTCTACCACCTGGGCTTCAGGATCTCCTCCTGGTTGACAGTTGGAGGCTGCAGGGTTCTGACAGCTTACCTGGTGTTGGGTTGGAATCAGCAAGGCTGGGACTTTAGGAAGACTTCAGGTTGCTTTCTTCAGCTCCTTTCAGATGAATGCTGCAGGGTGCTTATCTGCCTGGGGCCCTTTGTAGTGCTGCTTCCCTAATTTTTGCTGAGGCACTGGGAGACCTGTTTGCTGGGCTGCTGCACCGCTGTTCCCTGTCTTTCTTCTAGTTCAGCTGTTCCAGGGTTTTTTTTTCTGGGGGGATATTTTCAGGATTTTCAGAGGTTGTTAGGGGAGGGTGAGAGCAACTACCTTTTTATTGCGCCATCTTGGCTACCGGAAGCTCAAGTCTAGCTCAACACAGTCAGATTTCTTGATTGCCAAGTTATCACTTATAAAAAGCAGTTGAATTCTTTTTAAAAAATATAGGACAGAATAGAGCTAGATGTCCCAAAGATATCAGTGTCTCAAGGAAAATGGGTATACTCATAACTTCTTTTCTTCTCTGCTACTTTAAGGATATTGGCCTCATGAATTGGTAGCCAGCATGCATTTCTACCTCATCAGGAGTTAGTGTGACTAAGTGAAACTCTCTCACTTTAAAAACATTTTTGCCTCCTGGAAAAGATAAGTTGTTGTCTTTGTGTTAAAATGTTTGCTTACCTGAATGTAGTAATGTAGACCAGATCTCTATAGGAAATCTCTTCTGGTTCATTGTGTTGATCTGATCTTTAACATAGACAGTATAGTCTTAGATATTACATTTATTCCTTGTTTACTTTCTGCATTATGTTATGTGTAGCTCATGACACAATAGAAATGTGGCATATAGTACCACTTTAAAGTTTATGAAGAAGATGGGAAGAAACCCCACAAAAGTTAATTAACACTGTTTCAGAGGTTATCTGATTTGATTGGTGTAGTGAATCCTACTACTATCGTATGTTACAACTTACCTGTATTTCATCCTAGACAATTCTTTTCTATGCTATTTCGTAAATCCTCATAAAAGATCTGCTCAGTGTGTTGGAGGCAATTTATGGAAATGATTATAGTATTTGGTCTGTGCATCTGTTATTTTTCATAACCTTGTATGTAATAATTTATAACCTGTTTGGCCTTCATCTTTCTGCTCCCCTTGAATCATCTCTAATTTTGATAGCATCTGTTTTCTCAGCATTTTTGGAAAAAATAATGCTTTTGATATAGATGGTCTTCTGTATCAGAGAATAGCTTGGGAGTCCTTAAAAGCACTGCAATTTCCTTATTGTAATCTAGTCCCCCACCCCAATTGGTTCATGTTTGGGCCCTACTCACTGTCCATCTGCAGTGTCTGTCCAGATGATGAACTGTATGTCTTCATCTGGGTAGTATTTTTTTTTTTGTAAATAAATTTATTTATTTTTAGTTTTCAACATTTACTTCCACAAGATTTTGAGTTCCAAATTTTCACCCCATCTCTCCCCTCCCCCCACCCCAAGATGGCATGCATTCTGAATATCCCTTCCCCTAGTCTGCCCTCTCTTCTATCTCCCCCCTTCTCTTATCCCCTTCCCTTCCATTTTCCTGTAGGCGGGGTAGAGTTCTGTGTACCATTTCCTCTGTTTCTTTTTTCCCAGTTGCATGTGTAAACACTTTTTTTAACATGTGTTATTAAAACTTTGGGTTCCAAATTTTCTCCCTTCCTCCCTCCCACCACCCTCATTGAAAAGGCAAGCAACTCAATATAGGTTAAACACGTGCAGTTATGCAAAACACTTCCATAGTAGACATGTTGGGAAATACTAACTCTATTTCCCTTAATCCAATCCTGCCCCCCTCCATTTATTCTATTCTTTCTTTTGACCCTGTCCCTCCTCAGAAGTATTTGCTTCTGATTACCCCTTTCCCAATCTGCCCTCCTCTCTATCATCCCCTGCTCTCTTCCCCCTCCCCTATTTTCCTGTAGGGTAAGACAGATTTCCATACCCAATTGAATGTGTATGTTATTCTCCTTAAGCCAAATCCTATGAGAATAAGATTCATCATTCCCTCTCACCTTCCCCTGTTTCCCCTCCACTGTAAGAGACTTTTCTTTTCTGTTTTTTTTGTGAGATAATTTACCCCATTCTACCTCTCCCTTTCTCTTCTCCTAGTATAATCCTCTCTCATCCCTTAATTTTATTCTCCAGATATGACCCCTTAATCTTCAACTCACCCTGTGCCCTCTATCTATCTATATATCACACATATAATTTTTTTCCTCAACTACCCTAATACTGACAAAGGTCTCATGAGTTATAAATATCATCTTTCCATGCAGGAATGTAAACAGTTCAACCTTAATAAGTCTCTTATGATTTCTCTTTCCTGTTTACCTCTTCATGTTCCACCTTGTATTTGAAAGTCAAATTTTCTATTCAGCTCTGGTCTTTTCATCAAGAATGCTTGAAAGTCCTCTATTTCACTGAATGACCATTTTTTCCCCTGAAGGATTATACTCAGTTTTGCTGGGTAGGTGATTCTTGGTTGTAATCCTATCTCCTTTGCCCTGGAATATTATATTCCATGCCCTGGTCCTTTAATGTAGAAGCTGCTAAATCTTGTGTTATCCTGATTGTGTTTCCACAGTACTTGAATTGTTTCTTCTGGCAGCTTGTAATATTTTCTCCTTGACCTGGGAACTCTGGAATTTGGCTATAATATTCCTAGGAGTTTTCCTTTGGGGATCTCTTTCAGGAGGAGATTGTGGATTCTTTCAATTTCTATTTTGCCCTCTGGTTCTAAAATATCAGGGCAGTTTTCCTTGATAATTTCTTGAAAGATGATGTCTAGGCTCTTTTTTGATCATGGCTTTCAGATAGTCCAATAATTTTTAAATTCTCTCTCCTGGATCTATTTTCCAGGTCAGTTGTTTTTCCAATGAGATATTTCACATTGTTTTCTAATTTTTCATTCTTTTGGATTTGTTTTACAGTGTCTTGATTTCTCATAAAGTCACTGTCTTCCAATTGCTCTAATTTTTAAGGAAGTATTTTCTTCAGTAATCTTTTGGACTTCCTTTTCCATTTGGCCAATTTTTCTTTTTAGGGCATTTTCTCCTCATTGGCTTTTTGGACCTCTTTTGCCATTTGGGTTAGGCTATTTTTTAAGGTGTTATTTTCTTCAGTATTTTTTTGGGTCTCCTTTAGCAAGCTGTTGACTTGTTTTTCATGGTTTACTTGCATCACTTTCATTTCTCTTCCCAGTTTTTCCTCTACTTCTTTTACTTCTCAAAATCCCTTTTGAGCTCTTCCAAGGCCTGGGACTGATTCATATTTTTCTTGGAGGCTTTGGATGTAGGAGCTTTGACTTTGTTGTCTTCTTCTGATTGTATGTTTTGATCTTCTTTGTCACCAAAGTAAGATAATACAGTCTGACTCTTTTTGTGAGGTTTACTTATGATCCCAGCCAATTACTTGAGTTTTAAACTCTTTGTTCAGGTAAGAGTCTGCTTCCAATGTGGAGAATATACTGTCCCAAGTTTCGGGGGTTTGTACAGCTGTTTTGAGAGATACTTGTAGAGACGTGTAAATTTTCAATTCTTCCAAGGTGGTATGACAAGGAACTAGGTGTTTACTCCTTTCCTGGTCTGTGACCACAAGCAGTCTTTTCTGTCTTGGAACTGTGAGGAGGATTTCCTCTCTACAGCCACTACAAGCTCCACCACACCAGCGTTCCTCCTTGTCCCAGGACCTCCACCCAGAAGTGTGACCCAAATCTTGAGGGAGATTCTTGCCTCAGCACTGGCATAGAGATCCCTGCAATCCCCCTCTGATCAGCCACCCAATTCCCCCTCAGTCTGTGGGCCGGAAGCTCAGGACACAGCCACTGCCTCAGGGCTCTCACTCTGTGCTCTGCAGTCTGGAACTGACTCTGAGACCTATCTCCTCTCTCATGGCAGAAACAGACTTTTCCCTCTGACCTTCTAAGTTGTCTTTGGCATTCCTGGATTGAGAAGTCTGGAAACCTCCACAGCTGCCCGTGATGCAGTCTTCTGAGGCCTGCTCCAGGGTCACTGAGGCCTGCTCCTGGTTCACTGAGGCCTGCGCACCCACTCCGCTCTCCACTCCTGTCCCAGCCAGGCACAATATACCTTTCTTATCAATCATCCAGGGTGTCTTGTGCTGGAAATTTGCTTCACTGTCTTTTGTGGGTTCTGCTGCTTTAGAATTCGTTTAGAGCCATTTTTTTTACTGGTATTTGAAGGGTTTGGGGGAGAGCTCAAGTAAGTCACTGCTTTCGCTCTGCCCTCTTGCTGCTCCTCCCGGGTAGTATTCTTAACCACTTTATTTACTTGTTTTACTTATTTACTTTTTCCTGTCTGGATCAGTTGGCTGATCTCCCTGGAGAGGACCATATCTCTCTGCATATATACTCCCTTCATCCCACCCCATCTTGACTTATCTAGCAAATTGCCTTTACTACCTTTATTTCTCCCTTTCTGCCAGCACCATTGTTGTTTCTAAAAATATCTGTGATTCCCACATCCTTAAAAAAAACCCTTACTTGATCCTGCCATCCTGAACAGTTGTCATTTTCTATCTTTCTTCCTTTTCATGGCCAAACCTTAGAAATCCTCCTATACTTCCTTTCCTTTCATTTCAAAACTTGCATTCTGGCTTCTGACCTCATCATTCAAATGAAACTTAACTTTCCAAAGGTACCAGTTATCTCTTTTTTTTAAAATTTATTTTTAATTAATTTATTTTAGTTTTCAGCAATCACTTCCATAAGCTTTTGAGTTTTAAATTTTCTTCCCCTTTCTCCCTACCTCTCTCCCCACGACAGTGTGCAATCTGATATAGACTCTCTCTATATATTCCTGTTAAACATATTTTCACAGTAATCATGTTGTAAAGAATTAGAACCCATAGGAGGAACCACAAAAAAGAAGAAAGAAAACAGAAAGAAAAGAAAGAGCAAATAGTATGCTTTGATATGCATTCAAACTCCATAATTCTTTCTTTGGATGTGGATAGCATTTTCCATCATAAGACTTTTGGAGATGTCTTAAGATTCTTACATTGCTGAGAAGAGCTAAGTCTATCAAAGTCATTGCAACTCTACTTGTGTGGAATTGAACTTATCTTTCCTCTACATTGAAGATTTTCTCTATCCTCTCAGTCACTCATGACTCAGCCTTGGTGTCATCTTCAACTTCTCACTCTCTCTTACTGTTCATCCTCTCATTTTATCACTTACCAAATCTTGTCAGTTTTACCTTCATAATATTTCTACTTTACGCTTTCTCTCCTCTGACACTGCCACCACCCTGGTGCAGGCCCTCATCACCTCAAACCTGGAGTAGCCTGCTGGTTGGTCTCGCTACCTCAAGCCTTCCCCACTCCAAACCATCTTCCACTTATCTATCAAAGGGATCTTCCTGAAGGACCATATCACACCCCTATTTAATTAACTCTAGTAAGTACCTATTACCTCCAGGATTAAATGTAAAACTCTCCATTTTTTAAAACACTCACAATAGGTCCTCTTCCTATCTTTACACATTTTACATCCTTCCATATGCTATGTGATCCTTTAATACTGATCTCAAACAAGATACACCATCTCCCAACTGTATGTTTTCATGGGCTGTCTCTTGTGCCTGGAGTTCTCTTCCCTCCTCATCTCTGCCCCCTGGCTTCACTTGCTTCCTTCATATTCCATCTTCTGCAAGAAAGCCTTGCCTTCTCTCTGAGATTATCTCCAATTTATCCTGTATACATCAATTGGGTTTCCCTTTAGCAAGGTGATTTTTATTTTTTCCTAATTAATTTTCCATCCTATATCCCACACAAATGCTATTCCAAAATCTCTCTTCTTAACTCAAAATTTGTAAGACTTCCCAATTGCCCATCCTTTCAGTTGCAATTAGAGAATATAGGTTTATAGTGGACCCAGTCATCTGTGAATGACTTCTTCCAAAATGTAAAGTTGTACTATACCCAGTCAGCTGTGACTTATTCTGGCTTTGTTCCTTAACATGTGAGTAGGAACAGAGAATGTGGCTGGTGGAAGTAATATTGTAATTTAGCAAGCCACGTCCAAAGGGATAAGGAATTTGAAAGACAGTGTGACTTGAACTATTTAACTGTAGGGCTGGGTTTTCGAAGAGTTTCCTCTGTTGGAAACTGTGGAGTCAGAGCAGAGGTAAAGACTGACGAAGTACTGAGGGGTAGGTGGTATGATTGAAGGATTTGGTGAAGACAGTAAGTTTAGGGAGTGATAAGTCATAGAGAGAGATTGAAATATAGGTGGTTATGATCAGATAAAGGAATTTCAGGGTTTCGCCTCTCTTCTGAACTTCCCCATTACTTTTATGGGCTTCACCATCCCTCCTTTTATCCAGGTCACATTCTTGACTCCTCATTCTTCCCCACTCCACATGTCCAAATTATTTGCCACATCTTGTAGTCTTTACCTCTACAGCATCTTTTTTGTAGAACTTCTTTTCTCAACTCACACAGCCACCACAAGAGTTCATTCCCTGATCATCTTTCTCCTGGATTATTGTAGTAGCCTTCTAATTTGTCTCCCTGTTCCAAGTCCTTTCCTACTCCATTCCATCTTTCACTTAGGATAGTCCTGCAGGTTATGGCCCCAGGGTAGGGGTGGTCTTTGTAGCCTTTTGTTCTCTTAGGATTGAAGCTCTGGTGGCTCTGAGAGACTCTGGCTTTGTAAGAGGCCAGCTTTTAATAGGGGCAGCTAGGTGGTACAATGGATAGAGCATTAACCCTAGAATCAGGAGGACCTGAGTTCAAATCCAGCCATGGACACTTAGTAGCTTTGTGACCCCCTGGATAAGTCACTTAACCCTGTTTCCCTCGGTTTCTTTATTTGCAAAATGAGCTAGAGAGGAAATAGCAAACTGCTCCAGTATCTTTGCTAAGAAAACACCAAATGAGGTCAAGAAGAGTGAGACATGACTGAAAAATGACTGAACAACAAAGCTTTTAGCAACTTATGTTTGACTTACTGGTGGTACTGCTGGGGCTACAGATTTTGGCTATGTAGATAGGAAGTTCAGAGGCTCATCAGCGTAGAAGTAGTGGTTGAAAAATAGCCAAGTGGTAGAGGATAGAGAAAAAAGAGGAAAGGGGCTAAGAGGTCTCTGAAAACATTCACTCTCCTTAAGAATTTGGGAAAAGGATAAGGAAACAAATCTAGAAGAAAGAATGGTTAGAGAGTTAGGAACAGAACCACAGGTGAGTGATGTGTCTGAAACCAAGGGAGAAAAGAATGTCTGATGGCAGCTGAGTGGTTCAGTGGATAGAGCATTGGACCTGCAGTAAGGAAGAACTGAGTTCAAACCCAGCCCAACTTACTAGCTGTGTGACCCTGGACAAATCATAAACCTCTTTTTGCCTTAGTTTCCTTAACTGTAAAATGGAGATAATAACAGCACCTACCTTTCAGTATTGTTGGGAGAGTTAGGTGATATATTTGTAAATTGCTTAGCACAGTGCCAGGCACATAGTAGGCACTATATAATTGCTTATTCCCTCATTCCTCAGTGTGGTAGGTAGTGTGGTCATAGTTTCAGAAGCTTCAGAGAAATTGAGGATGAAAACTGAAAAAAAAAAAAAGGTTGGTGGATATACGGTTTAGGAAGTTGTTGGTCTTTAGAAGAGGAGTTTCAGTAGACTGAGAAAAAGAATTGAGGAGAGAAAGACAGTGAACAGTTAAAGGCATTGAGCATGGGTAGCTTTTTAAAGTTTAGCAGTGAAGGACAGAAGGGTGCTGGAACAGTAACTCATTGGGGATTAAAAAGGTCAATGGTAAACATTTTTAGAAGTGGGGAAGTACGGCTGTGTTTATAGGCATAGATGGGAAGGAGCCAGTAGAGATGGAGAGCTTTGAAGGTAGATGAGCAATGGGAATAATTATTTGGAATAAGGTATTAGAAGAAGAAGGAAGGAATAGGATCAAGGGTTCAGCTAGAGGGATTAGTCTTAGTGAATAGGGGGTAACTTCTTTTCTGTGACCAGAGAGGAGAAGTTGAGGTTGACACTCAGAAGTTTTGAAGATTGGCTTGAAACAGCTATGGGATGCCATGTTAGTTAGTTCCAATCTTCTCAGCAAATTAGGTGGCTAAGTCATCTGTGGAAAGTGGAAATTGTGGTGATGGGGATGGATGTTTTTTCTTAGAGCAAAGAATGTTTCAAATAGATACTATGGGATAAGAGGCAGTTGATCTTGTTAAAGAAAAAGTATTAATACAGTAGCCTGTGGTGTAGGCACAAGTCTGCCAGAAATATGTGTTAATTTATCATTGTAATCGAAACATATTTCTAACTTAAGAAATATCTTAACTGACTGAATTCCTTTCTACCCTTGGACATCTTTCCACATAAATCACCTTGAAGTCCCTTTATAAGATTCTAGTGAGGAAGTATTACAGTGTGATAAAACCTAACATTTTGCTTCATCAAACAGAATAGTAGTCATTTAATCTTTTGGGATGCCTTTGGGAAATCAATTTCCAAAAAAACCCCCCCAAAACAAGAAACACAGCCTGTCTGTGGCCTTTCCTTCAGTATCTCCTTTTCCTTCTCCTTCCCTCTTGTCTTGTTCCTTCACTCCTGCATCCCTACTCCTCTCACACCTCTCCCCCCCCCCACATACACCCACGGGGGATCAGAAGGAATAAAAGAGACTTTTCAGACTTCTCTTAGGTGGATCATTATTTCAGGACTTTGGGAAAGCAGCTACTACTTGTAGGTTGATCTGATCAGTCAAAGGTCCTTTGCCTTCTTAAATAATCTGTTTACTGCCTTAATTACTTCCAAGAGAGGAGTCCTTCCTGGGCTGATCTGAGAGGGGGAATAGGGCTTTGTTTGGGAATTTATCCTTAGAAAAAGGACTGATAAGAGTGTTTCTCTTTCACATTAATTTTGAAGGCTTCAGACTAAGATAATTAGAAAATACTTTATTAGTATTTCTAAAAGGGAGGGGTAGTAGCTTTGGCATGCTTCCTCAGTAGTGAAACAACACAAGATTACTTACAAGAAACATTACTAGGCAGTATATGATAAAATGCTGACTGGGTGGTGCAGTGTTAAGGATATCACTGTGTCCTGGAGTGATCTGATAGGCTTTTTGGAGGACTCTCTCAGGGCCTTGAAGGGATAGATATTAAATGACTATTGAAAAGGAAAATGCAGGTGAGCATTCCTGATAAAGAAAATGGCATTATCAGAAAGTATAGAAATGAAATGTTTATATGTAGGTGATATTGAATAGATTAGTCTTTTGTGGGAAATGAGTAGTAGTGGATGATTAACTTAGAAAACTAGGTTGGTATCAATAACATAGAATATGTAATGTGCAATTGAAACATTTTGTTAAATCTAATAAGCATTTCAGACAGTTAAATTATGTCCACAAACAATCAGATCCTATTGAAAGTTTTATTTTTTTTTTCTTTTTGTTGCTTAAGTGGCCATAATTTTTACTTTGAGTTGTTGGGGAAGTACCCTAGCTGACTTATAAATCTAAGAATTATGGTGCTATGCTTAAGTTTCCACACTTTTCACACTGATGAGATCCTGGGCCGCCAGACCAAAATCCTTCCCCCACAATAAAACTTTAACCTCACTTTAGTACTTTTGGCTTTTGTATTTAAGCAAAAACTGATGTGTTTTTGGTTTTTTGAAGATTAACAGTGTTTTATATGATTTTAATCCATGTAAGACACATTTTTCATTAATATTGTGGTTTCATCTAGTTTTGTCTATTTCCCCCAAAACAATTTGGCATTTACCTTATTCATATAATTTTTATTCAAAACAAAGAGAAGCAGATTTTGACTGGTGGATTGAGGACCTGATTTGAAGTCTGGTAGATCTAGAAATGACAATTAGAACTCTGTGAGTATTGGCAAATCATTGCTACTGCTAGAAGGGACCTCAGAGGTTATTTAATTTAGTTCCCTCATTTTGCAAATGGAGCTTTACAAATGAGGAAAGGGAGGCTCAGGAAAGTTAAGTTCCTTGTCCACCCAAATATTAAGCTAGAGAGAGGGTCAGAGGTGTCAGTCAAATTCTGGTCCTTTGACTCTAGAACCAATGTATTCTACTATATTATACTGTCTTCTTATATGACACTTTAAAGGTTTAAAAAGTGCTTTATGGGCATTATCTCATTTGATCTTCGAAACAGCCTCAAGAGGAAAGTCCATTCATTTCTATTCATTAATTCACTCATTTGTTTATTCATTTGTTCATTTATTTAAAAGAGCAGTGGTTGGGGGATGGAATTTTATCTGGAAATGACTAATATAGAAACAAAAGACATCAATAAAATCTTTTTAAAAGTGTTTTATCTATCCATAATAATTTTTCTTTTGTGAAAACCACAGATTTTGACTTTGTTGTTGATTATTTTCCTTTATTACAGGTAATTTTTGATCTCTCACCCCAACAAAGAGAGTGGCAGAGGTAATAAGTAACTAAAGTATTATGCCTCTTGATTGACTTGTAAGGGTGTTATTATGCTTATTATAAACTACTTACAACCAGTCCTTTGTGTAAGAGATTATGTTTATGTTACAGACTATCACTTGTGATTTCAAGGTTCCTTGTTCCTAACTTTTTTAAGTCTATAGAAATTTTATGCTCTAGGGTTTTAATGCAATTAAAGCCCATTGGGCATTGATTAGCCCTTTTAAAGTTGGCCTTCAAAAGACTAAGTGTATTCTAGATTAGCTTGAAGTATTTGGAAATTGGTATTTCTAGTTCAACTGAAACTGCCTGATACTCAGAATTAATAAGAGAAAGTGGTAATTTCTCCCTACCTCCCCTTGTTTTGAGAATGGCAGAGCTTTCACGTCATACTTTATATACCCTGTCTGAACAGTTTATACACAGCATTGTTGGCACATGAGCTAGAAAGAGACCAAGCCATGTTATTTTTAAGCATGAGGAAACTAAGGTTAAGCAGTTAAGTGACTTCTCCAGTGTCCCAAACTTTCAAGCAGCAGAGCTAGCATTCAAACTTACCCTCTGATTATAAGTCTAGCATGTTAGTGAGATACCTTTTAGTATTCTGGGAGCAGATTTGGCATCAGGTTGATGTCATCAAACAAGATAACCAGATAGTTTTTACTTGACTTTTGCTTCATGCCAAGAGCAGGACTCTGGAAGTAGAGATCTTTATTTAAGAAGTTTTCAGATACCTTAAAGCTAGGTTGAAGGCCCTTAGGTCAGATCCCAAATTTGATTCAGCTTCTTGGAAAATTGTGGCAAGAATTTAAAGCAGAAATCCCAAAATACTTCTGGAATGAACAGCAACATCTCAACTCAAGTTCTTGGTTATTAATAAGAACATCTGAACATATTCATGTCTACTTGGAAAATGCCAAAATGTGAAGTGCGTTGACTTTTTTCCACTGCTATTTCATTTTCCCGTCATATCCAAATACCTTAATTAATCTCTCTTTACATCTATCAAAGAACTCCTAGTTTTTAGAGTTTTTCTAGGCTTTTCCTTCTTATTCCTAAAGTTCTAATTTAGGCTGAAATAATCATAAAATGTGAAAATAATTTACCTCATTTTAAATAGACTTGTTTTGCCATTGCCATGGCTGCATGCATCTGGTGAAGAAACTGATTGGTTTTTATTTATTTATTTATTTTTGAGCCTCATTCTTACCTGCTTGAACACCTGGAAAAAATCTTATTGCATGTTCTACAGGTGTGGAAGATTCAAATTTATTTTTACGGTTTATTCAAAAAGATTCTATATGTTGCCTTTTTAAGAAATATAAATAATTCAGGCTTGTTTTTTAAAAATACTTGTTGAGTTAGGCAAAAATTGGCTGCTGATGTATACTCAAAGGTACAAAATTATAGGAGATAGAGGTGGAATAGACATAAAGATATATATATATATATATAGGTATTCCTAATAGTAGTGGGAAGTAAACTTGACCTCTTGAGAAGTGCAGTAATATTCCATTCTTACCTTTGTCACTGTATCAAAGATGGCTTAAATTCACACCCTTGATTAAGAAATAGGAATATTATTAGTTTCATATTATAAGTTATCTTGACATATGAGCCACTTTGTGCATCGTCTTGTTAGAAGTAGTCTTTTTGATGTAGCTTCTTTGCTTTGTGCCATTACATCTGTTGTATGTTTTTGAAATAGGGCAGGTAGGGGTGCAGTGGATAGAGTGTAGGCCTGGAGTCAGGAGGACTTACCTTCCTGAGTTCAAATCTTGCCTCGTATATGTAGTTAGTAGCTTTGTAAGCCTGGGCAAGTTACTTAACTGTTTGCCTCAGTTTCCTCATGTGTAAAATGAGCTGGAGAAGGAAATGGCACACTACTGCAGTGTCTTTGCCAAGAAAGTCCCAAATGTGGTCATGAAAAGTCAGACATGACTGAAACAACTGAACCAAAAAAATTAAACCACTTTTGTACTCTAGGATCCTGCACTTAAATATACTGTAGCATTTTGTTCCTTTAAAATATTTTTGTTATAAAATAGGAGTTGTCAACTTTTTGCATGTGAGATGCTTTTAAATGGCGTGGCGACCAGGACAGGGATGGGAACTACCTCTACCAACTTCCTTGGCTGCTTTTCCATTTCTTGGCTATCTCTGGACTCTACACTGGCAGGATTGCAAAACTTGGGGAGTATTTCCCGATTAGTATAGTGAATTTCAGGATTCCCACTTTTGTATTTTCAAATGGCTGCTACTGTCTGACACCTTACTTCCTGGTTTTTTCAAGAAAATGAATGAAGACATGTTGTCTTTTTCAAAGTAGTTATTTTCATGAATCAGTGTATAGTTTTGCTGTGGATGCCAACTGTTAACTTTATGAACATTTAATGAAGAGTATATTTTTGATTCCTCTTATAAAAAGCCCCTCCTTTTTTGCTACACTGTCCTTTTAAAATGACCTTCGGTTCTTAATGGTAATAATAATAATAATAATAATAATTTGTAGCATCTTAAGGTTTGCACAGAACTTTACCCATGTTTTAATTTGGTCCTCACAAAAACCCTGTGAGGTAGATGTTATTATTATTATTTCTGTTTTACAGAAGAGGAAACACAGAGGCTTGAGAGAGATTAAATGACTTGCCCAGGGTCACACAGCTAGTAGAGTGCCTGAGGCAGGATTCAAACTCAGGTCATCATGACTAGCTGCTGTGACAAAAGAGTACAATATTCAGTAGGTCCTGACAAGTTGAAAAGGTTTAAAAAATGGACGTGATTACACGTGGTACATTTTTTATCCTAAGATGAAGCTGGATAAATTTGATCTCTGAGAGGCCTATCACTTGGTTGGTCACAGATGATGAAATTTTTTAGAGGGATTGCAGTTTGCACGTCTTGGTGAAGTCACAGATGATCGCTGAGGTATTCAGTTATATTTTACTTATGTTTTTATGCCTTACTAACTTTCTCAATTTTTTCTTGTTACTGTTAGAATGTTACAGACAATTCAGAGTAGGCTGCAAGAGGAACATTCGCTACAAGATGTCATATTCAAAAGTGCTTTTAAAAGTGCCTCAACAGCACTACCCCCAAGGTGAGATGGTTATTCATTTTATCTTATTTTCTGCTTTCATGAATTTATTGTTAGAGAGTTTTAGTAAAGGATTGAATATGGTTTTCAGTTTTCTTTAATGTCTGAGGCTATATTTTGTATTATGATGGCATTCTTTACTTTTGAACTGGTAAGAATGTTAGCATTGACCAAGAGTTTTACAAACCCATTTTCTCATTATAATTTAAAGAATATGGTATAGTTTTATTTACTTTTTTTTTGTGAAGAGGGCGGGCAATATCTCTAATTTCTTGAATAAAATTTCATGTTTGTAAGATTTGAAAACACAATAGAAACATTATTGTTATAAAATTGTCCTTAATTCAAGAATTTTTTGTTTGTGCTAAATAAGCAAGTCTACAAAATATTTTGGAGTTCATAGGAAGATAGTTATAGAATTGGAAGGGACTGTGGAGATCCTAATCCATCTCCTTGTAGAGGAGGAACCTAAGATCCACTTGGTAATTGGTAATGACTTCCCAATGTTGAGTTGCAGAGCTTGGAATTGAATTTAGGTTCTCTGATTCCTAATGCCCATGTACTTCAGGGGCCTTTTGAGGGTTTTGCTGTAATAGCACAGTATGCTCAAGTACATAAATGGAGGTGTAATCTCCTGTCAGGTATTTGTTTAACACACTAGAGGCCTTTCTGTGGTTGATACAAGTACAGAGGTGCAGTGTATAGGCAGTGTGGTCCTGGGGTAGAGTCCTGTGTTTGGAGTCAGGAATACCTGGGTCTAGATCCCATCTCATCCACTCTCTGGATGCCCCCAGACCAGATTGCTCAGTCTACTTCTCTTAGGCAATTCCAAAGGATTTATTTGTTAAGTCGTAGGTGGGGTGAAGATCTTTTTGGGTGGAAGGTATTCCCCCAGTATGAATTCCCCAGTTACTGGGTTAGTTTTTACTTTTCCTATTGATTTAAAATATCTAGTAACTTAGGAGAAGTATATAATCATACACATTTTGGTCATTCCAGTTGTGTCCGACTTTTGTGACCCCATTTGGGGTTTTCTTGGTGAAGTTATGGGAGTAGTTTGCTATTTCCTTCTCCAGATCGTTTTACAGATGAGGAAATTGAGTAATCAGGGTTAAGTGATTTGTCGAGGGTCATGCAGCTAGTTTCTGAGGCCGGATTTGAACTCTGGTCTTCCTGCAGATACTTTGCTAAATAATTTGGTATGGTGATAACTACATTTTGTGTAATATCTGTGTTTTCTTCTAATTGCCATTTGAAAAGTAAGTTTTTAGGTAACTGATTGATTTCTCTGTCTCACATGTCTATGCATATGTGTACACACAGGTGTATTCCCTCCTTTCTTTTTCTGTAAAGTGCTGGAAGTTAAGGGAAAGAATACATGCCATCTTTTTTATTGGCCCAATTACACATAGTTTCTAAGTAGTAGCTTAGTTTTTTGCTTAGCTATGAAGAATTGTAAAACTTCAGATTGACTTTTATCATAGCAATGTTCTGTCTTACGTAGGAGGCATTTGTAACGTAGTGGTTAGTGTGCTGGATAGAATCAGAAAGACTTTGGCTCAAATCCTGCCCTTCATAGCAGATAGCTTTGTGATCATGGACGTATCACAACCTCTCTAAGACTAAGTTTCCTCTTTCCTCACAGTGTTGTGTGGCTCAAGTGAAGTAATAAATTTAATCACTTTGCAAATTTTAAAGTGTTATATATATAAATGTCGGTTTAAATTATCTTCTCCTACTTCTAAGTTTCTCATTATAAATGCTAACAGTTCAGTTTTTTTACTAAACAAATTTTTTTTTTAAATTTAGGGTCTTTCTAAAATTTTTGACCATTCTCCCAAATACCTCACCTGTTTATGCAGAGTCATTTTCTCTTATGGATATGCTTTAAGCAATCTTACCATATCTTGTTCTAACAGGGAAGATAATTCGTTACAACCTCCAGATGCATGCAGAATTCATGGTCATCTGTATGTCAATAAAGTAGCAGGGAATTTTCACATAACTGTGGGCAAGTATGTTCTTTTCGCTTATTGAAAATACTTTACATAAAAATGGGGATTTGGATATAAGTCATGTGTTAAGTTGATCATACATTAGTATGCTTAATTAACAGAGGTTTTCTTAATATGTGTATTTTAATTAAAATAAGCATTATTAATATTATTAATATGTTTTAACATGTACTTTTTCACTGTCACAAAATTTGGTTGAAATTCAGAGTTTAGAATCATGGGTAAAAAGAATTGTAAATATTTAAGCTTTTTAAAAGCCTTTTAATAGTCAGGTTAGAGGGTATTAAGTTATCTCAGGAAGCCTGGTATTTCAAAATTGAATTCAGCTTGTCATTAAGAGATTCATGTACCCTCAACTAGGAAGGCAGAGATACCATTGTACTAATGCCCTGGTCAGATCAAACCTAGGGGCCACATTTAGTGAGTATGTGGCTATTTGTAACAGGATGAAGAACCTTGAGTTCATGCCATATATGGATTGAGAGAAGTAAATATAGATGTTTAACTTAGAGAAGACTTAGGGGGGGATGTGATCATTATTTTCAGTCTATGAGGGCAAAGCCAGTACCAAGACTGAAAGCTGCAATGAAACACATGTAGGCTTGTTTGTGGTTAGGAAAAAACTTCCTAACAATTAGAATTATAAGTGGAATGAATTACCTAAAGAGCTAGTTGGTTCCCCCTCGTTAGAGATCTTTTAAGCAAAAGCTGGATGCTCATTTGCTTTGGAAGTTTTAGAGAGGATTCTTGTTGGACTAGATAGATGGTGTTTGATAGTGGGGAGTGGTAATGGCGCTGGATAGGCGTGAACCCTCCTTAAAGCTATAATGGCTTTTCATGCTAACTATTGAATTTAATGTTCTCTGGAACTTTAGATAAATTAAATACATTTTTAAAAGTGTTTTAAAGTCAGGTGACAGACCTAAAAGACATTTCCTTGACATTTAAACATTTTATTTATAGAACTAGTGGTGAAATTTTCAGACTGTAAATATTTTGTGATTAAATAATCACAAATAAGTTCTTTTAAGCTCCCCGCCCCCCCCACAGTTTTATGGAACATTTTATTTGCAGAACTAGTGTAGAAGTTTTCAGACCATAAATGTTTTGTGATTATTTAAAGTTCTCTTAAGCTTTTTTGCCCCAGTTTTATGGAATTTTTAGGTAGTTTTAGTCCTATAAGCTGATCTTAACTATATATTTGTAAAATAAATGAGTGAGTTAAGATCTAATCATTTACTTTGGGTTTTACCTTATTAAGCATATGTACTCATAGGATCATATAATGTTAAATATATGACATTTTATTTTGTTCATATTTAATGCTGCAACAGCCCCCATGAAAAATTTCCTAGGATATGAGCAACTGTTACTTTAATGAAATGATTTTAAATATGACTAGAGATAAAATAGGAAACTGCTATACATTGGTTCAAAGTATAGAATTAATGTGATTTTTTTTTAACTTCCATGGTAATTAATATTTGTTTTTCACAAACATTATTGGGAGATAATAATTAGCTATAATATTTTGAGATGTTAAAAATTTCATTTTAACTTTTCAAAAAGACATGCTCCCAGCAGCTTGGTGGAATTTTCTGCAGCCCTTCTTGTAGGAAAGTGATTTGAGAAGAGGGAAAGTGCTTCCTATCACAAGCTGTCCCAGTTAGGGATTTTTATCCATATCTATAGTTTTAAAAATTATAACTTACAACATTGCTTTTGGTGGAATGTGTGGAATACTATGTATCTTTTATGAAGACAAGTGTAATTTAGAACCTTCGGTGAGAATGTTAACTGCTGATTTTCCTTCCCAAAGTGTAGAATGTTTCATTTCTTGGAGTCTTTTTGGTTTTGTTTTTGATTTATAAAAATTCATTTTTAACCCTAAGGATGGTTCTTTTATAGACCAACAAAAATGGCTGTAACATTTTCACAAAATAAAAACAAATAGGTCTGGACTTCTGAAACCTTGTTTTGTCATTTGGAGATTTTGTTTTACTTGGTTACTTCGAAGCTCAATGCAGATGCATAATGAGAAATAAAACTAATTTCAGGTTTTGTGTTTAGAAAAACTTATTCTTATTTTAACAATATGACTTATGGATTTGCTTTTGGATTTTTTTGGTTGGTTTTTAATCTTTTATTTTTTAAACCTCCCTTTATCTCAGCTCAGAACTCTGGACAGTAAGGCAAATAGTTAAAAGATTGAAATGTAATTATAGCTTTCAGGAAAAAAAAATTTTTGCTGAATTTTTACCATTTCATCACTTAGTGAGTTTTATGGCATGACTTTTCAGCATTTCACTGCAGTAAGGATTTCACTTATAGGAAGACATCTATATTCATTTTAAGAAATAATTTTAGGTATAGTAAAATCTTCAAGTTGTTGGTCCAAGGAAAGGAAAAACAACTATGCCTAGAATTTGAGGAAATTCAAAATACTGGCATGAGTGAAGTTATAACAAGATACGAGTAGTTAGATGAAGAACACATTTGAGAAGAGTGATTTATCTGCCCAGGGAGTTGTCAAACTTAATTTAAAAGCTTATTGTCCTCTTAATGTACATTAAGAAAAATTACAGTAATTAGTTTATGAGAAAATCCAAGTTGTTTTTCTTTAAAATCATTGCTTTTTCATCCTCATAGGGCAATTCCACATCCTCGAGGTCATGCACACCTGGCAGCACTTGTCAGTCATGAATGTAAGATGTTGATGATATTTTCTCCCCATTTGTTAGAGTTGTTAAAAGACATAGTGATGTTGGTTTTGGTGCTAATGCAAGATAAAGAATTGAAAGGAGGTAATACAGACAAATCATTAGATGGGTCAAAGCCTTTCATTAGGTTTGACATCAAAAAGAAAGAAAAAAAAATCAGTATTTTGTAGATTCAAAATTTCTCTAAATATGTACTTTGGATTCATTCTCTCAGTCTGGATTTTTCCCAAGGACTGATTACCAATCCATTACTTCTTATTTCTTTTTTGTTGACCAAATTCAGAATATGTTTTAGCCAGCAAAAACCTCTATAAATTTACTATGTCATGTTACATGCACTAATCTTCCTTTTCATTCCGTAGGATAGTCAAGAGACTATTTTAAATTCATTCAGTTACTTCTAACATACACACATACATATATGCATCTATAATATGTATACTATATTTTAAATATATATTTAAATTAAAATAATTTATGTAATGGGTATAATAAAACTAAAACCACTAGATTGAAGACAAAGAAAATATAATGCTAAAATTCCTCAAGACTTCCATTTGGAATTTAGTTTGATCTTTTGGTTTTTGCTGGGGAAGTAAATTTAAGAAGTTTTGCTTTTTGACTGCATAAAGGATACCATCACAATTATAACAGAACAGTTTTAAGCTATTGGGCTTGGAGATATGTTGATTTTTTGAATTGAACTGAAGGGATAAATAGACATTTAGATATGAAAGTTAAGTGCATTATCCCTTTGGAAGGCAATTTGTAAAGTTGACTTATAATAATTTATAGGAAATTTTTATACATTTCTTTAGATTTCCCAAAAATGTTTAAGCATTTATATTAAACTATTTTTGAGCATATAGATTTTTAGAGTTTATATTTAGGGCAAAATACTTGTAAAATTGGGGGCAGGTAGGTGGCACAGTGGATAGAGCACCAACCCAGGAGTCAGGAAGACCTGAGTTCAAAACATGCCTCAGACACTTAACTAGCTTTGTGACTCAGAGTAGGTCACTTAACCCCAATTGCCTCCCCCACAAAAACAAAACAGAGAGTTGTAAAATTGTTTCAAGAAAGCTGTGTTTTGCAATATTGTGGTTTACGTATTTTTTTTCTCTTTTAGCCTACAACTTTTCTCATAGAATAGATCATTTGTCTTTTGGTGAACTTGTTCCTGGAATTATTAATCCGTTAGATGGAACTGAAAAAGTTGCTACAGATCGTAAGTATTTTGTAATAGATATAGAGGTTTGTATTCATTGAACTAATGTCATTTAAATAATAACATAATTTCAGATTTCTTCCTCATTTGAATGACAAATGTGTTAAAAAGATAGGAGATAGCAGTGAATATTTTTGAAGGGTTGGAACACAGGACCTAGAAGGAAATGCTAAAGAAATTATAATTATTCAGTTTAGAAAAGCGACAACATAGGGTTTTCAGGTATATGGAAATTGTATTGAATTGATGTTGTAGTTTTCTGCTCATTAAAGACAGAATAAGAACTGGGACAGGAGGTTTGGGAAGAAACACCTCACTTAGGACTTTTAAAGTCCAAAAGTGCACTGCTAGTTTCAAAAGCACTTGTGGAATTTTTATAAACCTTATATATTTCTTTTTATAGATTATTTTAGTTGTAGTCACAGAGTTAGAGAAATAGATTAGCTAACCTCTTATTATCTCTTGTAGCACTCAATCCATAGTGCTTTTTATTTGTGGCATAGATGTACTACCTACATTTTAGAAAAATCTGGTATATTAAAAAAAAAGAAGTCAGACTACACATTCATTAGTGGATCTCTGAACCACTGTTGTCTCTTAAGCACAAAATTGAATAAATATTAAATATGTATTATAGCAGATATGTAATTGGAGAACTTACATTGGTCATTGTTTCAAGATGTCAGACGAAACCAGAAATTGCATGTATCTTCATGTCGATAACAATATTTATCTTAGTAATGTACCTGACAGTTGAAATTATGTAATGACCCTAAAAATTAACAGTTAGACAAATGTGAAGTACTCGGTGGCCAGATTGAAACTGAGACTTTTCTCTTAAGGCTATACCTAACTATTTTGGCGTTATCAAAGGATCACAGATTTTTAGATCTCACACTAAGTCCCTGTTTCTTTTATAAATGAGGAAAACAAATGAATTGCTACTTAGATACAGACCCAGAACTAAAACCAAGGTGTCATGGCTCCTGATCCAGGATGATGCTAGATTGCTTGCATAAGAATCTATAGGCTTCATCTAAATAGTCTCTACTACAGTATTTTGAACTATGAAATTCATAAGAGTAGATTTGCATATCATTTTTTAAGCAGCTTGACTTAGTGGATAAGAAAGCCAGCTTGCCTTTTTGAGGTCATGTCACTGGCATATGTGCTACATATAGGATCCTAGGTGAGTCAGTGTTCCTCAGTCATCTTTAAGGTTCTAAGTTGCAAACATTTGATGTTTTTCATTGCTAGAAGCAATTTTCTTACCTGTAATTCTTTATGTTAATGACATCACAGATCTGGACCCCCCCCCAATTTTTTTTTAAGTATACTTGTTATTTCAGGCTTACTTTTATTTTGCCAGTGGCTTTTATGATGAAAGTATAAAGGAGTCATGTAATATTAGTTACCTAATTGAAATGTGATTGAAAATAGAAATTAATAGTTTCTTTTGTTAATTTTGGATTATAATATAAATCTAAAACAGATGTTAAGTAGTAGGACAAGTAACTATGTTGAGGGAACAATTGATTATGCTCAGCTTATTTTTATCTACTTTTATATTTCCATGGACAGTATTGATTTTTTTTTCTTTAAGATAGTGGCTGGTTAAAGTACAACTTTTTTGGTTTTACAGTGACTCCAAAAACTGTGGTAGAGGTTTTTGTTATATTCAGTACTTGACATAATCCCTGATATCTCATATTTTTGTCTAGTAATGCACTGACTAAATTTTGGTTGATATATGAAATGTGAAGATAATTCATGATAATAGCTAAAAGTTTTCGTTTTGTGTTAATCCCATTATAACTTTATTTTAACTCACCATACATGTTTGTAATGATGTATAAATGTTGATGCAGCTTTAAAAATAAAACATTTTTGGTACTAAATTAGTTAGTTTTTTTCTTTGAATTTGTTTAAAAATGTAGGTCAGGCCTGCACAACATTTGCTAAAGGATTTCAGGCAGCCTGCAAAAAATATAGAGGATGTAACTATAGCCTAGGTCATCCTCAGGCCCCAAGGCTGTTCTCAGAGAGAACTTGTAGGGTTCACTGGCCCTTAAAGAAGAAGTGATTAAGAGGCTTAATACCCTTGGGCAGGCCTACACAGCATGCAGCCAGAGAGCAGTATAGATGGTCATTTTGATACTTTGAAACTGTTTAACCAGGTTTTATATACATCATTAATTAATAAGTAGTATTTATTAGTTACTATTTGGTAGTTGATGGGAGGTATTAACTTTCATGAAAAAACAGATAGTGAATGGTGTTTTTTAAGTATTGGTTTTTTTTGATTGACTCTCTGGAAAGCTTTTCTTGTTTTATTCTAGACAGCCAGATGTTCCAATACTTTATCACAGTTGTGCCAACAAAACTCAATACATACAAAATCTCAGCAGACACTCACCAGTTTTCAGTGACAGAAAGGGTAAGTTAATTCCAGACTAGCAAAATGATCTCGTGATGATTATTAGTTTATAGTCTTTCTTTTCTAGTGGAAGAAAAATTTGAACTTCGGTGAGGTTTTTCTTAAGCTCAGAATTTAAGAATGGAAATGTATCAAAAGTAATATGTGTTCATATGGGGCAGATAATTTAACACTAAGTGTAAATGTTTTTCCTGTATTTGTTACATTGTAAAATTTCAGTGCATGGAAAAATGGATTGATTTTGATTTTTACCTACTAAAATGCCTTTTAGTTAATCCAGAAATTTTTGAACTTTTTGTATAATATTTAATCTTAAGTAGTTTATTTTAGGGCAGCTAGGTGGTGCAATGGATAGAGTGCTGAGCTTGGAATCAGGAAGACTCATCTTCATGAGTTGAAATCTGGTCTCAGACTGTGACCCTGGCCAAGTAACTTAGCCCTTTTTGCTTCAGTTCCTCATCTGTAAAATGGATTGGAGAAGGAAATGGCAAAACATTCTCCTGTGTTTGCCAAGAAAACCCCAGATGGGGTCACACAAAGTTGGAAACAACTGAACAACAATGAAATTTTTTTTTAAATCTCAACTAATTAATTACTCTAAAACATCCTTAAAATGTATATTCCCTTCAACAGAGATCACAGCCCCTTGCTGGTTGAAGGAAAGTGCTCACTATGTGCCTAGAACACGCTAAGCATTAAGGATACAGATAGCAACAAAAAGTCAACACTTGCCTTCAAAGATCTTAAATTCTGTTGAGAGAAGACAACACAGAAAGGGGAGCTGAAAAGTGGAGGGGTAGGGGTGGTTGGAATAGAGGTACCACGTGAAGGTTTTGAAATCCAGAGGAAATCAGGAGCAGGAGCCTTGAGGAGAATGAAAGCAGGCCAGCCTTATTTCCTATAAAATTGAGGTTTCAGGAGGAATTCACAATGGGAGAAGGGGGAGAGGGGCAGCTCTTGTGGAGGAATATTCCATGGTCAGTGGGCCTTCGGAGTAATAGACTGTTTCAGGGTAATGAGGCCTCAAGCGCTGAGTGGTTCTAGGACAGCAATAGAGGAGGCATGATTTTGAAGTCCAGAGGAAGTCGGGAACAGGGCCAGGAGGAAAATGGCTTAAAAAATTCATTACCTGGTGGCCAGCCATGTAATTAATGAACTTTTCTATGGTTAGTTAGTTTAGTCTTCAAATTCCATGCACATAGACCCATATTTAAAACCTTTCTGATTTGTGATAGGACCTGCCAGATCTTATATCTAATGACATAGATCGGCTTTGAGAACCCAATATAACCTATATGCCATGATGAGGTTACAGAATAGGATGTTATATAGAGAAATTTTGGTTACCTTCAACTGAAGTGCCTTAAAATATGTAGTTATATGTAGTGCCTCAGATAATGTAGTTATCTGAGAATAGATGATTTGCTTTACATGCCTTTGTATCTTGAAGCTGGGAAAAGAAGTATAAGTTTTCATTCTTACATTCATAGTGTGACCTGAAAAAGAATTGAGTATAATCATACCTCTTCTCTTCTACCCATTCTGGTGAGTAGAAGAGGGATTTTTAAGTAGTTGACCTCTACAGTGACAGGTTATAGTGAAAGCATGTCTAGAAGTGGTTATGTTTTATTTAGGGAAGAAACAGGATAAAGTAGTGGATTCCTGAGTGGCCTTGCCCCTTAATGATAAATGTTTTGTTAGCTAGATGTGCTAATATTTGAAAAAATATTTTCTCTTACCACTCAGCCACATGGCACAGTGATAATTGTTTTTTAAACTTTGTCAGTAAATGCTTTTTTCCCCCTGGGTGTGGTGGAACATAACTGTAGTCCTTGCTGATGAGGGAGGTTGATGTATTGCTTGAATTCCAGGAATTCTGAGCTTCAGAAGGGCCAAAAATTAATCGGTGTCTGTACTAAGTATGGCACCAATATGGTATGCCCCTGAAGGAGGAATACCACTGGGCAGCCTAAGAAGGAGGTCTGTCTCAGGTAGGAAAAACAGCAAGTTGGAGCTTCCAGGTAAATCAGTATTGGGTTCAGTCCAGTGAATAACTGCTGTACTTCCAACCTGGACAAGATAAGGAACCCCTGTATTGATTGTGTCTTTCCTTCCCTCCCTGTAATAAAAAAGAATCCTTTAAAAAAAAGGTTTGAGCTGTAATGTTTTAAATTGTGCTGTAGTATCTTAGGAGAGTAATATTAATAGGTAATGAGGCTATGTAGCATTTTACTTAGTATTTCCTTAGGAAAAGAGTTGACCTCATTATTGTGATTCTTTTAAACCCTAGCACCAATTATAAATTAGCTAAAATGGGTCATGGAAAAGGAATGTGCAATTATCCCTTCTACATTCCACTTTTATAGAGTGTTTATAGTACCTTATTGTAAAATTTGGGTTGATGTTATATAATACCATACATATATTTTATACATTTCTGAGTTTCTTTTTCTATGTCCTTTGCTGGCCTTTTCGTGTTTTCTGTGGCTTCTACAAAGCTCCAAGATTCCCAACCTGTGATATATCAAAGTGGTAATGGGGAGAGTCATGATGTGGAAGGGATAATTGTAGTTCTATAACAATGTACTCAAAATGAAAGCATTTACTCTAGAAAATGAACTTTTTTGGAGACAATATAGGGATGGAAAGAATGGACTGTCATTGATTGATTGGTTAAAAAATATTGATGTTGCAGTTAAATTTTAAAAGATAAATTTTAAAACTTGCTTATGTTTAATTCAGAAAGAGATGCAAAATATCTCCTGATATTTGGGTGAGTGGCTTAAAAAATCTGAATTAATACCTCATAGTTATCACCTTCAATTCTTGCCCTTTGTTTAATGTCTTGTAATGAAAATATGAGTGTAAGTAGCTTTTTCCAGTGATACTATCTTACTTCGGTGATGGGATGTAGAGTTCAAAATTCATAAATTTCTGGCTATGAAGTCTTACTGAAAGTGTGGCAGATTGTAAGCTTTAACTCTCAGACTAATTTGGTCAGTAGGCTTTGTTAGATTAAAACTCTTGGACTTGATTGGACTTTTTGATATGGAGATATTTATTTCACTTTAACAAACATTGAGCAGGTCATTGTGCTGGAGATATTGCTAATAAAAAAATACAGTACTTACCCTCCAGGAGCTCATACTGTAGGAAGAGGAATAAGACATATACACAAATAATTAATTGTAATATAAACAAGAATATGATTAATGCATAGGAGAAGTCAGCGTGCATGGGAGATTTTTGGAAGGGCAGGATCCTGTCTAGCAATAGATAATTAGGAAAGACTTTATGAAAAAGGTAGCAGATAAGCTGGGCCTTGAAGAAGAATAATTTTGGCAGAGATGGGTTGAGATTGCTCTTTCTATATAGATGGAGGAGGCAGAAAAGAGTAGGACAAAATTGGAGAACAAGTAGCCTAGTCTGAGGAGAGCCTTGGACATTATATTAAGGAGTTTGTATTTTATAACATAGTCATTGAGGAATTTTGAGAATCAAATGATGCGATTAAACTTCTGCATTATGAAAATTATTTTGGCAGACCTCTTTAGTGTTTAGTATTTGACACTACTGACCATCCCCTACCCCTGGATGCTCTCAGTTTTGGGTTTGTGCCAGTGTTCTCTTTTTACTCTCTTTGCTTTTTCTAAGCTTCTTTCGCTGGATCATCCATATTATACCACACCTAAGTGTAGTCATTCCTCAAGGCTTTGTTCCTGGGCCTGTTTTCTTTCTTTATATTTGCTTGGAGCCCTCCTTAACTCTTGAAAGTTTGTCATCTTTATACAGATCTCCTAGATCATCTTTGTCTTAATAGTCTCTTTTTATAGACTCTCTTCTTGAGCTTGTCTTACTTCAGCCAGATTTTGGGGCAATTTGAATTTGATGCCTGGATGACATAGTAGATAGTATGTACCTGGAGTCAAGAAGACCTACGTTCAAATCCAGCCTCAGACACTTACTAGCTATATACCCTGGGCAAGTCATCTTCTATTTGCCTCGGTTTCCTCACTTGTAAAATGGAGGTAATAATAGCACCCACCTCAGGAGGTCCAGGATCAAATGAGATAATAATTGTGAAGCACTTAGCACAGTGCCTGGCATATAGTGAACACTATATAAATGTTAATAATAATAATAATGGTAATAAATAATTATCTCATCCTCCCCTTATTTTTTTAAGGATACCACCATCCTTCCAGCCAACTAGGTCCTCAGTCTTGGTGTCATCCTTGATTTATTTCTCTTACCATATAGTTCTAATCATTTGCCAAGTTTTGCAGGTTTCTGTTTAACTCACATGGCCACCACCATAATCAGGCTCTCATCTCTCCCCTGGATTATTTTATTAGTCCTCTTCCTTCAAGACTCTCCTTTTTTTATTTTATCCTCCACCCAGCTGCTATTGCAATATGCTTAAATTACAGAGATCTGATCACATACTCCATAAATTTGTTTGGCTCCCTGTTACCTCTAGGATCAAGTATAAATTCCTCTGGAATTTAAAGACCCTAACTACTAGGTTCCTGACTACATTTCCAGTGTTATTATAAATTAATCCACTACACACACTTTATGGTCTAGCCAGTTGCTCTTCTACACAACAAACATTTCCTTTCCCATCACCATATGTTTATATTGGCTGTTCCTCATACATGAAATTATACTTCCTATTCTTGGGATCAATAGTTACTTTCAGAGTTTAACTGAAGAGCTATGTTTTACTTGAAGCCTTTCATGAGAATGCCTTTTCCTCAAAAAATTACTTTTTAAAAACTTTATATATAGTTTTTATAGTTACGTGTTATCTCCTTATATTTACATGGTGACTTGAAGGCAGGGACCAGGGCTTCGTTTTTGTCTTTTTTTTCTTTGTGTCTTGTCACAATATTTGGTACATATCCAATTGTTTGTTAATTAATTGATCTGCATTTGTCAAGGGAGTTTCTTCATTGGGCATTCTCTCTCTAATGAAATCAGTTGCTCTGAACCAAAATAAAACACAATCTAATAATTGTAAGGTTCTTTAAAAATTATTCGGGGCAGGGGAGAAGAAATAGAATGGAAGCATTGGCGAATTGAAGCATTAGACCTGAGTGAGGGGTTGGTGTGAAACAAATTTCTACTCTAATTTACTACCCACTTTTAATTTGCAGGAACTGTTCTCTGCCTGAATTCCTTAGTGCTAACTTATGAGTCAAAAAATTAAGAAGTAATAGAAATTGACTACATAATGTTGACATAGATTATCTGTCTCTCTTTTACCTTTTTCCCCAATTTGGTTGCTTTAGGAACGTGCCATTAACCATGCAGCAGGAAGCCATGGGGTATCTGGGATATTTATGAAATATGATCTTAGTTCCCTTATGGTAACAGTGACTGAAGAACATATGCCGTTCTGGCAGTTTTTAGTAAGACTGTGTGGTATTATTGGAGGAATTTTCTCAACAACAGGTAATACAACATTTTTGTATCTTATTTCTGGGAATGTTGTTTATGATGGAAAAGAGTGTTGATTCAGAGTCATAAAGGAAGCATGGTACAATGGAAAGAATAATGGATTTAACATCAGAAGTCCTGAGTTTGAATCTCCACTTTGCCACTCAACCTCTCTGGGTCTCAGTTTCTTTATTTGAGCAAAAAGCCAAAAGTTGGGATTATACATTTGTGGTCCCTTCTAGCTCTAAATCTGTGATACTATTACCTGGGTTTGAGTCCTGGTTCAAAAACTATGTTTTTTGGACAAGGTTTTCTGATCCTCTGTTCTCTTGTCTATAAAATGGGGATAATAATACATATGTAATTTATCTTACAAGCTTGATTTGAGAAAGTTTTATAAATCTTAAAAGCATCATATAAATTTGAGCCAATATCAACAACCTATAATAATTTTTATCATTTTAGAAAATGTTATTTAGAAGAGACATAGAAATTAATTTCATAGTTAATTGGGAAAACCACCCTGTAATGAAAACAGATCATGAGTTCAGTGTTGCTTAAGTTGCTGTCACAAAGATTAATGAGATTGTAATCCTGATAAATCTGTGTAATTTTCATAAGAAATGCTAACAAGAGAAGGATACAATTTTGTATGGAATTTAAATTATATGCTTCTAACTTATTGAATGATCAGAATAACATATAATTAAATAATTTATATTTACTGCCCATCATGTTTTTTTTAAGTTGTGATGATGGGCATACTATTTTTTCCTTATATTAAACCATACTGCCACTTGGATAAAATGTAATGTTGCAATGTCATTAAATTCCCAAAAGATATGAAAACAGCCCCCGATATTTTTGTTTGTTTGTTTGTTTGTTTTACTTTAGCAGCTTTTCATAAGTGTAATTGGAGAAGTTGGATTTTGAGGGCTTAGGAACTATGTGACTTTATTTGTTCATTATAATTTTTAAAAATCCATTATCCTTGAAAGTAACAATTCCGAATTCTTATTAGCTGGTAAGTAAAAGGTGTCATCCATAGAATTATTTACTCTTTTCCACACCTTAAGCTATATTGGTCCAATTAGTTGTTATTTATTCTTAAATTCAGGAATTAGTTTTGTGTTTTCTGAGAATGTACTTTTTATGTGCTTATTCTTAACTTACAGGCATGCTACATGGAATTGGAAAATTTGTAGTTGAAATAATTTGTTGTCATTTCAGACTTGGAGCCTACAAACCTGTTACTTCTGTAAGTAGGAATGGTAGAACAACCATCTGAGTACCAGTATTGTATTTCATATATTGTAATATTTCAAATAGAAGTTGAGAAGGCAGAGTCTTCAGGGTGCAAGTCTAGTCTCTTATACTTCTTGATTGTGTAACCCCTTACCTAAGGCATGTCACTTAACCTTTCTCTGTCTCAAGCATCTGTACAGGACAGAGCAGTTGTTGGTCTGCATTGGTTTAGTGAGTTTTACTTATTTGAGTACTACTCAAACCAGTGAAATCACAGATGTGGGCAAGAAAAAAAAAAGGCAAAAATTTTTACATTGGATGCATTTTGCAAGAACTAAAACTAATAATCTGATCTTTTTCTGTTATATTTTCTAGGTCCAGGATGGCCACACAAACAACCACTTACCTCTTACAAAAAATAGTATACATAGCACCTCCTGAGAAGAGGAGAAAAACTTTTTTGCCTGACAGAAAGTCTTTTTTTAATAATAAAATATTGTGCAATATATTCAAAGAAAAGAAAATATGAATGGGAAGGAGAAATCACACCTTAAAAAAAAACAGCAACCTTGTGTGTGTTGTGTCTGTTACAAATTTTGTTAGAAGAGGTCATGGGGCTCATCTTCTGACTGAACCCAACAGGAGACATTCTGTGAAGAAAATCCCAACTACTACTTTTACAGCAGATGGGCAGTCAACATTAAAATCAGGCCATTCTCATTGGTAAGGTAGATTCTTAAAAGAAAAAAGTCAAACTGCATATGAATAAAAAAGTAGTGGACATGGTGAATCCCTTTATTTTTACAAAGGCATGTTGGAATTGAAACATGTTTAAGGTTAGTTCAGGCATTGAAAATCAGTCATTAGTCCTGCTGTTAACAAAGAAAAAGAACAGAAATAGTTCCTATGGTACAGCCTTATTAATATTAAGCCATACTAATACAAATATTCCATTAATTAAGGCTGATGTAAAATAAGAAATGTGACCCAATTGCTTTTCGTTATAATTGGATCTTTTAATTATCTAACGTTGCTCAAGCCAGGAAGAAGATAAAATTGAAAGTTAGTATGATGACATTGATGATTAGAAATGTAACTAAGCAATATCTTACTGACAAAATTTGAGGACTCTTTTGGATGTAGTAGGGAAAACTAGTCCTTTAAAAAAAAGTGCTATTTTTCCTTATTTGATTAATTCCTTTCTCTCAAAGAGTTTGTAGTTGAAAATATAAAGTTTAAGGAGTTTAAATCAAAAACAGTGCGTCTATATTAATGAGAATTAATCTTGTAAAGGAAGTAAGACATGGGCTTATTATATTTATATCTGTTCTATGTTGATTTAAGTTAATTTATCCAAACATTGTAAAGTTGAAGAGCAAGTCAAAAGGAGCCAGCATTATGCTTAAAGAAAAGATGCAAGGGTTGTTAGATACCAAATGAAGGAATGTGATTTGTAACATACATGGACTTCTGTTTCCTCTTCTATAAAATGATGGGGTGTAACTAAAGTCACTTTCAACCCTAAAATTCCATGGGACAAAGAAACAAATTGCTTTATTAACATTAAGAATGTCAGGCCTTAGGTTTACATTTCTCCAGAGTATACAGTATATAGCTGTAACCTTGGGCTGATTAAAATAGCAGTAATGCAATAAAATTGAAGGTAAAAAGAGGACTGTGATCTGAACTGCCATTCAAAACTGTATTTTCCTTTTCAATAAACATGCCAAACTTTAGTTTTCCTTTTGTAATAAATACTTGAGGACTTTGGAGGAAGCATTTATTCATTCTCAGTTTTCAAACCATTAAGGGAGAAAGGAATGTGGAAATCTTACAGGAAGTAATAGCCCAAATCAGACATATGCTACTATAATAAACTGGAAATTAAATGGTAGCTTTGTAGAGAGTGGCATATTAAAAAATGATAAACTAAGAGTTATCTGGTAGACTTAAGGAAGAAGAAAGGGGAGGGAGTTACTTTTTTGAAAATAGTGTGGATAATCTTTTAATGTAACAGGAAAAGCAAGTGTGGGGTTGCAGTAGAATTCACACTAGTGCTTGCTAGCGAACTTTGCAGAAATTTAAAGTATTGCTGTGAAAAATAATGCATTAAAAAAAAAGGTGAAAGCCCCTTAATTAGCTCATTTTATCTCTTTTTAAAAAGATTTTGTCTGGGGGCAGCTAGGTGGTAGTGGATAGTGCACTGGCCCTAGAGTCAGGAGGACCTGAGTTCAAATCTGGCATCAGACACATAACACTTAACTAGCTGTGTGACTGGGCAAGTCACTTAACCCCAATTGCCTTACCAAAAAAAAAAAAAAAGATTTTGACCCTAGGATTTTGGAGTCATGTAACAAAGTATTAGAATTTTATTTTAAAGAACAGTTTATAGTATGTGCTTTATTTAAATCCTTTTTAAAAATTCAGAACTTTATCATACTACAAGGTTTTGAATGACTTCATCCAGTAAAATGCAATTTAGTTGTTTTGTTCCCTTCATCTGTCTCTATCGTTGAGGGAAGAATCCCCCACACAACACCCTAGATCCAGGAGTTTGGTTTCAAGGGTAAAGGAAACATAGCATATAGGATTTTTTTTAAGGCATTTAAAAATTGCTTAAATAATTTTTTCCTCCTTCTATCATGATACTTAAGGTTTTGCAAATACCTCTTGCTTTAAAGACCAAATCTGTCTGAAGAAAGTTGAATTGTTAGTGTCTCCATATCAAATCCAGTTTTCCCACTGACTTTCCCCAATCAGATAAGTAACCCTTTTGAAAAGGGATTATAAGGTGGTGACCTGGGACACCTGCTTCGTAGTTGTTACAGTCAGGAAAATACATATGTGAGAAGTTGTCCTCAACAGGTAGTTTTTTCCTTTGCACTTTGTGGTTATACCTATACCTATTATATTTTGCCTTAACCTGGATCTTTCTTTTCAGTTCTTAGAACTTTATTAATCCTTTTTTTTTGCCTAGATTTTAAAAGTGTCTGAAAAGATAACTAGGCAGAAGTATTAATTTTTGTCTAATATCATCCACTGTTTGAAGATGCTGCTAACATGATGTGTTATAGTTTGAGAATTTCTTAATTTGAGACTTCAGTTTTCTATAAAGTCAGTTTGTTCTTTGCTTCATCAGTTTTGTATATTGACTCTTAACAAAAAATAGCCCTATAAATTATTTTCTTCTGCATAAAAATGAGCTACTTAGATTTATGTAGTTTACTACTATATCTGTTAATCCTCAGATCTTCCTCTTAGAAACTTATCACACAGTGTAAACAATATAAGCACAAGATAGAGAAATTAAATTATATGATTAAAAATGCATCAGTTTGAACAAACATGTTTTAATCCCTAATAATCTATTTAAAAATAATTTTTAAATTAACAAATTTCCTACAGTATTGCATGTTTTCCACATGTCTGTGTTTTCCTCTTTAACTTATCAGTAATTCAAGAATGATACTTGAAGTGGTTTCTGTTACTCTACTGTTGACTCTTTTGATTTAAGTCTAAAACTCAGATTCATGTTCAGTTGTATATGTTATAAGTAGTTTAAGAAGAATTTTTAAACTAAGCTTTAGAACCATACAAGATTTCAAGAAGTCATCCTTTTAAAGTAGACTTAAGCATTTCATATTTTGGTTTCAGTCCCACACAGCTTTCCTCTTCAGTTTTTGGAATTACAACAGTGGTCTTTCAGCCACCATTTTTGATGCTTCCAAAAAAGGGACAATGTACATCATTTCCTCTGGAGTTTTTTGCGTGTTTTACAAGTGTGCCAAACCCTGTGTTTTCTCTTTAGGATCAGTAGTGTTTTTTTTTTTAAAACCTCTGGTGAATAGAGACCAAAATGCCTTGTTTTTAGTTGTTTGCTTTTGGGGTTTGTATTGTTTTTTAGGGAAAATAGGAAGAATTGAAAAAATAAAAAAAAATTCTTCCTCATGACCTAGGATATTTGGAATAAATAAAATGGTGAATTATCAAAACGACTAATTTGTCCTTTTGATCTAAACAAAAAGAAAATAGTAAATCCTCAGATACACCTTAACTTCTCTTTCATGACAACTACCTTAGTAAAATCTAGTAAGGATTTTAATGTGATACTTAACATACATTTTTCCTGCATGTGGAGCTAACTCCTCATATGGATAAAGACTTATTTTTTTCCTTTCTTATAACAAGGATTGGCACCAAAAAATCATGTGGGAAAATTGAGGGGGGAAATTATTAGTGTTGTCCATCTGGGAATTAGTGAACGAGGTTGAGTAAAATGGATATAGAAAGTTAGCACTGTGTAAGAAAACCTTCAAGTACTTGTGTCTTAGTAGCACTGGATTATATTTATTATTCACTTTTAAAAGAGGGAACTGGGATGATTAATTTGCACAAAGCTGTATATGGTCTAAATTTTCAGGGAAAAATGTTTTCATAGAGGTATGAGGAAAAAAATACCAGTCCTAAATGAATGAAAGCGAATGTCTGCAGAACTCTTTTGATAAATGACTAAAAGCGTGTTAACCTTGTGCCTATAATATTTTATAAGAAAGAAAAAAAAAGCGTTAGCATCCCTTTTCTGAGCAGCTGAGTAAACATTTATGAGCAATGAGTACTATAGAATACCTTTACAAATGAAAACAAGTGCTTATTTATTTTTTAAGTCACAATTCCAATAAATCCTTTATTTTAGTTTTTAAAAATATGAATACTTAGGACTAGCCTGATTCTGTCTTTCTCCCACCCTACCTATGTGTAATTCCAGGTTGGGAGCAGTGGATCAAATAAATTGGGGGAACACTTTCTCAAAGTGCTTCCCTGGGTATCAGAAGAGTTGCATCTGGAGGCTCAACTCTGTTCCAGTTAAGCATCCCCTGCCATGCTGAGTAAGCAGTTTAAAAAGGCACCACTCCCTGCTTATGAGCCACTTACAACATATGGCCATGTGCTGGTTTTCTTTATTTTTTTAATTTAATGATACCAGACCCTTAAATATGAGCTTCTTTCTAGGCCCTTTTTTTTGTTGGGATCCTAGGACAGTTGTTCTGTTTACCTTTTGTAGCTGACATTAGGTATGACAAAACACTAGGTCAGAGATGACAAAAGTGTGAGTGAGATTATCATGTGTATGAATAGAGAATTACCTTAAAATCAGGAAGATGTGTTTTCTAGCCTTACCCCATACACATATTAGCTGTATTACCCTGGGAAAGTCCCTTAATCTCTTCAGTACCTCCAGGCCATTCTCAAAGGCTAAGTTGCAGAACAGTTGATTTTTGGTAAATGGAACCTTCTCCCTTGGAAGTTCACTATAGTTTGAGCATAGGTAAATTTGGACCAAAAAAAATTAGAAAATTTGAGACTAAGTTTAAAGTGTTTATATTTACTGTCAAATAATGTGTAAGGTCTAGGCAATATTCTGTTAACAGAGCAGATCTATTTATGAAATATAGGCCAAATAAAATAACTAAAAAGGTGCTAGTGAACTGATATGAACTGGAATAGCTGAGAATCATAGGCACTTTCCTCCCCATAACAATTTACATGTATAGTCCTTTAAGGTTTATAAAGGACTTTTTTTTGTAACAACTCTTTTAGAGATTAAGAAGCAAGAGACTTAGATGAAGGAGGTGACTTACCTATGGTCAGATATTTAATAAGTATCTGAATTGGGACTTGAACCAATGTCTCAGTGCTGAAGTCTTAGCAACACAAAAATGAAAGCAAATAGACAACTGTGCTATTGTAGTTGCTCTGTTTCTAGAAATGTGAACAGGAAAATGTTCCCCACTGGTAAAATGACAAAAAGACAGGCAATCTGCATTAGAAGGAGTTATTTTCATCTGGAAAGATGAAGACTGAGAAAAGAGAGAGGCTCAAAGTCTATAAAATGTAGCATTCCAAAGAATAAACAGGTTCATGCACTGAATTCTGATATGTTAGAATGAGGACTACTCCTAGGACCATAGATTTAGAGCTGAAAGGGATCTTCTTAACCTTCCAGTTCAATCTCATTTTATAGATGAAGGAACTGGGCCCAGAGGTTAAAACTAGAAAGCCAAAGGCAGGATTTCGAACTAAGTCCTCCGGTTTTAGAGTCTGTTGTTTTCTGTTGTACCACACTACCTCTGTAATTTATTTTCTTGAAATTCAAGAGAGAAATGTTAGACAATCATAAAAAGCTATGTTCTACTTATGCAGCAAAGAATTTATGTAACAACAAGACATTGTACTAGTAGACTCACTTATAGGGAAGTCTATATATATATATGTAAGGAAACTATCACTTTTAGGGCTTATTGAGGAAAAAAAAAAGTTCTGGTTTTTCCTTATCTTTTGAAATTGGTGATGACACTAAGTGACGGTTCGTTTGCCAAGATGTCAGAGGTTGAATGGAAAGGTAAGTGGGACCATCACAGTGATATGATACGATGCTTCTTATGGGAGGGATATGTGATTCTGAAAGAGTGATAGGGTTCAGATAGATTCAGTTGATAGAACACTGAATATACTTGGGAGTCCAAAAAACCTAATCTTGGTAGCTGGACAAACAAGTCACTTAACCTCTCATCCTTAGTTATTTATAAAGGAGAATAATAATTGTACCTATTATACAAGGTTGTGAGGATAAAATGAAATGATACGTAAGTTCTTTATAAATCTAAGCTATTAGTATTGTTTAGACATTTCAATCATGTTTGACTCTTCATGACCTCTTTTGGGGTTTTAGCAAAGATACTGGAGTGGTTTGCCGTTCTGTCTCAAGCTCATTTTACAGAAGAGAGAACTGAGGCAAGAGGGTTAAGTGATTTCCCCAGGGTCATATAGCTTAGTAAGTCTGTGAGGCTGCATTTGAACTCGGGGCCTCCTGACTCCAGGGCTACTGCTTTGCACCACCTAGGTGCCTTGAATGCTATTATTATACAAAGTACCTAATGAGCTACTGAAAAATTAAAAGTAATACTTTGAACTTGGTTATTTTTTGCTTTTATCTCTTTAAAACTTATTTAAATGTTTTGTTAGCCTCTTTTTTAATATGGAACAATTCTTATAAGTATGAGCCTGAGATGGTTGGAGAATGTTGCTAATAAGGTCAGAGGTCATAAATGTGCTCAGCATAGTCAATTTAATATAGATAAAACTTAACATACTGTCAGTACAAACTACTAAGCCTGACCTGACTTCTCGGGAATTTTCACTTTTTTTTTTTCGGTGAGGCAGTCAGGGTTAAGTGACTTGCCCAGGGTCACATAGCTAGAGGAATTTTCATTATTCAAAGAGATGACTTGGACCAGAGGGTGGTGCGGTGGATAGAGTGCTGGCCCTAGAGTCAGGAGGACCTGATTTCAAATTTGGCCTCAGATGCTAATATCTGTGTGAACCTAGGCAAGTCACTTAGCCCTGTTTGCCTCAATTCCTTAGCTGTAAAAATGAGCTGGAAAAGGAAATGGCAAATCACTCCAATGTCTTTGCTAAGAAAATCTCAGATGGGCTCTGGAAGAGTCAGATGTGACTGAAACAACTCAACAACAACAAAGGCAAGAGACTGACTAGATGCAAAACTTATGAACACCATTGAAAAAGCAACTCACAGCATGATTCTCTTTAATGTTGACTTGGTGTCCTGTCCACATGCTGCATAATACTAAATACATTTCAGAAGCTGACTGTGTTGTATGTTGTAGTTTTCCAGATATCAGCATATGAGGAATACACACTGAAAGTCAATTGTTTTTAAATTCAGTTAACATTCTCCCGCCTCACCCAAAATAGAAATCTTTATTTAAGCTCTGGTTATTTGCCAGGAAAAAGTGCTATTTAGTTTCTATGTATCCTTTAGAGGATAAACTCACATGCCACTTGGAAAAGCTTTCTTTGACACTCTTACCCCACCCTCCTTCCCCCAATCCAGTTAATGGTTTTCCTACTCTGAAAACCTTTAGTGATGAGGAACTCAAAATTAGTTATCCTATTCTGTTTGTGCATTGTTATTTCCGCCCCCCCCTCCCCCCCAGTAACCAACTAAGTTTTCCCCCCTAGGAACCAACATAGTTCTGCCCTCTAGGCCATACAAATCTGAGTCTCCAGACTTCTCCATTTTGGGCAAAGCAGTAGGGAGAGATTCCAGTGAGATCTCTCAACCTTTAGAAGTTCAGTAAGATCCACAGAAACTCAAAGTACCACACTAATTCCTCTCCTACTTAACAGCTGTTTAAATACTGAAGGTCAGCATTTTGTTTTGCAACTCTCCTGCAGTTGTCTCCTGGTTGCTGTGATCTTACATCAAGGGTAATAGGTTTTAACTATCTTGTTTTGAAATTCCATTTTGTAATTTTATGTTTGTAGGCCTACTTTCATAGGAACAATAAAAATATTGTTGGCTTACATATTTTTTAATAACTTGTGAGTACCTCTGTTTCTGTTGATAGAGTAATAACCAAATTTAGAAGTGAATTATTTTAGGAGTCTTTTACTAAATATGACTTTGCAGTTTACAGGGTTAGGCTTCCATTTGCCCTTAAATACATATAATATATAAAACTAGGACATTATATTACATCTGTTATAGAATGTTTAAGCCAGTTGTGGGGTTTGTCTTCGACACAAACAAGCACACCTATACTTGATCTCCCACTTTGCCTTATAAACTCCTCATGAGCCTGCTGCCCCTCAGAACACTTATAGATTAAGACTTGTAAGGTACTACACAAGTGATATTGAGGATATTCTGCCTCTCTAAATTTCATGGTAGCAGCAGGTTTTACTTGGAAAAAATGGCATTTTGAGTGGGACAATGAGTTTCATGGGATGAGCATGCATGAGTGAATTGTGACCTTGGTCACTCTTTCCATATTACCTTTCTTCCCAAACCTGTCCAACCTCCAAACTTCCCTATTGCATTTGAGATCATGACCATCCTTTCAGTCATCCATGTTTTTGGACCTCTGTTGTCATTCAGCTTCCCACTTCAACTTCCTCAGCCCACACCTACATTTCCCAATTACCAAATCTAGTTTCTGTCTCCCTATCTCACATCTGTCCTCTCTACTCACACAGCTACAGCCCTAGTTCTAACCCTTGTCACCTCTTGTCTGTACTAGTGTGCAGTTAGCTTCTCAGTTAATCTTCCTGCCTTAAGTCTTTCTCCATTCAAGTGATTTTTCAATATTTACAGTGACTTTTGATTGACTCTGTGATCAAATATTTAATCCTTTTATTTCTTTGAAAATATTTTTATTTAAATTTATTTTTAATCATATCAAATATTTTTAAATATCTTTTTAAATATTCCTTTTAAAAATGCATAATTTATAACTCAGTTGCCTATATACTTTGGAGGGATATGTGCTCAAAAGTTTTTACTAGCAGAGATACGGAATCTAAGTTTGGAGACCATTGTTTTAATACATTCACCTTTTAAAAATTTTATTTTTAGTTTTCTTTTAAAATTTTGAGTTTCAAATTCTCCCCTTCCCACCCCTCCCCTATCCACTGAGAAAGTAAGCAATATATCAGTTATACATGTGAAATACAAAACATTTCCATGTTAGCTATATTGCCAAGAAAAAGTGAGGAAATTATATTTCAGTTTGCACTGAAAGTTCAGTAGTTCTCTCTGGACGTTGGATAGCATTTTTCCATTATATATCCTTTGGAATTATCTTGGATCATTGTACTAAGCAGAGTAGCCAAGTCTTTCATGGTTTATCAACATTATTACATTGCTGTTACTGTGCACAGTGAGCTGCTCATTTCACTGTGCATCAGTTGATTGGAGAACTTGCCATGTTTTTCTGAGACTACCCCCCCCTTGTCATTTCTTATCACAGTATAATACTCCCTCACAGTCATATGCCAAAAACTTGTTTAGCTGTTCCCCATTTGATGAGCATCCTCTCGATTTCCAATTCTTTGCCACCACAAAAATAGCTGCTACAAATATTTTTATAACTATAGGTATTTTTCCTTTTTCTTTGATTTCTTTGGGGTATAAGTCTAGTAGTAGGTACTGCTGGATCAAAGGGAATGCAGTTTCATAGCGCTTTGGACATAATTCCACATTGCTCTCCAAAATGGTTCGATCAGTTCATTACTGTACCTAAACTGCCTTTCTTTCCTTTGATCATTTTTCAATTGGGAAATGGTTGTTATTTTTATAAATTTGACTCAATTCTTTATATATTTGAGAGAAGAGGTCTTTCTCAGAGAAACCTGCAAAAATTTTTGATATTACTTCACTGAATGTGGTACCTCTTAGCAAAATATAGTTTCCCTGACTATATCTTTTAATTAAATCTATTTTTACTGTTATTTTCTCTGAGGTTATGATTACTATCCCTGCCTTTTTTACTTTCGCTGAAGCATAATAGAGTTTGCTCCAGTCATTTATTTTAATTCTGTATGTATCTCTTGTACACAACATATTGTTGGATTTTGATTTCTAATCCATTCTGCTATCTGCTTTCATTTGTGGATTAGCTCATCCCATTCACATTCATAATTATGATTACTAACTGTGTTTCCATCCTATTTTCTTCTGTCTATTCTATTCTTTCTTTTAATCCTATCCCTCCTCAAAAGTTTGCTTTGCTTCTGACCACTGCCTCCTTTAATATCCTTACTCCCCCACCACCCATATCTCTTATCCCCATCTCCTTCTATTTCCTATGGTTTTTTTGAGGGGAAAGGAAGATCATCCCAACATAACTGACTCACATTCATACTGTCTGCCTATATAAACTCCCTTTAACTGCCCTAATAATGGTAACGGACTTAGCAATTACATATATCATCTTCTCATGTAGGAATGAAAACAGTTTAGCTTTATTGAGTTCCTTATAATTATTCTTTCATGTTTACCTTTTTATGCTTCTCTTGAGCCTTGTGTTTCAATGTCAACTTTTCTATTCAGCTCTGATTGATCAGGAATGCTTGGAAGTTCTCTATTTTATTAAATACCTATTTTATCCCCTAAAGGATTGTATTCACTTTTGCTGGGTAGGTGATTCTTGATTGTAATCCTAGCTCCTTTGCCTTCTGGAATATATTCCAAGTCCTCTGCTCCTTTAACGTGAAAGTTACTAAATCATGTGTGGTACTGACTGGCTCCATGTTACTTGAATTGTTTGTTTCTGGGTGCTTGTAGTGTTTTCTCCTTGACCTGGCATCACTGGAATATGGCTGTGGTATTCCTGGGAGTTTTCATTTTAGGATCTCAGGAGGTAATCAGTGGAGTCTTTCAAGTTTCTATTTTACCTTCTAGAGCTAAGATATCAAGTCAGGTTTACTATATAATTTTTTGAAGTATGATGCAGGAGTCTTTTTATCATGGCTTTCAGGTAGTACAATAATTTTTTTTAAGTATTTTATTTTTTCCCCAATTACACATAAAATAAAATTTTAACATTCATTTAAAAAACATGTTGAGTTCCAGATTTTCTTCTTCCCTTCACCTCCCCCCTCCTTGATTTGGTAAGCAATGGTTGAATGAGTTCATAGCTCCACCATTAGTGTTAGTGTTCCAATTTTCCCATATCTCCATCATCACTTATGCTTTTCCTTTTCTGTCTTATTAGCCAATCTGATAGTTGTGAGGTGGTACCTTAGAGTTGTTTTTATTTGCTTTTCTCTAATCAATAATGATTTAGAGTATTTTTTCATATGACACTAGATAGTTTTGATTTCTTCAACTGAAAATTGGCTGTTCATATCCTTTGACCATTTATCAATTGGGGAATGACTTGTATTATGTTTCACCCAGTTCTCTATATTTTTGAGAAATGAGGGCTTCATTTTGCTATAAAAGCTGTTTCCCGACTTTCTGCTTTCCTTGTAATCTTGATTATTTCAGTTTTGTTTGTGCAAAAATGCTTAAATTTAATATAATCAAAATTATCCATGCTCTCTGTCTCTTGTTCAGTCATAAATTCTTCCCTTCTCCATAGAACTGACAGATAAACTTATTCCTTGCTCTCCTAATTTGCTTATGGCATCACTCTTTATGTTTAAGTCATGCACACATTTTGACTTTATCTTGGTATACAGTTTTAGATGTTGGTCTATATCTAGCTTTTGTGGTACTGTTTTCTAGTTTTCCCAGAGGTTTTTGTCAAATAGTGAGTTCTTGTCACAAAAGCTGGGGTCTGTGGGTTTATCAAACACTAGATTACCATGGTCATCTACTACTGTGTCTTGTGTAACTAATCTGTTTCACTGATCCACCATTCTATTTCTTAGTACCAGATAGTTTCGATGATTATCACTTTATTATACAGTTTGAGATCTTATACTGGTAAGCTACCTTCTTTCACACTTGTTTAAATTAATTCCTTTGATGTTCTTTGCCTTTTGTTCTTCCAGATGAATTTTGTTATGATTTTTTCTAGCTCCATAAAATAACTTTTTGGTAGTTTGATTGGTATGGCACTGAATAAGTAATTTAGGTATCACTTTCATTATATTGACTCAGCCTATGCATGAGCAATTAATTTTTTCAGTTTAGATCTGAGTTTATTACTGTGAAAAGTGTTCACATAGTTCCTGGGTTTGTCTTGGTAGGTAGACACCCAAGTATTTTATATCATCTTCAGTTATTTTAAAAGGAATTTCTCTTTCCTTCTGTTGCTGCTGGACTTTGTTGTAATATGTGGAAGTGCTGATGATTTCTTTATGTGGGATTATTTTATATCCTGCAAGTTTGCTGAAGTTGTTCATTATGTAAAGTAATTTTTTAGTTGATTCGTTAGGATTCTCTAAGTATACCATCCTATTATCTGCAAAGAGTGATAGTTTTTTGTTTCCTTATTGCCTATTCTAATCATTCAATTTCTTCTTCTTTTATTGCTATAGGTAACATTTCTAGTACGATATTGAATGATAGTGGTGATACTGGGCATCTTTGCTTCACCCTCTGATCCTATTAGGAAAGCTTTTAGCTTATACCCATTACAGATAGTGCTTGCTGGTAGTTTTAGATAGATACTATATGTCTTTTTGGGATCTCTTTTGGGGGATGATTAATGGATTCGTTCAATTTTTATTTTGCCATCCAGGATCTAGGATATCAGAGTGTTTTCCTTGATAATATCTTGAAATATGATGTTCAGACTCTTTTTTTATTCATGGCTTCAAGGTAGTCCAATAATTCTTAAATTTTTTCTCTTCAGTCTATTTTCCAGGTCAGTTTTTTTCCCCCAATAAGATATTTCACATTTTCTTTTCTTTTTTTTCTTTTGATTTTGTTTGATTGATTCATGATGTCTTGTGTGTTCATTAGTTTCCACTTGCCCATTTCTCATTTTTTTTGGTTAGCTTTTGTACCTCCTTTTCCATTTGGCAAATTCTACTTTTTAAGCATTTCTTTAATTTAGTGGATTTTTATACCTCCTTTTCCATTTTGCCAGTTCTATTCTTTAATGATTTGTTTTTTTCATTGAATTTTTGTATACCTTTTCCATTTTTTTTGCTTCCTAAATCAAGCTGTTGACTTTTTTTCATGACTCTCTTGCATAACTCTCATTTCATTTTCCAATTTTTCTGCTGCATCTCTTATTTGATTTTTAAAATCCTTTTTAAAGTGGGGGTGGGAGTGGGGAGGGAAAAAAATCTTTTTTGAGCTCTTCTAGGAGTTCTCTTTGAGTCTGAGACACATTAATGTTTTTCTTTGAGGCTTCACATTTGGCATTTTGACATTGTTGTCCTCTTCAGAGTTTGTGTTTTGCTTCTTCCCTGTCACCATAGTAACTTTCTGTATTCAAGCTCTTTTTTTGCTCATTTTCCCAACCTGTTTCATGATTTTGAAGTTTAGCTCTGCTCCTGTGTCATAGGGGTAACTGTCCCAAGCTTCCTGCACCAGAGGCCAGGGCTTCTGGGCCAGGCTGCTTGCTTGCTGTGTCCAGGCTGCTGGCCCTGGCTGCTTTCTTGCTGCACAGTGCCTTGCTGCCCTCACAGCTGGCCTGCTGTGCCAGGCCTGAGGCCTTGTTCTCTGACCTGTGGTAGGGCTAGAGGCCTCCTACTAGCTTTTCCAGCACCACTTGCACTGGATTATGTTCTTCTTTTACCTGATTGAGACAGACCTTTCCTGCAGTCCTTCTAAGTTGTTTTGGGATGGAAATTTATTTTTCCTTGTCCTTTTGTGGATTCTGCTGCTTGAGAATTCATTTTGAAGTGTTAATTTTTTCCCCAGTTATATGTGAAAAACAATTTTTAACATTCGTTTATAAAACTTGGAGTTCTGAATTCTCTCCTTTCCTCTCTCCCCACCTCCTACTCCCCAATTGAGAAGGCAAGCAGTTTGACATAGGTTATACATGGGTAGTCAAGCAGAATACTTCCAAAATAGTCATGTTGTGAACGATGATATTTCCCTCTATCCTATCCCTGTTTATTCTACTCTCTCCTTCAAACCCTTACCCTCCTCAAAAGTGTTTGCTTCTGATTACCCCCTCTCCTAATCTGCCCTCCCTTCTATCATACCCCTCCCCTTTTCTTATCCCCTTCCTTCCTACTTTCCCGTAGGGTAAGATAGATTTCTATACCAATTGAGTATGTATATTATTCCCTCTTTAAGCCAGTTCTAATGAGAGTAAGATTCACTTATTCCACCTCACCTCCCCCCTCGTCCTCCTCACACTATAAAAATTTTTTCTTGCTTCTTTTAAGTGAAATAATTTGCCCCATTCTACTTCTCCCTTTCTCCCTCTCTCAGGACATTCCTCTCTCACCCCTTAACTTTATTTTTTAGTTATCATTCCTTTGTATTCATTCAGCTTACATCAGTGCCCTCTGTCTATATATATTCTTCTAGCTACCTTAATGATGAGAAAGGTGTTATGAGTTACAAATATCATCTTTCCATGTAGGAATATAAACAGTTTGATAAGTCCCTTATGATTTCTCTTTCCTGTTTACCTTTTTATGCTTCCCTTGAGTCTTGTATTTGAAAGTCAAATTTTCTACTTAGTGCTGTTTTTTCTCAAGAATGCATGAAATTCCTATATCATTGAATATCCATTTTTCCCTCTCATGGATTATGCTTAGTTTTTCTGGGTAGATGATTCTTGGTTGTAATCCTGTCTCCTTTGCCCTCTGGAATATTATATTCCATGCCCTCTGATCCCTTAAAGTAGAAGCTGCTAAATCTTGTGTTATCCTGATTGTGTTTCCACAATACTTGAATTGTTTTTTTCTGGCTGCTTGTAATAGTTTCTCCTTGACCTGGGAACTCTGGAATTTGGCTATATTATTCCTAAGCATTTTCCTGTGGGGATCTCTTTCAGGAGGTGATTGGTGGATTCTTTCCATTTCTATTTTACCCTCTGGTTCTATTATATCAGGGCAGTTTTCCTTGATAATTTCTTAAAAGATGATGTCTAGGCTCTTTTTTTGATCATGGCTTTCAGATAGTCCAATGATTTTTAAATTCTCTGTCCTGGATCTATTTTCTAGGTCAGTTGTTTTTCCAACGAGGTATTTCACATTGTTTTCTATTTTTTCACTCTTTTGGTTTTGTTTTACAATTTCTTGATTTCTTATAAAGTTACTAGCTTCCATTTGCACCATTCTAATTTTTAAGGAAGTATTTTCTTCAGTGAGCTTTTGGACTTCCTTTTCCATTTGGGTAATTCTGCTTTTTAGGGCATTCTTCTCCTCATTGGCTTTTCTAGACCTCTTTTGCCATTTGGGTTAGGCTATTTTTTAAGGTGTTATTTTCTTCAGTATTTTTTTGGTTCTTCTTTAGCAAGCTGTTGACTTGTTTTTCATGATTTTCTTGCATCACTCTCATTTCTCTTCCCAGTTTTTCCTCTACTTCTCTTACTTCTCAAAATCCTTTTTGAGTTCTTCCATGGCCTGGGACCAATTCCTATTTTCCTTGGAGGCTTTGGATGTGGGAGCTTTGACTTTGTTGTCTTCTTTGGGCTGTATGTTTTGATCTTCTTTATCACCAAAATAAGATTCTATGGTCTGACTCTTTTTGTGCTGCTTGCTCATGATCTCAGCCAATTACTTGAGTTATAAACTTTTTGTTAAGATAGGGGTCTGCTTCCAATGTGGAGAATGTACTGTCCTGAGCTTCGGGGGTTTTGTGTAGCTGTTTTCAGAGATACTTCTAGGGACCTACAATTTTTCACTTCTTCCAAGGGGCTATGATCCAGGGCTAAGTGTTTACTCCTTTCCTGCCTTGGGCTGTAGTCTATGAGTGACCACAGGCACTCTTTTCTGTCTTGGAACTGTGAGGAGGATTTCCTCTGTACAGCCACTACAAGCTCTACCAAGCCAGCCCTCCTCGACCGCCACCCAGAACTGCAACCCAGATCCAAGCACAGGCAAAGCAGGAGAACCCTGCGCCAGCAGAGAGATCCTGCAATCCCCCTCTGATCAGCCACTTGATTCCCCCTCAGTCTGTGGGCCAGAAGCTCTGGAAGCAGCCACCGCCCCTGGGTCAAGCTCAAGGACTGGGGCTGGCTCTGCGCTTCTCTCTCACCACAGACATGGACTTTTTCCACTAACCTTCTAAGTTATCTTTTGCATTTGTTGGTTGAGAACTCAAGAAACTGCCACAGCTGCCTGCAATTCAGTCCTCTGAGGCCTGCTCCAGGTTCTCTGTGGCCTGCGTGCCCACACAGAACTGTGCTCCTCTCACACTCAGCGTGATATACCTTTCTGATCAACCCTCCAGACTGTGTTGGGCTGGAAATTTGTTTCACTCTGTCTTTTTGTGGGTTCTTCTGCTTTAGAATTTGTTTAGAGCCATTTTTATAGGTGTTTGGAGGGGTTTGGGGGAGAGTTCAAGCAAGTTACTGCTTTTACTCTGACATCTTGACTCTGCCTCCGATAATTTCTTGAAAGACGATGTCTAGGCTCTTTTTTTGATCATGGCTTTCTGGTAGTCCATAATTTTCAAATTATCTGTCCTGGATCTGTATTCCAGGTCAGTTGTTTTTCCAATAAGATATTTCATATTGTCTTCTGTTTTTTTCATTTTTTTGATTTTGTTTTATAATTTCTTGATTTCTCATAGTTATCAGCTTTTACGTGCTCCATTCTAATTTTTAAGGAATTTTTTTCTTCAGTGAGCTTTTGGACCTCATTTTCCATTTGGCCTATTCCGCTTTTTAAGGCATTCTCCTCACTGACTTTTTGGACCTCTTTTGCCATTTGGTTTAGTCTGTCTTTTAAGGTGTTATTTTTTCAGTATTTTTGGGGGTCTCCTTTAGCAAGCTGTTGATTTGTTTGTCATGATTTTTTTTGCAAAACTCTCATTTCTCTTCCCAATTTTTTCTCTACTTCTTTTGCTTCTCAAAATCCTCTTTGAGCTCTTCCATGGTCTGAGACCAATTTATGTTTTTCTTGGAGGCTTTGGATGTAGGAGCTTAGAGTTTATTGTCTTCTGGTTGTATGTGTTGTTCTTCCTTGTCATTAAAGTAAATTTCTGTACTGTGCATTTTTTTTTTCTGTTTGCTTATGTTCCCAGCCTATTACTTGACTTTTTAACTCTTGGCTAAAGTTGGGCTCTGTTTCCAGTGTGGAGGGCGAATTGTCCTAAGCTTCAGGGGTTTTTTGCAGCTGTTTTTAGAGATACTTCTGGGGTGGAGCCAAGATGGCAGAATAAAAGCAGTGACTTGCTTGAGCTATTCCCCCACTCCCTCCAAATACCTATAAAAAATGGCTCTAAATGAATTCTAAAGCAGCAGAACCAACAAAAAAGACAGAGTGAAACAAATTTACAGCCCAAGACAACTGGGGTGGTTGATTGGAAAGGTCTGTTGCACTGGGCTGGGAAAGCAATGCAGTTCAGTGTGGGTGCACAGGCAAAGACCAGGCCTCATCGAACCTGGAGCAGGCGTCAGGGGACTCAATCATGGGCAGCTGTGGCGGTTTCCAGACTTCTCAATCCACAAACACCAAAGGTAACTTAGAAGGTCAGTCAGTCTGTCAGACCTTGGTGAGAGAAGAGCTTGGTACAGCCCCAGTCCTGGTGCAGCCCCTGGGTAGCTGCTGCTTCTGGACCTTTTGGCCCACAGACAGAGGGGATCAAGCAGCTGATCAGAGGGGGATTGCAGGGATCTCATTGCTGGCGGTGAGGTTGGATTCTCTTGCTTTGCGTGTGCTTGGATCTGGGTTGCAGTTCTGGGTGGTGGTCCCAGGGTGAGAAGTAGCACTAGCATGGTGTTGCTTGTGGTGTAGTTTGTGGTGGAGAATGAATCCTCCTCACGGTTCCAAGGCAGAAAAGAGTGCTTGTGGTGTCTCATAGACCAGAGCACAGGCCAGGAAAGGAGTAAACACCTTGCCCTTGGTCATAGCATCTTGGAAGAACTGAAAATTTACAGGTCCCTAGAAGTATCTCTGAAAACAGCTGCACAAAACCCCTGAAGCTTGGGACAGTGTATTCTCCACATTGGAAGCAGACCCCTACCTTAACAAAGAGTTTAAAAGTCAGATAATTGGTTGGGAACACAAAAAAAGTCAGACCGTAGTATCTTTCTTTGGTGACAAAGAAGATCAAAACATACAACCAGAAGAAAACAACAAAGTCAAAGCTCCTACATCCAAAGCCTCCAAGAAAAATAAGAATTGGTCCCAGGCCATGGAAGAGCTCAAAAAGGATTTTGAGAAGCAAGTAAGAGAAGTAGAGAAAAGAAATGAGAGTGATGCAAGAAAATCATGAAAAACAAGTTAACAGCTTGTTAAAGGAGACTCAAAAAAAATACTGAAGAAAATAATACCTTAAAAAACAGCCTAACCCAAATGGCAAAAGAGGTCCAAAAAGCCAGTGAGGAGAAGAATGCCTTCAAAAGGAGAATTGGCCAAATAGAGATTTAGTTCTTCCAAGGTGGTATGAACTAAGGAGAGGTATTTATTCTTCTCCTGGCTTTACTGTGGTCTCTGAGTTACTATAAGCACTCTTTTATGCCCTGGAAATGAGAGGAGGGTTCCCTCTCTACTACTGCCACAAGCTCTGCTCTGCCCGTGTTCCTTCTTGCTCCAGGACTGTCACCCAGGACTGGGACCCAGATCTAAGCACGGACAAAACAAGAGAATCCTGCCTCAGTGCCAGCAAAGAGATCCCTATAATCCCCCTCTGATCAGCCTCTTGATTTCTCCACCATCTGGACCCGAGACCTCCAGAAGCAGCTGCTGCTGCTGTGGTTGCCACCCTGGGGCTGTGCTAGAACCAGAGCTGTACCACGCTCCTCTCTCACCCAGGTCCAACAAACCTTCCCACAGACCTTCTAAGTTGTCTTTGGTGTTTGTGGGCCACTTCTGCCAGTGATTGAGTCCCCTGAGGCCTGTTCCAGGTTTGCTGGGGCCTGGTTTGTGCTGACACAGATTGCATCGGACTATGCTTCTCTCTCAACCTGGTGCAACAGACCTTTCCTATTGACCTGGGTTGTCTTTCGCTGGGAATTTGTTTCACTCTGCCTTTTTTTGTGAGTTCTGCTGCTCTAGAATTTGTTTAGAGTCATTTTTAAAGGTATTTGGAGGGATTTGGGAGAGAGCTCAGGTGAGTTCCTGCCTTTACCCAGCCATCATGGCTCCACCCCCCCAGCTACAATAATTCTTAAATTATATTTCATCAATCTGTTTTTTAGGTCAGTTGTTTTTCTGATGAAATATTTCATATTTTTTTTCATTCTTTTGACTTTGTTTTATTGTTTCTTGAAGTGTCATGGAGTCATTAGCTTCTGCTTGACCAATTCTAATTTTTAGAACTTATTCTTTATTTTTTTAAAATTTTTTAAAAATTGTTTTAGGCAATTGGGGTTAAGTGACTTGCCCAGAGTCACACAGCTACTAAGTGTCAGGTGTTTGGTCTGAGGCCAGATTTGAACTCAGGCACTCCTGACTTCAAGGCCAGTGCTCTATCCAGTGCGCCACCTAGATGCCCCTTGACCAAGTCTAATTTTTAAGGAATTATTTTCCTTTATTCAGCTTTTGCACCTTTTTTCCATTTGGCCAGTTCTGCTTTTTATGTGTTTGTTTTTTCCTAAAGTGAATTTTTGTGACTTTTTTTATCATTAGGGCACTTCTGATTTTTAAGATGTTAATTTTCTTCAGCTTTTTTTAGTGCATTTTTTTTTTACCAAGCTATTCTCTTCATAATTCTCTTTCATCATTTCACTTTCTTTTCTCAACTTTTCTTCTACCACTTTTATCTCTTTAACTTTTCCAAGTATTCTGGATAGCCTTGGGTCCAATTAGCATTTTTCTTTGAGGCTTTGCTTATAGCTATTTTCACATTGTTGTCTTTTTCTGGGTTTATGTCCTGTTTTTCTCTCCCACTGTAGAAGCTTTTTTATGGTCAAGTTCTTTTTTATGTTATTACAGTTTTTAAAAATTTTTTAAATTTTACTCATTTTCCATCATGTTTTCTTGACTTCAAACTTTATTGGTCTCTCCCTTACCTGGGCATGGGGAGGCACTATGCCCAATTTTAGAATTTTTTTGTTTTGCTGTTTTCAGAGCTACTTCTGAGGGTCCGTAAGTCTTTGGTGCTTCTAAGGTTGTGTGCTGTCACTGCTCTTCTAGTCTGTGTCCTTGTCTTTACCCAGGAAGGGCCCCTGCTTCCCTACAGCCATGGGTACTAGTGTATCTCTTGGCCCTGGAATTGTGACCAGGGCCCCTGGTCCCCTGTGACCATATTCTCCTCTCAACCCTGGAATTGTGATCCAGAACTTCTTATAGCAATAGATTACCAATCAGTTCCAGCTTCACCTAGTGCTAACAAAGGGTCCTTCATAATCTCTTTCTGACTAGTTTCCTGACCATCTTACCATCTATGATCTGAAAGCTCCTAAAACTGCAGCTTTTCTGTGTAATGCACCTTCATAATGCATCTTAATGGTTACCTTTTTGTGACTTAACTCATTGAGGGCAGGATTCATGTCTTATCCAAACATTATTTCTACCTCCATTGTCATTAAATACTCTCTTCAATGAATTGAACACCTACCATGTGTTACTGACTGTAGATGTGAATATTAACAAGTCTTTTTACTCTCAAAAGGTACTCATAATTTAGTAAGGAAAAGTTGTACAAAGGTTGACACAAGCAGCACTAGAATAGATTTAAAATAATTTATTGATGCTCACATAACCAAGCTTAATGTTTTAGGATAACAGTAATTCAGTCAAGGATAGGATGAATGTAGCCTCCCTTGTTCCTTCTGTTCCATGAGGCAACATTACAGGATGGAAATCTCGACATGTTGTGTGGTATGACCTCTGTTCAAAGGCCCAAGGCCGTTGGGAGTTCAAATTTATGTAGATTTTTTTGTTTTGGTGAGGCAGTTGGGTTTAAGTGTCTTCCCAAGCTCACAAAGCTTTAGTAAGTGTCAAGTGTGTAAGGCTGGATTTGAACTTGGCTCCTCTTGACTCCAGGGCCAATGCTGTATCCACTTCACCACCTAGTTGCTCCGTTTATATAGATTTTCAAAGGCTTGATATAGAAGCTAATCTCTGAAGCAATGAAGTCAGGTAACATAAACCAATAGCAAAAGAAATTATCTAAAGTTTGCCTGATTAGGATCCAGGGAGACCAGTTCTAATGAGAAGTCCTCAGAATAAGAAAGTTTAAATTACAGCCACCATATCAGTAAGCTTGTGGAAGAGTTAACAGCAGCTCATGCTAAGTAGAACTGGGTACAAGCTAACCAGCCTTGTGTGACAGAAATAAGGTCAGGGAGAGTGGTGCTATTAGGTAAATCTGGCTATTCAGAAAGAGATTTAGAAATAATCTATGCAAATTAGAATATGATTAAGTGAATGGAAGAGGTCAAACAATGGTAGGAGCAGTTGGAGGGAAGGATCATTTTTAGACAGAGGAACAGAGGAAGGAAAGTTTAATGGAAGTGGACTGTGAAGTATAACAGTAGACTGGAGTGTAGTGTGAAATAAGGATGGAAAGGCAGGTTGAAGCCAGATACTTGATGGCCTTGAATACCAGGCTAAGGTATTCAGAACAGGCTAGGGAGTTTGTACTTAATGGGAAATTAAAGTTTTGTGACACAAAGAGACCTTTGAATTATTAGGATGATTATTTGGGAACAATATATAAAGGGTAGTTGTAGAGGAAAGGAATGAAAAATGGGAGACATGAGTAGGAACTTGTTAACAATAATCCATGTGAGAGGTAATGAGAGCCTGAACAAAGATGAAGTGAACTTTTGGTTAGATATTTGTACCCTGAAGGAATCTGTAATCTAGCAGATTAGAGATGGAAGCCCATATAATGGAAACAGATATTCTTTAGAAAGCCAGGAAAGTTTTTTTTTTAATTTTTTTAAGATAGGTTTTGAAAAGTATTTTTCTCTAAAGCACAAATAAAGACACATCATTGAAAGAAGGGAGGAAATACTAATTTTTATTCAATTTTTTTTCTTAATCAAAAAAGTAAAAATGTGATTATTTTATTACTGAGGTTATTGAAATTGCTGAACATAGTATTCAAAAGGCATAGCCAGTGATTTCCTAAAACTTTTGTCCCCATTCCAGTGAAACGTTTTGATTTGTTTTTTTTTTATCTTTCATATCACTTGTTTGTATTTCTAATTGTGTATTTTTGTAGCTAGCACCTGAGAAACTCAAACATTGCTTCCCAGATGATTTGGCCCAGAATTGGGTTAAATACCTTGGAATTTAGGACTGACAGAAATTTTGACATTTTCCTAAGAGGGGACACTTGTGGAACCCAGGGTTTGGACCTTTGATTTGGTTGGTATAGAAAACTCCTGAATGAGAGAAAACCTTCTCTACCAATTCAGATTCCCACCTTCTCAACAATGTACAGTCTTAGAAAGATGCTTATGATGCTTAGAAAGATGCTTAGAAAGAGGTTAAGCAACTTGCCTACTATCACATGGCCAATATATGTTAGAGGTGAGGCTTGAACCTAAGTGTTAACTCTGAATTACACTATTTATCCCTCTATGCTACTTGTTGGGGTCTGCAGAGAAGATCTCTAATCTTGTTGTGTATTATTCCAGTATTTGAATATAAATGAGAAGTTGTTTTTATTACCATATTTTGCCCAAGTTATTCTTTCTTCATTTAGTTATTATTTGGATAGTTGCTCTTGCTTTTCTAGTTGTTGAAAATTGTTGCCACCGAAGTCCTTGGCACTGCCACATAAGTTTAACATCTAGAAATTGATATAATTTTTTTTTCCAGTGGAAATCACATTAAAGAAGAAGAATTAACATCTGCTTTGCTGCTGTACCCTAAGGACAATAAGACTTTTCCATTTCACTTGCATCTGAAATCTCTATATATGTTATCTCCTCTAATAGAATGTGAGCTACTTGATACCTAGGGATGGCCTTTTCTATTTGTATCTCCAGTGCTTAACACAGGGCTTTACATATAGTAAGTGCTTAATAAATTATTCTATTCGTTTATTCTACCCCAAAGGGTGCTGATTTGGAGTCAGAGGACTTTGGTTTCAATCTCAGATGTGCCACTTGCCAGGCAGGTCACCAACTCTATCTGGACCTCAGTTTTATCGTCTTTAAAATGAGAGGATTGGGCGAGATAACCTCTAAGGTTCCTTCCTGGTCAATCTGTGATCATATGATTAATCAGTATTTTTGGAGTGATTGGTTTAATAGTCTAGCAAGTACTGATTACTAGGAAAGATGAAAGAGCAAATGCTATGATAATATAACAGCATTTTGAAATTTTTAATTGTTTTGATATTTATTAACCCGATCAAATTAGCTTGTTCCCATTGCACCTAAAAATACAACAAACTTAAAAAACCCTAATCAGTATACCCAGAAGGTAATTTAGTGTCCCTTATTACTGAAGACTGTAACCTTTTCCTCTGTACGTAGTACACTTAACACTGGGTCAGCTAGACCTATCAGGTTACGCATAAATAGAGCAATATTTTCAATTTAGCAGGTGTGGAATAAGTGCCTGCTCTCTCTACCCTTTTCCCTTGCTTAAGAACTGTGACTAAATACTTAGTTTCAAATCCTGATTTACTTAATACCCTTATAATATTTCACGATTTTCAGTTGGGAAATGTTTTTTAGATAAATCTTTGAAAAGCACTCCCACCATTTGCCCTAATTGAAGTAACAGCTGAACAGGGCTTAAATATAAATAGAATTTAGAGAAAGTAGTTATAGATAGCATAGTGATATAGTAGGAGAGGCTAGGGAAATGAGTTTAAAAAAAAGTAATAAGCTGCTAGGGGAGTAGTGATTAAAAGGAATTTGAATATTAGTGTTTAAATCCAAATTACATAAAGTCATGAGTCATGATTAAAGCCCATGTACCAAATGCAAAGACATGTCATGAACATGTTCATTTGAGTATTTTTTCTTAGCGATATTGATTTCCTAGTTAAAAACTTTTCTACCAGGGCTTGAAAATATTAATCACATGAGAGGAAAGGAGAGAAAGTTAAAAAGGTTAACAATTTCTCCTACAGTGCTTGTTAGTGAGTTGAGAATATGCTGTCCTCTGCTATTTTTATTTTTAACTTTTAGATTTAATCCCTAGAAGGGTGCCACAGTGTAACCTTGCTCTTAAAAATTCACATTTTTCAACTCTGTTATATATTTTGTGCTTTTAAAATTGACATCAAAGTGTAGTACAGAAAAAAGCATCAGGGTTAGGAGGGAGAAAGAAGTTATGTTGTTCCACACATATGAATGTAAAATACAGTATTGGGAAATTATTCCACGATCATTTTCTTTTTAACAAAGTTCATGATTATGGCTTAAGAGATTGCAATGAGGTTTTATTTCACTAGGCATCCTCTGGAAGATTAAAGTACAATGTATGAATCAAGAAAATACAGTTAGGTGTTGAGATGAATATGTGACTGCACATATGCCCTGTAATTGGTAAAAGGACAAGCTCCTGCATGATTTCTGATGTTTGCTAGCCAGTTTGTTGTTTTCAAGGAGCTCAACAGAAGATGGGTAAACTTAGATTGTTCTCAGTGCCTGAAGGTGCTGGATGCCCTGAAGTAGGAAAGGAATTTATAGCAGAGGCTCACCACGAAGTACCAGATATTCCTAGCCATCTGTGATCTTGCAATGAAAAAGCGCCAGATGATGAGGAAGAGGACTGTGTTAAAGAGGTAGTAAGTGTTTCTGAGCCTGAGGAATGGAAAGACACATGTAATTAAAAGAAAAATGAAACTGCTCTAAACCTAACAATTAACCAGGTATTTATTGAGCACCCACAGAGTACATAGATTGCATTTCAAAGAATGTGTCCCTGCCATCAGGGGCCCAGGATTAGGAAATTCTTAAGTAAAAGCTGTAAAAAAAGCAAATTAGTCTCTAAAGTGCATAGCATGAAGGAAGAAACTACTAAGGAAGTAGTTTATTTACACATGATAGGATCAATGTGTCTGGTTTGTAAAATTGAATTAATGTGCTATGAAGTGGTTATATTCAGGAATTTGATACCATTGGCCCCATTAATAGTTATTAACAAGATTTTTTTCTTAGGCTGGTGGGGCTCTACTTAATTTAACCTTAGCTAATTTTCAGAGGATCAGCATCTGATCTGAACCTTTGCCTTTGGTTTAGGAATACCTTCTTATTTTTCATGTACTTAAATTTTAAGGTAATGATTAGTTCAATCTAGCCCAGTACAGCAGACCCAAGTTAAAGCCTCAATATTCTGTTCAATCTGTAACAGTGTTGTGAACTTTTGAAAGAACCAAAAAGATGACTCATAACTAATCCTTTATTTCATCCTATGCTAAACAAAATAAAAGTGTGTTTTTCTTAGAGTATTTATTTCCAAGGGGAAAGAGTACTAAAAGGAATATTGGTAGTAAAATCCAAGTAATTAGAGAATTCTATCATCCAGCATGGATCAAGTAGTTTCTAAATTTCCTAAACTATCCTACATTGCTAACATTACCAGAGACCACATTGACCATATAAGATTCTCTAGTGCCCAAAGCACTGGTGCTGAGTCCTTTTCCCCCCAGTAATTTGGATTTGGCCTAGCAGTGGATCTAAATGAAGTTCTTTGGTACAGGTTGTAATCCTACCTTCACTATCAACCATTTAGTAAGCCACTTGATAGTTGGCAGGTCTTTGGTGATCGCACTGTTCCACTTAACTATGAGAGTGTTTATTCTCATATGAACACAGGCTAATTAAAGGCCAGATTCCACCTCTTCCCGAGCCACACCCCCTCCCCAAAAGCTTCACATGACTCAATACATTGTAGGAGCATATAGTACATAATGTTTGAGGGAGAGAAACTTTTTTTTAAATCACATTTTGGGGAAGGAGACCCCTCCTTTTCACCAATGTAAGTAAGTGGCTGAGCTTTCAAATCAATAGTAGGCCAGCTAGGAATGGTTTTGATCGGTTGTTACACATATGCTGGCTGTCCAGATGCCAATTGTTGTTAAGACAACTTCCTCTTTAGTTCTTACTCCATTGATTGAAATTAAGCACTGTCTTTCTAGGCCGGAAATCTGAGGTTGCTTTGTGAACACTTGAGCATCTGTGGATATTATTTCATTGCCTGGCATTTAGTAAGCACTTAATGCATGATTTATGTATCAAATCCTCAGACTGCTGCTTATTGTTACCCTCATTACTTTAAAAAACAATAGAGGAAGAGAAATTTTGGACTGGGGCTTAGTTGTCCCTAGACAGGGGCAGTGCCCCGAGTGTTACAGTCCTGTATAGACTTTTTATACTTAGCGCAGAGCTAGAGCAGTACTGTTGTGGAAAAATGTCTTCTGCAGTCCACTGAATTGAATTTGGAGTAAGCTGTTAATTCTGTTGGTAAAATTATGTTAGAAATTCATTTAAATGCTAGGTGCTGGAGGTGTAAAGGCAAAAATAAAACCACTTTCTGCCCCCAAAGAATATATACACTCTACTGGAAATTTCTACTACAAACAACTTTCCTTTATATTTATTTCTCCTTTTAAAAAAGCAAAAACTTTGCATAACTGTCAGATACACTCTTGGAAGCATGAAGTTTCCTTAATATGCTTAAAATCTTGGGAGTCAACTTTGACTTCTTCCTATATTCCTTGTTCCCCACATCCAAATTACTCATTGCAGTGTATAGATTTTCTCTTTGTAATCTCATATCTTCCCTTTTCAAGTTCTACTGCTATTACTTTGGTTTAGGTTCTTATTATTTCTTACGTCAATACTAATAATAGCTTGTTAAATGGCTTCCCTCTCTTCATCTTGTCTCTTCTTCCATCTTTGGTATGTAACTTTGGCAGACAAATATTCATAAATCATATACACACACATATACATATATATGTATATATACATGTATACATATATATGTATATACATACATACCTATATACATATATATATATATATATATATATATATATTTTTTTTTTTTTTTTTTTGGAGAGGCAATGGGGTGAAGTGACTTGCCCAGGTTCACACAGCTAGTAAGTGTCAAGTGTCCAAGGCCATATTTGAACTCAGGTCTTCCTGAATCTAGGGTCAGTGCTCTATCCACTGAGCCATCTAGCTGCCTCCATAAAAATATTTTTATTGTGTTAATATGTTATCCTCCTCCTCAAAAACTTTCAGTGGCTTTTTGTCTAAAGCAATAAAGTCCAAACTAAGCCTAGCATTTAAGGCCCTTCACAATCTTACTGCAACCTACTTTGCTTTTCAGCTATGTTTTCCATTGTTCTTCCATTTTATTCCTTTCTCCAGCTGGGCAAATTTGGTCATTGTCCCATAAACAAGCTTTGCAAATTAGTACCTCCATGCTTTTGCTCCTTTTGCCTCCTTGGCTACCAATACATAAACACACAGATATGATTGCAATGGCCTTCCCCCTGAATATCCAAATTCTGTCCTACATCAGCCCACAGTTATTTTCTTCCTATTTTGAAGGCTTTAATACTTATTGACTAAACCTGTCATTTTGAATTTTTCAGACTACTCTGTGTAGTGTAACTGTGTAGTGTAATTGTGCAACAAATTGTTCATGTGTCTGTTTTGTCTCTTTGCCTCAATTGTAAGTTCTTTGTGAGTAATAAGTTTGTGGCCCATTTTAGGAGCTGAACAGCTATTGTTAATTGATTGTTGAGACTTACATTCTTAAATGTCGCTTTGCTTCAGGAATTCCAGCCATATCCTCTTTCAGTAGATATTTCTTAACTCCCAAGCAATAGTTTTCAGTGTACTCCAACCAATTCAAGTGGCGCACATCAAAGTTGAATAACTGAAAGGAGATAACAGTGGTTTAATTGCTAAGATTGAACAGTTGGGCAGTAATGTAATAATCCAGTGTTGAAAAACATATATGAGATTCCCAAGTTTTGTAGAGTAGAGTAAATTTTTTTCTTGCTTGAGGAAAGATAAAAGGTAATGGTGGAAGATTGTAATCGGGAGATGAGGAAATGGATGGCTTTAACTGGATACATTAAAGAATTGTTATTTAAATACTTCCTAAAACCTGTGTGAGGAAAGGTCAAAGGCAAAGGTAAATTGGGAAAAGTTTTTAAGTTAAATGAAGTGGTTTTTGTTAGGGGAAAGTTCCTAACAATTAGAGCTGTAAAAAAAAAAGTGGAACTGATTACCTTGGAAGGTGGTAGTTTCTTCTAACATCTCTTTTGAAATGTTTAGGGGAGAGGTTGGATGACTCTTTATCAGGTATGGTAGAACGAGATTTCCTTTTGGGTATAAATTAGACTAGATGTCTTCCAACTCTAAATTCTGAAATTTTATAATCGCCACCTTTAAGAATTTGAAGGGCTTCCAAGACACTTCCAAAGGACTTATGATGGAAAATGCTATCCACATCCAGAGAAAAAACTGATAAAGTCTGCATGTAGATTGAAGCATACAATTTTCACTTCATTTTTATCATGACTCTTTTCTTTTGGCCTATTTCTTCTTTCACAACATGACAATATGGAAATATGTTTTACACGATTGCACATACATTACCCATATCAAATTGGGAGGGAGCGAAGGAGATAATTTGAAACTCAAAAAAATTTTTAAGTGAATGTTAAAAATTGTCTTTACATATAATTGGAAAAAATAAAATACTATTTAAAAAAGAATTTGAAGGGCTATCATATGGAGAGATATTAGGCCTGTTTTTGAGGCCAAAGAATTAGAGATAGGGTTATGAAGGAAAAAATTTCTAACAGCTATTTAGAAGTGGCATTTTTGGTGTGTAATTGAGGTGGCTTCACTGAGGTTATGCCGTAATAATTTGAAAATTAAAAAGATAGTTGCAAACTAGGCATGAAGTTCAGTTTAAAATTTTAGTATCCTCTAAATTTCAGTGTCGTGGGGCAAAGTTTGATATATCAGACTCTAGTTTTACTTCACTATTATGTTTTATGATATTAAGAATCCAACTCACAGCCTCAATGGAAAGTTGGGGTGAGAAGTAGTCTTCCAAGCACTTGTTAGTTTCACTATATGTGTGTGCAGATATATTCGTATATGTATATATGTGTGTATGTGAATGTTTATGTGTTTCCCAAACTGAATGCATCATTCCCCTTTGACCCTCCCCATTCAGAACTTCTCTGTCATTCTTGAGGGCACTACATATTCACCCAGGTTAGCAACCTAAGTGTCATCTTTGACTTGTCACTCTCACCATATCTAATTGTTGTCAAGTTCAAGTTTGGTAATTCTACTTTCATATGTGCCCCCTTCTCTGAAACAATAACTGCTCTGATGGAGGCCCTCATCACCTCCCTGTATCTTCTCTCCCCACTTCAGTCCATCCTCCACTCAGTTGTCAAATTAATCTGCCTAAAATACAAATCTAGCCATGTCACCCCCTGGTTCATTAAACTTTAGTGTCTCCCTGTCACCTCCAGGATCAAATGTAAAGTCTTCTGTTTAGCATTAAAAGCTCCTCACAGCTTGACCCCCTCCTATCTTTCCAATCTTTTTACACCTTACTCCCTTCCATGTATCCTGTAATCAGTGACACTGGTCTCCTTGCTGTTCTTTGAACAAGATTCTCTATCTTCTGACTTCATGAATTTTTGCTAGATGTTCCCTACGTCTACAATATTCTCCCTCTTCATCTCTACTTCCTGGCTTCCTTAAAATCTCAGCTAAATTCTTACCTTCTAAAAGAAGCTTTCTATGATCTCCTTAATATTAGTGCTTTCTCTTTATGTTCAATTTATCTTGTAAATATTCTGTACATTGTAGTTTGCATTTTCTGTTCCCCAGTAGACTATGAGCTTCTTGAGAACAGGGACTATCTGCTTTTTTTTTCATCCCCATAACACTTAACAAATGCTTATTGACTGACTATATATCTATATAGAAACACATGTGTATATACATATTTACACACATATGCACCCACTTTATACACACACACACATACATATATTTGTATGTACATACACACAACCAAGTTAAATTATTAAGGTAGTCTACTTTTCATGCACGACTTACATATTTTGTTTCAGCTTTAGATTATAGAAGCCAGTAGGCCTAAAACAGCATTGTCAAAGAAATCAATCAACCACCACAAACATCGTTATCCATGTAATAGCCTTTCAAATATATCAGCTATAATCTTCAAACGCTGCCCAAAGTCTGTACTTTTGCAGGCTAAAAACCTCCAATTCCTTCAACTGTATCAGATATAAAGTGGTCTCATGTTATCCCACTCTTCTGATTGTTTCTGGATATGTTTCATTTTGTCAGTATACCACTTTCAATATCCTTCTTAAAATATGACACCCAGAACTGAACAGAATACTTCAGGTGCAGTCTAAACTGCACAGAATTCAGTAAAACTATTATTTTCCTTGCCTGGATTCTATATAGTATTAATGAAGCCTAAGAACAGATTAGCTTTTGGGGCTGCCACATCATACTGTCAACTCACTGAACTTAGAGTCAACAAAAACTCTTTGATTATTTTTCCATTGATGATTCCTTAGCCATATCTCTTCCACACAGTTATTTGTCCAGTTCATTTTTTTCTAGCCTAAGACTTTATATTTATTCCAATGAAATGCAAACTTTTTAGATTTGGCATATTCTAATGACATACTGTTGAGAATTTTAAAAATCCTGATTCTGTCATAGTTCGCTATCTACAAAGTTTGGTAAACATTTTTAATATCATTATCTGAATCCAATCAAAGGTATTGACCAGAGAAGGATTGACAAAGTTCTATGGCATACCACTAAGGGAAAGATTTTCCTCCAGGTTAACAACTAACCTATGAGGAGTAACCCTTCATTTGGGGAGCTTGAAGAATCTACTGAGGTTCCCAGACACACCAATACTGAGTATGTACTTGGTAAATGTGCTCCATAAAGGGTGTCAGAGAGCTGCAATGGCAGGAGGCAAGTATCATAAAGCTCAAAAAATGGCTTGGGTAGAATATAATTCTCTTGAGAGCAGGGGCTGTTTTTCAGTTTTGTCTTTATATCCCTAGTGCTTATTGTAGTGTCTCACATAAAGATTCACTTAGTAAATATTTATTGAAATAAATTACTGAGCTGTGGATCATAAAAGCTCAAATTTAGTAAGAAGTTAGCTTTAAAAGCCAAATTGAATTTCAAAGCGTGATATAGGAAATTTTCCTCTGACTGATACGAAAACACTTGTTCATGAAGTGCCTGTATTTCATCATCATTCAGTGATTTAAGGGAAAACATCCATCGAAAGGTTATTTGAATTAGCTAAAAGCCAGAGAGAAACCTGTCAAAAATACTCTATCACTGCATAGTTTTACCCCATTAACATTACCAAATGAGTCCATAAAAACATGGCATTAAGCAAGGCAGCAATACAGAGAATTGAAGGGAATTAATACAAATCACTCGGTTGGTATCTGGGTTGACCACAGTAGGCTTTTCCAACGTGTTAATAGTTATAATGTAATAATAATATAGAACATTTATTAGGCCTGTATAAAATAAATTATAAATTAGAATACATTTTATTAAAATATTTTTGAACGAGTCTGAGGCTAAAAATTAAGAGTATCCTTTAAAATCTGATAGTATGTGACTTTGCTAACAACAGTATTAACTTTGGCCAAATGTTTTAGGGAAATGAGTAATATTAATACAAGAAAACTTCATTTATTGTGAATAACTGGAGTGAACGTCAGTCCAGATTAGCAAAAATTTTAAACTAGAGTACATTTTTTGAAGGAATAACTTTGTCACTTTTCAATTACTTGTAACTTTACTAAAGTAAAATTGTCAGTGAGTATGAGCCACTGTGCTTACTTAAAGGAAGAAATTAAACTTCCATAATCAAATGTACTGAAAGTATTTGGAAATAGTTTATTTAGTGGCAGTAGGAGCAGCAGACACTGTGTAAAATACTATACTGGGTGCTGAATTGATATGGAGATAGACACAATGGTCTTACAATCTAGTGGGGGAGACAGAATAATGACATAAGATGAATAACAATATCAAGTATATGTGGTGATATAATGTAGCATAAAAATGTATGGTATATCTCAAGGTCAAAAGAGGTTCTTAGAATGCAAGCTTCTTGAGGGCAAGAAGTATTTCTTCTTTATCTTTGTATCCTAGTACTTAGTTTAATCAGCTCATAAGTAGAGTTTATTAAATGTTTGTTGAATGTCCGAAGGCTAAGGCAGTTGAGAAAGTCCTCATAAAGAGGTTGGACTTGAATTGGGACACTGTTTAGAATTTAGAAAAGCGGAGAAGAGGAGGGAGGGTGAGTATCCAGATAGGAGATCAGAATAGGCAAAGGTTTGAAAACTGGAAGGTGCATGGCATATTCGGCATAATTGGTTTGAGTAGAAGGTTTATGTAGGAAGCAGAGGGAAATAAAGTTGAAGAAGAAGGTTAAGCACAATCTGTGTAAAGCCTCAAATACTAGATTAAGGAATTTGATGTTTTTCTTATAGGCCATTGAAGGTCCTTGAACAAGGAAGTACGCCCATTACATATTTAGAGTAGTAGAAGATAAATCTGGTTGTAGCTTCTAGGATTGGTTAGCATATTAAATATCTATCTATGTCTGTATATATTGGTTAGCACATTACATATACATACATATATATACACACACACACACACACACACACACACACACACACACACACACACACACACACACACACCCCGAAGAGATTCAGTGCTTTGTTCAAAATCAGGGTGTGTAAATGGCCCAGATGGCTGAAGGAACTTTTCATGATTCCAGTGACTTTTTCCATATTCAAGTAATGTAAACAGACTGGAAGCAGAAAAATCAGTTAGCAGGACACGAGTTGTTGAGGGCTTGGACTATGGTAGTAGCAGTAGAAATGGTAAAGAGGAGAGATACTCTGAATTCTTAAGAGAGAAAGGGAAGGAAGGAAGAATGGATGAAAGAAAAAGAGAAAATACATGTTTCAGTCTGCACTCTGAGTCCATCAACTTTTTCTCTGGAAGTGGATAGCATGCTTCACCATGAGTCCTTTGAAATTGTGGTTGGTCCTCTCATTATTTCTTACAACACAACAGAGGGGGTGAGAGACAGGAGTGAAGCCCAGTCAGTATGGTTTTGTGCCTCCAGCAATATTCTTGCTCTCAACTAGCTTGATGTTGTTTATACTGTTAATTTATTTGCTTTGCAAAATCTTTCTACACTGACCAGCCTATTCTGGTCAAATTATCATGAATTCTAAATTATTGACATCAAAATTAAAGAGATTTTGAATTCAACACAATACTTACTTTCTGATCTTCGTTATTCAGCTGAGACATTAACATTTCTGTATTGTATGTACTCCATTCCCAACTCCTATTGGTGAAATAATCCAACATGGAAATGGTTTTCAACATGCGATTCATGAGTTTTGCCATTCTGAAGCAGAGATCAAATACAAATAAATCTACGTAGTACCTTGTATACTTGCTTATCTGTTTTCAGCTTTTCTGTGAAATATTTCTACTTGGCAACCCACACTGTGAGAAACAAGCTATTTTTAAGAAAACACTAAAATTACCTTGAACTATTCTCAATATCTAGGAATTTATGTGAAAACTCTTATTCTTTTTCTCCAGTTATTCCCCATTAGCTGAAGGAACTACAATGAATTTTAAATGCTAGTTATATTCTCAATTTTCTTATATCCCCATTTATTTATTCCTTTCCACTTTATTCCTTTCCACTGTTCAGTTCTTTGAGTAGCAGACCTATCATACCTTTTTACCTTCAGTAAATATACACAAACACACATAAACATATGTACTTATATACATATATGTATACACATACAAACACACACAATACATTCTTTGAATTTAGTAGGAAAAGATGAGAATTCTCTATCTAGACCAGGGAAAATCTCATCTCTTCTTATAATATCATATAATGCTATTCATCAAAAAAGGGATAGGGTCTATGGGAGTGATTACCCATATCATAGGAATCACAATTCATTTAGTATTCATGGAGCCTAAGTAAACCAGCTTTCATAATGCAGCCATAAAATATAAAGTCTTTTTCTATCCCTTTACCAAGGGTCAGACCAACTTTGCTGCATCAATCACATGTGAAGTACCAAGCAAATGAAACTTAAGAGGCATAGGCATTTGGCATAATTGATAATTATGAGATTTCAAAATGTTTTTTCAAGGCAATTTGAATAACCATAGTAAAAATTATTACAGATAAATCCCATTATCAATTGGTCAATGAGCATTTATTAAGCACTTAATATGTTCCAAGCACTGTTAAGCACTAGATATATGAAGAAAGGCAAAAATTGTTTCTCCCTGCAGGGAGCTCACATTCTAATGGGAGAGATGACATACAAAAAATTGTGTGGACAAGATATATACAGTGTATATGGAAAGTAATCTTAGAGGGAAAGTACTAGCAATTCACACTGTGATCTCCAGTCCCTCAACTCTTCATTTTTCTCTCAGCCCTCCCCTCTGCACTAGGCAGTCTCTCCTCTTTCCTTCTCTTGACTCCTTGATGAACTAGTTCAACTCTTTACTACTGTCTTGAGTCCCTGGTCGCCTTATATCATCGATTGTACCATGCCAATCCTCACCCTTGAATGATGACTCTTATCATCTACCACTTTCACTAAAATACAAGTGCTGCTGAACACAAGTGGAGAAAATCACATAACTATTTTGACTGGGTCCAACTACAAATTTATGTTATACAACCTCAACTAGATCCTCACAGGTACTAGGCAATCCTTCTGCAACTTCCTTATCAGCCCCTCTATCCCACTCTTCACAGTGGTTCTCCCAAACCTTTTCATCTTTCCTCAAACCTCCCATGGACTCCCCTCCCTTCCTCTCCCCCTTTGTCCCCCCCTCCAAATGAGAACCTTTCTTCTTATTTTACAGGAAAAAATGAGGCCATTTGCTGAGAGCTCTCTCTTTTCCCCCCTTCCTCATCTCATCACTCAGCTGTCTATTGCCATTATCTCCTCTACCCTGTCTCACATAAAGAGGTTGCTTTACTCTTTACTAAGATCCACCCTCCACAAGTGGTTCTATTTCTTCCCATCCCCTCTGACAGATTGCCCCTTTTCATCACCCTCACTCTTATCACTTATCTTCAAGCTCTCCTGGTTTCCTGGCTTGTTTCCTAATGCCTACAAATGTCTATGTCTCCTCCATACTCAAAAAAACCCTCACTTGATCCTTTCATCCCTGCTAATTGTTATCCTTTATCTCTTCTGCCTTTGTGGCCAAACTCCTTGAAAAGGTCATCTATAATAGATACCTCCACTTTCTTTCCTCTCATTCTTCTTAACCCCTTACAGTCTGGCTTATAACCTTATCATTCTTCTGAAATTTCTCTTCCAAGGTTACTAGAGATCTCTTGATTGTCAAATCCAGTGTCCTTTTCTCAGTCTTCATTCTTCTTGAACTCTCTGCAGTCTTTGGTACTGTTGACCATTCATTTCTCCTTGAAACTCTCTTCTCTGTAGGTTTTTGGATAGCTCTCTCTCTCTCTCTCTCGGTTCTGTTTCTACCTATCAGATCACCCCTCAGTTTATTTTGCTGGATCCTCATCCAGGTCATGTCCATTTAACGGTAGGTGTCCTGCAGGGCTCTGTTCTGAGCCCTCTTCTCCCTTTCCATTGCTTCACTTAATCATCTCATTAGCTCCCATGGGATTGAATTACAGTCTTTATTCTGACATTTTCAAATATCAGAAAATACATGTTTCAGTCTGCCTTATCCTCTGTACTGACCTTTAATCTTGCATTTCCAACTCCCTTTCAGATATCTTGAATGTCCAGTTGTCATCCTAAACTCAACACGTTCAAAACTTGACATATCCAGTCTATTACCAAGGCCTATCAATTTCAGCTTTGCAATATCTCTTCCCTCCTTTGCTACTACTACCACTCAGGTACATGCCCTCATCGCATCCCACTTGCCCTATTGTAGTAGCCTGCTGGTGGGTCAGCCTACCTCAAGTCTCTCCCCACTTCAATCCATCTTCCATTTAGCCATGTCATCCCCCTATTCAATAAACTGCCATTGGCTCCCTACTGATTCCAACATCAAATACAAAATGCTCTGGCATTCAAAGCCTTTCATAACCTAGCTCCTCCCCCTTCCCCATTTTCTTCTTATACCTTATTCTCTGACATGTGCTTTTTAATGTGGTGACATTAGCCTCTTTGCTATTCCACAAACAAGACACTCCATCTCTCAGCTTCAGGTATTTTCTCTGTCTCTTGTGCTTGGAATGCTTTTCCTCCTCATCTTTACCTCTTGACTTCCCTAGCTTCTTTCAAGTTCCAATTGAAATTCCATCTTCTATAGGAGATCTTGAGCAGCTAGGTGGCACAATGCCAGGCCTGGAGTCAGCAGGACTTATCTTCCTGAGTTCAAATACAGCCTCAGACACTTAATCCTGTTTGCCTTAGTTTCTCCATCTGTAAAATGAACTGGAGAAGGAAATGGCAAACCACTCCAGTATCTCTGCCCAGAAAATTCCAAATGGGGTCATGAAGAGTCAGACATGACTGAAATAATTGAACCTTTCCCAACCCTTCTTAATTCTAATACCTTCCTCATTTTAACTATTTCCTGTACATCCTGTATATAGCTTATTTGTACATGTTAGTTTTCTTGAGATTGTGAGCTGCTTGATGACAAGAAACGTCTTTGTGTCCTTAGTGCTTAGCACAGTGTCGGATAAATGTTTATTGACTGACTTGGGGTAAGGGGAACACCAGGAGAGATTTTCTGCAGAAGGTAGACTTTGACCTGAGTCTAGAAGGAAACCAGGAGGGAGAGGTCAGGCAGAAGAACATTCTAGACATAAAGAATAGCTAGTGAAAAGGCATGGAGATGGGATAAGGAATGTTATGTTTGAGGAAGTGAGCTAGTGTAGTAGCTGGATTGTTATTGATCATCCTTTGTTCGTAGAGAGGTCCAATGACATCAGGAGCATGATATCCTGACTTGGACATGAATTGGATTTGAGTGAGGCAGAGCCATGTAATGGCATCAGCCTTGCTGTCTCCTCTAGGGTCACTGGATTCCAGTGGCATGATAAAAGTAAAAATGATTGGTGATGGCCCAGAATGCAGTTGATGACCTTGCCTTTTTCTGAATTAAGGTCTTTCTCAGATCTCAATTTGTCTGAGGCCACGCACATTTAATGACTAAGGATTAGGTAAGAATTGAGACAAAAGGTGGCCCAATTTATCATCTTAAAGATGGGGAGGACCCTTAGAGCTTCTGGTTAGAACAGAAAACAGTTGCTATTTACACTCATTCTAATCCATCTAAATCCATCCTAAACAGTGAGCCATAGGCAACGAAAGATGGCATTCTTCACAAAAGGTCCAGCAGAAGTGGCAACACTATTTAAGTCCTTTATTTCTGGTAACATAACGCTGATAATTGTATATATTACGTATAATATTGTATATCATGATAATAGTAAAACCTTGCTTTTGTATAATATTTTGTACTTTTCTGACCAGTTTCATATACATCAAAGGAAGACTCCTTTGATATTTACAGTCTATGAGACAGGTAGGGCAGATGGCATAATCCCCATTAGAGATGAGAAGACTGAAGCTGGAAGAGTTGGAATGACTTCCTTAAGTCATTCCAAAATGACATTATGTTCACAGTTAGTACTGAAACACAAGTCCACTTGCTCCAAATTCAGTACTCTTTCCATTATATCATATTCTGATTTCTTTATTCATATCTGAAGAGTGCTTACACCTTGAAGGTGTTCCAAACTAATTCAGCATGAATTGGTTTCCTCAGGATTGTACCACTCAATGACATTTTTTTCAAAGTAGTTTATCTTCTCACCTGGGCTTTCTTCCTGTGAGGCGAAGATAAAAGTCGTACATCACTGCTGGAGCCACGTGACTAAGAGTATTCCAAAATTGCATTGCGAACTTATTGGTAGTAAAGTCAGCATTTGGTCTCCTAAATGCTTTCTCAAGGGGAGCTTTTTCAAAAGTGGCTAAGACATGAAATCCTGAAAAACAGTAGACGGAGAAAGCAATTGATGAATTCTACTATGGTAATATAACACCAAATTTGTTGGAATACATGAAGTGTCACATAAGTGAAAGCAAATAACAATATTTATAGTACTTTTAAATGATGAAGCCCCCCTTTCAGAAAACAATAAGAATTTTTTTCCTAGTTAATGATAAAAATTAATATCCAAAATATGCTGATCCCAACCCCTTCCTTTCTTTTTTTAAAAAGACAAAATTGGGTCATTCCCACTACAAGCTATAGAGAGAAATTTACTTTGTATACTGACTTTAAAGAGAAGGCATTCTTTATTCCTGGATCAATTTGTTACTGCCACTAAGCACAAATTCAAGGGGCAAATTCAAATACATGAGTGTTCTGTTTAAATATTCAGATAAATTTTATCTCTAAAACAAATTTGGAAAAAAATGTTATTAAGTTGTCCAGATCAACACAATTTGAGCTGTAATTGTTAATTCCTTATATTCCAGTGATCTAATCTATTCCTAGAATCTCAATGACAGAATATTAGGTTACTATTCAAGTTAGGCAATAATCATTTATTACAAACCTATTGTGTACCAATCATTGTATTGAGAACTTGGGATACAAAGAAGGGCAAAAGACAGTTACTGTCTTTGATGAGTTCAAAATCTAATGTAGGAGACAACACGTAAACAATATGTAGAAATAAGCTAAATATGGAATAAATAGAAAATAATCAATAGAAGGAAGACACTAGAATTAAGGTAAAGGCTTCCTGCTGAAGGTGGGATTTTAGCAGAGACTTGAAGGAAGCCATGAGGCAGAGATGAGGAAGGAGAGCATTCCAGACATGGAGGACAGCCAGAGAAAATGTTCAGAGTTGGGAAATAGAGTGTCTTGTTTGGAGAACAGCAAGGAGGCCAATATAACTGGTTCAAAGAATTAGGCTATTCTGTAATCAATGGGCACCCCCTCAGCTTCCAATTCTTTGCTCCCACAAAGAGAGCTGCTTTAAAAATGTACATATTGGGTCTTTTTCCTCTTTCTTTGATCTCTTTGGGGTATAGCCCTAGTAACAACATTGCATTGCTGGGTCAAAGGGTACGCACAATTTAATAGTTTTTTGGCCACAGTTTTAAATTGCTTTCCAGAATGTCTGGGCCAATTCACAGTTTTACCAACAGTGCATTTGTGTATCTGTTTCCCCACATTCCCTCCAACATTTGTCATTTTCCCTTTTTGCCTGTCTGAGGGGTATGAGGCATTATCTCATAGTTGTTTTAATTTGCATTTATCTCATTGTTAGTGATTTAGAGTATTTTTTTATATGAACTATTGATACCTTAGATTTTTTTCCCTCTGAAAATGCCTATTCATATCATTTGCTCATTTATCAATTGGGGAATGGCTCTTATTCTTGTACTTTTGAATCCGTTCCTTATATCTTAGAAATGAGACCTTTACCCGAGAATTTCACTGCATAGAATCCTCCTCTGCCCCCAATTTTCTGCTTTTTTCTAATTTTAGCTGAATTCGTTTTGTGCACAAATATTTTAATTTTATGTAATCAAAATTGTCCATTTTACTTTCTGTGAACCTCTCTATCCCTTTTTTGGTCATGAACTCTTCTTCTAGCTATAGATCTGACAGGTTAATGTCTTCCATGCTCAAATTTGTCACTCTTCATATCCAAATCATGTGTCCATTTGCAGTTTATCTTGGTATGTGGTATAAGATGTTGGTCTATACTTAGTTTCTGCCATACTGCTTTCCAGTTTTTCCAGCAGTTTTTGTTGTATAGTGAAGTCTTGCTGTTTGGGTTTATAAAGCACTAGGTTACTACGGTTCTTTGATTCTGTTTAGTGAATACTTAATCTAGTCCACTAATCAACCTCACTATTTCTTAATCAGTGCCACATTCCTTTGATGATTATAACTTTGTAGTATAGTTTGAAATCTGATATTACTTAGCCCCCTTCTTTCCCATTTTTTAATTACTTCCTTTAATATTCTTGACTTTTTCTTCCTCCAGATAAATTTTGCTATTTTTTTTCTAGCTCTATAAAGTGATCCTAGTTTGATTTGTATGGCACTGAATACGTAAATTAATTTATGTAGTGTTATCATTTTTATTATATTGGCTTGGCTTACTCATGAACAATGAATATTTGTCCAATTATTTAGATCAGTATTTATTTAAAGAGTGTTTTTGTAATTGTGTTTATATGGTTCCAGTGTTTTTCTTGGCAGGTTCTACGACTATCCACGCTTATTTAAATGCAATTACGCCTTTTCTTTCTTTCTGATGGATTTTGTTGGTAATACACAGAAATGCTAATGATTTGTATGGATTTTATTTAATATCCTAAGTCATTGCTAAAGTTGTTGTTTCAATTAGTTTTTTATTTGACTTTGTGGTTCTCTAAGCAAACCATCATATCTGCAAAGAGTGATAATTTTGTTTCCTCTTACACTTACTCAATTTATTTTTTCTTGTCTTATTGCTATAACTAATATTTCTAGCCCATATTGAATATTAATGATGACAATGGACATCCTTGCTTTACCCTGATCCTACTAGAAAAGCTCTATTTTTTATCCCCATTATAGATAATGCTGGCTTTTAGTTTTAGATAGATACTGTTTCTATTAAGAAAAGTTCCATTTAACCCTATGCTTTCTAGTGTTTTCCTTATTTCTACTCTTATAAAGCTGTCAATGATATTACAAAAGTGCAGGCCTGTCCATGTCACTTATCTGCTCAAAAATATTTCAGTGATTCTGATTTGCCTATAGGGTAACATGGAAACTCCTTGGCTATCAATTGAGGTTCTCTTAATTGGTCATAATAAAATAGATAAAATCATAAAAATAATAAATGTTATACTCATTAATTGGCTCCAGCCTATCTCTCTCAATATTGCACTTCATAAACTGGTTTATTACTGTTTGCCAAACTTGACGTTCCATCTTCCGTCTTTGTTCATGAGCATAGACTGCACCTTGAAACCTTTGCTGATTCTCCTAGTTATTAGTGCTCTCTTCCTCCTCGTATTACCTTGTACTTGCTTATCTGCATATACTTTGTATTCCCTAGCAGGACTGAAACATGTTAAACTTAATTTTAATTTTTGTTTTTCAGTCTTCACCATCTAACATATTGCCTTTCACATAGAAGACATTCATTTAATGTTTGTTAAATTGAATTCAATTATTGGTGGGTTACAATATAAGTATTAAATTAAAAGAAAATGCTATGCTGTATTTATGAATTTATATATACTGTATGTATTTATACATCTATACTACATGTATGAATTTATAAATTATTAATAAATAGCTTAAATTATTAGTGTGGACACCAAAGCAAAAAAAATACTTTTCTGTAACTTTTACCCATTGTTCCCAAAACTCTCTGGGGCCAAGGGAAAAAAGGAGAATAGAGGGATTTTCCTCTTCTAGTTGACATTCCTTTAAGTATTTGAAAGACATTGATCATGTTTTCCCCAAGTCTTCTCTTCTTCAAGATAAACACCCCCAGTGCCTTCAATTACTCTTTATGTGCATAATCATAAGCATCTCATTAGCCTAGTAGTTCATCTCTGGACACTTTAGATATTGGCAACCAGAAACGAACATGGTCTGAACAGAATGTAGTATACCAGGACTTTCACTTCCCTAGTTCTGGATACTTTGCTTTTCTTAATGCAACATGACTCTTGTGGATTTTTTTGACTGCCGTTATGTTGCTGACTCACATCAACTTTACAACCCATTAATCCTCAAATCTTTTTCAGATGAACTATTTGTATGTCTCCCCTACTTGTGAAGTTGATTTTTAGTCCAGTTACAAGATATTTTTCTTTATTAAATTTCATCTTGAGGCAACATTGTATAGTGAGCGTTAGCTCACTTAAAGTCAGAAAACTGTTCAAGGCTTGTTTCTGATACATATTGGCTGTGTGACTAGATAAGTCATTTAACCTTTCTGTGCCTAAGGGAACTCTCAAAGACTGCAAGCTATGGACAGATTACCAAAGGAATAGAGGGTATCTCCACACTAGGCATTCACTACACCAATGAAATTAGGGTCTAGATTTCCTCCCTACCTAACCCTTCCCACCCTTAATCATCTTATTAGATTTAGACTAATATTCTATTCTAACACATTAAAATATGTTGATCATTTGCAAATTTAGTAAGCAAGTCATCTGCCTCAACTGATGAAAAATGTTAAACAGCACAGAGCCAAACACAAAACCTCTGGCCACTCTACCAGAAACTTTACAAGTTGACTACTCTAAATCAAGTCAAGCCAACAAGCATTTATTAAGCACCAACTATGGGCCATGTACTGTGTGAAGGAGTGGGACTACAAAAAGAGAGAGAGAGACAGAGTGTGTGTGTGTGTGTGTGTGTGTGTATGTGTGTGTGTGGTGTGTGAGAGAGAGAGAGAGAGAGAGAGAGAGAGAGAGAGAGAGAGAGAGAGAGAGAAGGGGCTACAGCTTCTGCTTTCAAGGTGCTCATAGGGAAGACAATGTTCAAACATGTTTGTATGTACATATATGCAAGATAAAATGGAGATAATCTGAGAGAGAATATCATAGGGGATTGGGAAAGGCTTCTTGTAGAAATTATGATTTTAGCTGAGACTTGAAAGAAGCTAGAGAAGCTAGGAGGCAGGATGAACAGGAAAGAGTGAAAATGCATTGGAGCCAGTACAAGGAACAGCAAGGAGGACAGAATAAGTGAAGGGGAGAATAAGGTGTAAGAAGACTGCAAAGATAGGAAGGGGCTAACATATGAAGGACATTAAAAACTACACTAGAAGAAGATCACTTTGATAGCGGAGTGAAGGGTGAACTGGAGTAGAGAGAGATGAGGCAGGGAGACCAACCAGAATTCTCTTGCAGTAGTTCAGGTGTGCAGTGATGAGGACTTGTACTAGAGTGGTGCTAGTATCAGAAAAAAAGAAGGGGGCCATATATGAAAGACAGTAGGAATCAATAGAACTTGGCAATCGACTGGGTATGGAGGGGTGAGAAAGTGAGGAGTCAAGGATGTCTGAGTGACTGGTAGGATAGTGGTGTCCTTGATAGTAAGTGGGAAATTATGAAGAGAATAAGCTTTGGAAGCGAAAGACAATGAGTTGTTTTGGTCATGTTGCATTTAACATATCTACTGGACATCTGTTTAAAATTTCTAATAGGGAGTTGGAGAGGTGAGACTAGAATTTAGGAGAGAGTTTAGGTCAAGATCTGCTAATGTGACAGCTCTTTTCAGTCCAGTCATTCAGCCGGTTCTAAATGCATTTGACCGTTATTGCCTAGTTTATCTCTTGTCTAAATTCTCTATGTCTTATTCTGTTAACCTAGGTATTTTGTATTTAAAAAAAATATTCACCAGTTTCATTTAAATTTCTAGTTTTGTTGACATATAATTGATAAAATAATTTGTAACAATTTTCTCTGTTTTGTCTTCATTTTTTCCCCTGAGGCCCTACTCTCCTGAATGGTGATTCTGTTTTCTAGACCAGAGCTTCTTAAACTTTTCCCACTCACAACACCTTTTCCTGTTTAGACAGCCCTTTGTTGGCATTGCACGGCCAGAGGGCATGCTTTGTGTTCCTGAACCAAGGCTGTAGTGAAGTTGCACCATGTAACATAGGCAAGCGGTACCAGAAACACCTCAGATTCATTATGTGTTTGATTTTGAATTAATTTTTGGTCGTTGTGTGTTTACTGTTGTCAAATGGAGTTGCTATACTTACAGTTTAAGAAGCTCTGTACCTAGACCATCATGTAAGAGGAGCCACAGTCATGCTCACACACTCATTCCTGATTCAACTCACTCAATGAATTTCTCTACTTTCCTATCAGCCACGTTGCCTGCACTCCAGTTTTTTCCACACACCTCTCTCTCTACTTTACATCTCCCCTTTATATGTAGTCTTCCCCCATTAGAATGTAAGCTGGAGTGTAGGAATTGTCTGCATTCTCAGAATTTAGCACAATGCCTAGTACATAGTAATTGCTTAATAAATGCTTAATCAATCTATCTATCTTCTGTTGTGAATTCTTTTTCATTTTTTATTTCTGTAATTTGGTTTTCCTCTCTTTTAAATCAAATGAGCTAATGGTTTGTCTCTTATTAGTCTTAAAAAAAACAACTCTTAGCTTTATTTAACTCAATAGGTTTTGTTTTTTCCCTCAATTTTATCTAGAACCTCAATGACAGAATATTAGGTTACTGTTCAGTTAGTGAATAAGCATTTATTAAGTTCCTGCTATGTGCCAGGCACTATGCTAAGTGTTAGGGACACACACACACACACACACACACAAAAGGCAGAAACAATCCCTGCTCACAAGGAGTTCACTGGTTAATGAAGGAGCCGTCATGCAAACAATTGTGTACCAACAAGATATACGAGATAAAATGGGATAGTCTCAGAGGGAAGGCTCTGAGATTAAAGGAGGACTTGGAAAGGCTTCTCATAGAAAATGAGATTTTGGCTGAGACCTGAAAGAAGCTAAGAAGCAGAGATGAAGAGGGGGAGAGCATTCCAGGCAAAGGGGACAGCTAGTGAAAAATGTGCAGAGTAGGGAGAGAGTGTTGTATGTGAAGAACAGCAAAGTCCAAGGAACAAGGAAAGACAAACTCAGGACCTGGGAATAGTTTTCCTCTGATTTATATTATTTTAAGAGAAGAAAGGAAAGGTAGAGTAAAGGAAATACACTAGGAAAGAATGAAGAAATAGAGTGACGCAATTACTATTTCTCTTAACTCGGGTACATCAAGAGAAAACTACAAGCATGGAGGAGGCAGAGAGAGTGAACTGGAATCTCATGACCCTAACTATTATCTGAACTAGGAAAAAGAAAGTTGAACACATACTCAGGACTGAAATGGATTTGATCAAATGCTTTTTTGTAACTGTCATAAACACAAGGGAATCTTATAGACTATATCTTTCAGCCAATTGTGAAATGATAAAGATGTGATCCATTTTAGAATATCTCTTGTGAATGGTTACTTTTTCCATTCTGATATCCTTTGGGGAATGTTCTCTAATTGGGATTAGATGATTTTTTGAATAAAAACTTTATATAGTTGGAAAAATAAACATATTGGTCTATGCATATAGATGTCATACATATTTGATCTTTTTTGTTGTTAATAAGGTCTGAATTTTTAAAAAATTATTATTACCTGTTTACATATACATATATGCCATTATATATAATGGACCTGAAAGCTTTGGATTTAATCTTTGATATTCTGTTGAATTTGAGGTTTTTTCCTCAAGCCTGTGACCTATGGAGAGTTGCAGAGAGAGCCAGATTCATTGAATAGTGCCTTCAGGTTTAGATGAAGTGACATAACTCTTTATGTGTATATATTGTGGGTAAGAATACTGGTCATGCATTACTGTCATTATGCATCCACAAAGCCAGTCACTGTATGTAGTTACACACACGCATGCACATGGACACACACACACACACACACACAGAGTTTGATCAATGACCAGAGGACCTATGATGAAGCATATTACCTGTCTTTCAATAGAGAGGCAAAGGAGAAACATTTTTTGACATGGTGATGGTGTGGATTTATTTTGCTTGACTACTTATTTGTTACAAGGTTGTTGTTTTTTTTCATTCACTTGTTAATGGGGGAAAGGTTTAGAGGGAAAAAGGAGGTTTAGCCATAGTGATGTCCAAAAAAAAAGGCTATTCTCCCATTTAAAAAATACACAGAAAGGAACAGAAGTAACTAAGATAATTAGGATAGTTTTGAGAGTAATTTGAAAATTTGTTAACTTTTTTTTAAAAGCAAATAGTATGAAATGGAGATTCATGGTTTCACATATAATCTTTTTGTGTTCTGTTGTATATATGGAAATGCTCATTTAGTGTGTGTGTGTTAGTTCAGAATTTAAAAAAAATTTAAAATAAAATGATTAAATAAACCTCAGTAGGAGTCTTTCGGATTTCAACATTACATATTTATCTTTAAGGATCTCCAAATTTTTTTTTCTATTACTAGGCATGAGTTTAATTTTATTAAAGTGGAATATTTTAAATGTTAAGAAATCATAGAAAACCCAAAACAAACTAAGAACTCCTTGGGGATTCCCTACAAATCAGTCAGAAACATGGGAAGGGAAGTGGGTCAAAGAATCAAACTTTTCACTTACTTTGTACATCTGTAGTCTGGGAACCAACCAAAGCATTGAGATAGTAAGATAAATTCTCAGTTGGGCCCTCGTGGCCACATTACTTCTCTCTGATTAATTTTCTACCACATTCCTCATGGGAAATGTTCAAATCTTTTCTCTTCAAACCTACCATATTACGCTTTTCTCTATCCTCTCAGCAAAGGACTTCACTCCATCCTTTACTTACAAAAGGAACCATTTGCCCTAAGCTCTCTCTTATTCATTCATTCATCCATCTGTCCATCCATCCATTTATTTGTTTAATTTATTAAGTGTATTAGCTATATTTCAAAACCCCTTGACATCACCCCTTACTCTTTCCTCATTATTCCAGGTTCTAGTGAATAAGTGAAGGGAAGCTGGATGATACAGGGGATAGAGCACTAGAACAGGAGTCAGGAAAATTTGAGTTCAGATCTGGCCTTAGACACTTACTAGCTCTTTGATCCTAGGCAAGTCACTATTTGCCTCAGTTCCTCATATGTAAAATGGGGACACGGTAGGGAAGAAAATGGCAAACCACTCATATCTTTGCCAAGAAAATGTAGAATTGGACACCACTAAACAACTTAACAACAGCAAAAGTGAATAGGTGGCCCTTCTACCCACCAAGGCCAAGCCTTCTACATGTACTTGCTCCCATCCCTTGTGTGCCTCCAGAAGACTGTCCTTGTAATTGCCTTATTTCTCTCTCTGATATTCACTCTCTCCCCATGTTGCATACAGATATGCCTTGGTCTCCCTGTCCTTAAAAACCCTCACTTGACCCTACTATGCCCTTAAGGTGTCATCCTGTATCTTTCCTTTCTTTTACAGTTAAAACCCTGGGGGAAAACAAAAAGCTATCTATTCTTGTCTCCATTTCCTTTCCTCTCACCTCTCAGTCCTTTGCAATCTGGTTTCTGACCTCATTCTTAACTGAAATTCCTCTCTCCAAATTTATCAGTGATCTCTTGATTGCTAAATATGATTATGTTTTCTAAGTTTTCTTAAGAAGGATGCTTCTTGACCTCCACAGCATTTGATACTGTTGATCTCCCTCTCTTCCTGGATACTTTTTCTTTTTTTGGTTTTTGTGACATTATTCTCGGTTCTCTTCTTCATGTCTGACTTCTCCTCAGTTTCTTCTGATGATCTTCTCGGATCATCATCCTTATCCTATCCTCTGTTTATTGTACCCCAAAGAGTCTGGTCACTCCTGAGCTCTAATCCTGCAATATCAATTCTTAACTATCATTAAATTGTGCTCTTTAAATGCTACACTTTTTTGCACATTTCATTGTAGTAATGTCCATTCTTACAGACCCCAGAATTAAAAATACAACAAAAAGAGAATAATGAAACACATGCATATGACACAAAATGCAGCACTCAACTAATTGAGAAAGGAGGGGAAACCAGCTCAATCCAGGTTCATCTGGTCAAGGTCAGGAGTTCTAAGTCAGTCTAGTGTGAACAGAAACACACACATCACTGCTTTGACAAAATGAAAGCATACTGAAATTATTGCTTGTCCCAAGCAATTCATATAGTTGCTAGAAAATATTCTAGAAAACTTACCCATGTCTGTCCACAAGAGAGGATTGAGACTTCCACTTGTGCAGTGATAGATTAAAATGGATTTTGGTCTGAAAAATAAGAGGAAAATTAGATAAGTACAGCATTGTAGAGGAGAAAATAAAATTGTGTCTCAGGGGAAAGTGATTATTTAATGATAGGCAATGATTTTCAGTGCCTTAGGGTTTCCTAAACAAGCCAGGATCATTCTCTTATTTTAGGGTTTAATTTTGCTAATTCACTTAGTAAAATGAAGCTGAGGTGGGAGAGGAAGGGATGTTTGTGGATCAAACAGATGGGCAATATTTGGTCATGTCAGGTTTTTGGCAATGCAAGATATACTATGGAGATGAAAAGTCTTCCATAGGCTACAGGAAACTCTTGGATATCTGTGCAGAGCAAACAATTGGGCAGTTTTTTCCTGAATGTAACTAAGGTATGCTGGATTGGAAAACAGCTAAACATTTGATTTTCCATATGGTAAGTGACATTTTACTCACTACCATAAAATTACCAAAAGAAAAAAATTGAGGTTATTTGCCATCAACTCCCTTTATCCATTTTCCTTATATTCTGTCACTCAGATGTTTTATGCCATTTTCTTCTCCTTCTACCCTGTCTCAGACGATGAAGTGGCCTTACTCCTTAATGAAGCTAGGCCTTCTATTTATTCAAGTGATCCCATTTCATCCTGTCAACTCCAAAAGATTGCACCTTCTGCCATCCCTACTTTTCCTTATTTTCAATACCTTCCTCCTTACTGGCTGATTTTCTACAAATTACAAACATGCCCATGGCTTACCTATCCTGAAAAAAACTCTCACTTGATCTTTCCATCCAGCTAACTATCGTCCAAACTATCTCTTCTGCTCTTTGTAGCTAAACTAGAAAAGGCTGTCAATAATAGGTGCTTCTACTTTCCTTCCTCTCACTTTCTTCTTAACCCCTTATAATTCATCTTCTGACATCATTCTACTGAAATAGCTTTTTCCAAAGTTACTAATAATCTCTGAGTTGCCAAATTTCATGACTTTTTTTTTAAAACCTCATACTCCTTGACTGCTCTGCAACCTTTGACAGTTGACTCTCTTCTTGATGTTGTCTTCTTTCTACTGTTTTGGGACAGCTGTCCCTCTGATTCTCCTCCTGCCTACCTTTCTCCTAAGCTGGATTCTCTTCCAGATTACACTCTCTTACCATGGGTATCCCTCAGGGTTTTTTTTTTTCTTTTTTGTGCCCTCTTCTCTTCTTCTTCTTCTTCTATATTACTTCATTTGGTAATCTCATCAGCCCATGGATTTAACTACCATTTCTATGCTGATGATTCTCAAATTGACCTGTCCTGCCCCAAACTTTCTGCTTTACCTGCAGTGTCACATCTCTACTTGTCATTCAGACATCTCTAACTGAACTCAGTATGCCCAAAACAGAACCTATTCTTTCCCCCTAAATCCTAGCCTGCTCCCTCAACCTTCCTTGTTAGGGAGCACTGTTCTCCCAGTCCCTCAGGCTCACAGCCTAGGAGTCATTCCAGATTCTTGACCATCTCTCACTACCCCCTTTTCCAAGTTACTGCTAGTCAGTTTTGACATTTGATATATCTCGAATATGTCCCCTTCTGTCCTCTGACTCTGCCACCACTCTAGTGCAGGCCCTTATCACTTTATACTTGGATTATGGCAATAGCCTGCTGGTAGTCCCTGCCTGAGTCTCTCCCCACCCCAATTCATCCTCTCTTCAGCCGCTAAAGTGATTTTGTAGGTCTGATTACTTCAATCCACTCTCCCCTCCCCTTGTATTCCCTTTCTACCCCAGTAAACTCCAGTGGCTTCTTACTGCCTCCTGGAGCAAATGTAAAATGCTCTATTTGGCATTCAAAGCCTTCATAACCTAGCTTCCTCTTTCCTTTCCATTCTTCTTATACCTTATTCCCCAATATTTACTCTTCCATCCAGTGACACTGGCCACCTGGCTGTTTCAAGAACAAGACATTCCATCTCTCCTCTCCAGGCATTTTTTCTGGCTGTCCTCCATGCCTGGAATACTCTCCCTCCTCCACTCTGACTATTGACCTCTCTGGTTTGCTTTAAGTCCCAACTAAAATCCCACCTTCTAGAACTTCCCCAACCCATCTTAATTCAAGTGTGTTCCCTCTGTTAATGACTTCCTAATTTATCCTATACATAGTTTGCTTTGTATGTATTTGTTTGCAACTTGTCTCGCCTCTTAGATTGTGATCTCCTAAAGGGTAGGAATGTTTTTTTGCCTCCCCAGTGCTTAGCACAGTACCAGGCACAAAGTAGGTACTTAAGGTTCATTGATTGGCTCATAGAGTCAAAAAGACAAATAATAAACAAATAAATTCTAGTAACATAGTTCCACATACATGCTACTGAGAATTTTTTTTGTTTTTGTTTTTGCTTTTTGGTGAGGCAATCAGGGTTAAGTGACTTGTCCAGGGTCACACAGCTAGTAAGTGTCAAGTGCCTGAGGCTGGATTTGAACTCAGGTCCTCCTGACTCCAATACTAAGAACTTTTAACATTATTCTAGTGCCAAGCTAATTTTTGAAATGCTCCATTCTGCCCTCACATCTTAACTTCCCTTTAAGAATGAAAGGTTCATTTGGGAATCATAGTGATATAGCAAATGCATTGGGTTTAGAGTAATATGGTTTGCTTTTTTTAGCCTCTACATCTGTGGTCACTAGCTGTGTGGTCTTATACAAATCACTTAACCTCTCTCTGAGCCTCAGTTTTCTCATCTTTAAAAGGGGGATAAGATTAATTAAATTAAGCAAATAACTTAATTAATTGGATTATAATTAAAATATTAATTTATAATAAATATTGATAAATATAATGGGGATAGTAGTACCTACCTTATAGGAGAAAAAAGCACTTTGTAAAAATACAAAGCATTATATAAACATGAGTAGTTTACATCATATATAAAATACTAATTTTTGTGGGCTTACCTGTTTTACTGAAGCTATCTAATGTCACTAACCAAACTCTCTGATTATTGTATACCTGACAGAAGTAAAACAGTCACTAGCAGTAACCACAGGATTTGTTGGAAAGCTTAACTATTTCATGACCATGTGAGTAAAGCCTTTATTAAGCACCCTAGTGCATATAGTATTGTACTCAATCCTTCAAAAAAGAGGCTTAAGAGACACCATTTCTCAGACTTGAGGTCTTCCATTAGCAAATCTCCTTTGTTTTAAAATGCACCGAACGCACTAATCTTCCTTGTCATCAGTATTACCAGAAGCACATCCATACCTGTGAACTGCAGTGTGCCACCCTACTGCTAGGGTGAGGTTAATGACTAGATCCACTGGGACCACATCTGCGACAGCTCTTGGAGTAGTCTTTAGGGCCCGCAGAAACCCTTTCCCAGCCTGCACGATGGACAAGAACATAATTAAAATCAGATTTTTCAGTCAGTGCTATAGCTCAAATAGCTATACATTCAGTTTTTAAAGTCTTACTTGAATATTCTTTGGTGCTCTTGGGCACTGTGCCCATCAGATCAAATCTAAATTCATCCAGTATAGAATGGTTGACAGATTGCTGGGCTTTGAGTCAGGAAAAAACTGAGTTCAAATCTGGCCCTTGACACTTACTAACTGCACTATGGGCCATATCAATGAAGCTATTTCCTCATCTATAAAATGGGGACAATAATGTGGTGTCAAGAAGACCTGGGTTCAAATCCCATTTCTGATGCACACTGCCAAATGACCCCGGGGGAAGTCATTTAACTTCTCATTGCCTTAGGTTAGCTCTCTAATACTATAATTTGCAGAGCAGATACAAATCCACATTGATAGAGGGTATTTTCTCACTGTAAATCCCATATGCCAGTAAAATCAGAGGTCTGGTTGAAAAAACAACAATAAAACAACACACCAATAGTATTGACTTTGCTGTGTTTTTGTGAGGCTGAAATGGAAATGATGCTTCTCAAAGTTTAAGGTGCTACAGAAGTGCAAAGTATCATTATCTTAGATTTCAAGACCTTCTCTAATCTAGCACCTATCCAACTGCCTAATATGAACCCTCTTCTAAAAGTGCTAAGCATTCATGTAGTTCTCACCTGCAATGCTCTCCCCCACATCTAAATTTCTTTAAATTCTATCCATCTTTCAATCTATCTCAAGGCTCCTCTCCTCCATAATGAAGTTAATAGCTTTTAGGCTACATTGGTCTCTCTTTTCCCCACAGCTCTTATTGTCAAATTGGTGTGCGCTAGGGATGTCTCAAACTTAGCATATCCAAAACTGAACTCATTATCTTCCCCCCACCAAATTTCTCCCTCTTCCAATCTTGGTTATTTCTGTCAAAGGCACCACAATTTTTCCAGCCTACACAGTTTTTAACCTTAATATTATCCTTGATTCCTCTTTCTCTCTCAACCCAATCAGTTGCTAAACCTTACTGTGTCCACCTTTATTATATCTCTGGCATCTGGCCCGTTTTCTCTATGCACACAGCCACCACTTCATCACTTCTTGCTTGTATTACTGCAGCCGCCTGTTTGGTCTCCCACTCTGGTTCATTCTACACAGTGCTGCCAAACTGATTTTCCTTAAGTGGTGCTCCAACCATGTTACTTCTGTACTCAATTAATTCTAGTGTCTCTCTGGTGCCCCCAGGAGAAAATATAAATTCATATGTTTGTCTTTTAAAGCCCTTCATAACCTGACTCCAAACTCTTTTCAACTTTACTGTACTCCTCTCACATTCTGTGAGGCCAGACAAACTGGTCTTCTCTCTGTTTCTCAGACATGATACTCCTACTATCTCTGTGCCTTTGCATTGGCTGTCCCATGTGCCTGGGAGACACCTCCTTATCTCTGCCTTAGAATTCTTTTCTTTCTTCAAGTTATAAGAAACTCAAGTTTCTATCTAAAGTCTTTCCTGGTCTCATCAGCTGCTAGTTTCTTCCTTCACCAAATGCCTTGTACTTAATTAAATTATTTGTATTTATTTTCCTTATGTTTATTTTGGATATGCTTATATATGTCTTTATTGTCTTCTCTATTATAGTATGAAGTCTTTACAAGTAAAAAATATTTCACTGATTCCTAATATATTGCCCACAATATATTAGTGTTTAAGAAATGCTTATTGATTAATTATATTTTATGTTATATTATTCCATGACCCATTTCTTCTCAAAAAGATTTTAAGTTCTTTGAAGGTAGAGGTCATGTAATGGCTTTTGTATTCCCATTGTGACTAGTACAGTACTGATCACTTTCCATGTTGTATAGTAGAAGAGAGTTGGAACCCCAGGGTTCAATCCTGGCTCAGATGCTTATTCACTTCTTAGTTTTTCTTTCAGTTGTGTCCAACTCTTTGTGACTGCATTTGGAGTTTCTTGGTAAAAATACTGGAGTGGTTTGCCATTTCCTTCTCCAGCCCATTTTACAGATGAGGGACTGAAGCAAATGAGGTTGCACAACTAGTAAGTGTCTGAGGCTGGATTTGAACTCATAAAGATGAGTCTTCTGACTCCAGGCCTAGTGCTCTATCTTCTGTACCACTTAGCTGCCCACTTATTTAACCCTAGCTACATGATTATTCACAAGCAATAACCACTATGAGCTTCAGTTTCCTCTTCTGTAAAATGGAATTATTAATAATTATACTATTTCATAAGGTTTTTGAGGAAAGCCTTTATAAAATTTAGGGTGCTAGACAGATATGAGTTATTTTCATTATTGTTAAACTTGAACTTGAAATTTAAACTGAAATTAAATTTAAATTTAAATCTAAACTGAAATGAATTGGGACCTAAAAGACAGATATTGCTGCCTGATAACAGACACGACACTGGCCAAGGAGACCACTGAAAGTGTTGCTAGAAATGGTGCGGATGAAAAATATTCATTCTCAGACCCCTGGTGATTTATCCAAAAGGGAGCCTGGGAGATCCTGGAACTACATTTTCTTCATTTCTACTTTTGCTGCTGGGTATTTGGAACTTTGTACTCAGCTGAATTTATTTAGTGAAAAGTTGTTGAATTTAATCTGACTTGAGAAAAATGTCTTCCCTAACTGGAGGCAATCAATATCCAATATTACCTCTCCCTAAAATAAATTGTTTTCAAACAAAGAACAGTAAAAATAGGCAGTATTGCTTCTCCCTAAAATAGTTTTAAAATAAAGAATGGTAAAAAATAGACAGAAATGTGAAATAATAGGATTAACATTAGTATTTCTGGCAGTCCTGCATCCTTCTGGGTGAAAATGGTAGCTCTTTGGAAAGTTCAAAACCAGAAATGAGCACAAAAGTACTAAGATCTGAATCTGAAAACACACCACTTGAGAGGCTACTGGGTTTGGTTATGGTAACTTTTTTACTCACAAGAATCCTAGGCAATAAAATCATAGCATGTTAGAGGTGGGAGGCCATCAAGTCCAGCTCCCTTATTGTAGAGATGAGGAAACTGAGATGCAGAGATGTCAAGTAACTGCAGAGGTCATAATTACTAGGAGTTGAATTAGAACCCAGGTCTCTTAATTTTTAGTCCTACTTTGTCAGCCTGTGTCAATAATAATCTTAAAATATGTAACATTTCAAGCAAAAATATGGATATACATTGTCAGACATTTTCTTAGTTAAATTATTGTCTAAAATACATTACAATCCCTATTTCCCATCTGCAAAGTCAGGGTAATGTGTTCCAACTAATGTTAGTGAAATAATATGTGTATATATATATATATATATATACATATACATATATATATAATGTAAATAATATGTATATGCAAACACATGTGTATTTGTATATATGTATCATACATGTGTATTTGTATATACATTGCATATATTGTATACTGTATAATTGTACATAATGTGTATATAAATATATATTTCACTAACATCAGTTGGAACACACATATATGTGTGTGTGTATATATATGCCTGTATATAAAAATGAAATATGTGTGTGTATATAGACCTTGCTTTCATAATATATATTTATATATCCTATAGTACATATAATTCTCCCTACAGAAACATATACTAAATATAGTATATATACATATACATATATACACACACCTACATATATATATATGTACTACTGGCATTACTTCTGCTTAAATCTTTGAGAAACAAATTATTGTTTCACTGTTATACATACCGCAATAATGAGTCCACTTGGTCCGTTTAAGTTATCCACCCAACCCTGAAAAAGAAGGTTCTGTATTTTACACAGAGTATGATCTGTTCGATTTTTGTTTTCCTGAAAATGTAAGCAACTTCAAGGCATACGCTAGCCTTGTCAGTTCCTATCAAGCCAGGAGTTTAAAAATTCTATAGAACTGAATCTCAAAGGATGTAGTTTTAATATAGACACTTGGGGGCAGTAGAGAGAAAATTTGTCTGAAACTGTATAGAAGCATTTTATGGGGGTGTAGTACTAAAGCCTTTTTTAGTCAAAGTTATCCTTCATAATCCGTTAAATTGCCCATAAAATAGAGTATTGTATTTTTAAACAACTGTAGCTAGAAAAGAAGTGAGGTAGATTTAATGGAGGGCCCTGCATCATAGCTGAGGGATCTAGGATGATTATTTTGAAAACAATTGTTTATGAATTTTATTTATACCCAGCTAAGCTATTGATCAGGAGAAAGGGATGAACTCAGAATTCTAAACAAAAGGAAGAAAACAAAAACAGGTAAATACCTGGTGGGCAGGAAAATTTATGATTGGGGGAAAATACTATCAAAGGGCATTCACACATAAGTATTGTTATATTATAAAATGAATACACCATCACATAAAAGTTTCTTTTTCCTGTTTTATTATGAAGCAAGAGAGGACACAAGGAAGTCAAAGAGACATCAAGGAACTTTTAGCTGACCAGGAAAGCCTGGAAGGCCACTTAAGACTTTATCTCTCCTTACCTTTATCAGCCTAAGCTAAATGAAAACAAAACAAAACAGAAAACTATAGATACTATGAATGGGAGAATCCAGAGTCATACTTGGTTCTGCAAGATGCCTGCTCTATGGAAGTTGTGCAGGAACCAATACCAACTCAAGGAGTAGCAGACATATTTCTCTTCTGCTTACTTAAGGGCCTACACTCATTGCGGGGCATGGCCGGGCATACTTTTTCTCCTCTTTTTATTCATTCCAGCCCATATAGTTAAATTTGCCTAAGTTAAATGTCATAATGATGTGACTCCATTGTTCTTAGTCCTTAGGACAATAGACAACTTCAAGTCACTTGCTCTTTTATGCACATCCTACACACAAACACACATTCATATTTTAAGGTGTATTTTCCCACATCTCAAAACAAAACTCACCCCTGAATATCGTGAAAACTTTCTTTTGAAACGCAAGGGAAGTGCATATACTATACCCCTTTCACTTAAACTATTGCTTCTATATTGAGATGGCCCACACTGTAATACTGGAGTGAAACTAAAAGTCATAAGCTGATTATTAAAATTACTATGTTCTTGAAACTGGTCCAGTTCTACCTAGTGACCTTGGAGTCACTCAGGACTGCTCCAACTTAGCACTTCATTCCCATGAGCAGTGGTCCTGTGGAGTCCATACTGGGTCTGAGACAGACAATTTGGCTAGTGGGAAGAATAGTGAACCAGGACATGGATAGAAGCCTGGATTCTTGTTGTAGCTTTCCCACTAACTAGCTGTGTTGGCCTTCCCACTAACTAGCTGTGTTGGCCTTAGACAAATCAGCTAATCTTTTTCTTTGTCTTAGTTTCTTGAGACACGAAACCTCATAGGTTGTAGAGACCATAGAATGAGAACATAGGAGCATATCTTGAAAGGTATAGAGTACTATGCCAGGTATCAGTATTCCCAATCTAATGCACAAACTAGTGCTGTGTCTTCTTTTTTTCACTCATAGCACCTCTTTATTCCCTAGAATTTGAGGTTGGTGACACAGGAAATTCCCAGTGCCATCCTGGACAATCTGAATCCAAGAGCTCCTTGAGACAGGGGAAGGAACAATAAGGGGAGTTCATTTAAACTCACCCTTACAACTAAGGCCATTGTCAGTATTGGGAGTGCCCTTCCCAGGGGATCCCCAGGCAAGAATTCTTAAATTCATCCATTAGGATTTTGCTTGAACTGGATCAGTGTTCAGAACATCACAAGTCCATCTCATTAAATTCCTTGGGATATCTCAGAGACCTTGAGCAGGAAAGAAGGCTGTCAAAGTAAAATGAATCTGGAAGCATCAGGAAGCAAAAGTAGGAAGCCAGAGGGGTGTGTAGGCTTACTGGAAAAGGCTCCTGCCAGCTAGCTCCAACAATGGATGGTCTTATGATGGCAACATTTAAGTTCCTGCCTTCTTGAAACACCACCATCTCTCCCAAGGCCTTAGTATATGTATAAGTGTTGGGCCGATTCTCGATCAATTTGGGTGTGATTTCTTCAATGATTGAATCATCTAACCACCTGGAGGGCAGGGAAAGTAAAAAAATCTATTGGTATGCATTAAACACATTAAGAAGAAAATAGGTACATACAGGAAATCATCAGAGGAAGGATTGCTAGCATTTATATAGTGCTTTAAGGTTTGTGAAGCACTTTTACAGTTATCTCATTTTGTTCTCATGACAGCCCTAAGAAGTAGGTGCTATTATTATCTCCATTTTATAGATGAGGAAACAGAGGTTAAGTGACTTGCCTACGTTCACACTGTTGTTCATCCTTCATTTTCAAAGAGGACTAATGATACAGAGGGGTCGTGTCTTGACTTTCACCTCAATTGGATTTAAGTGAGGCAGAGTTGCACAAAATTGTCAGCCTCACTTTCTCTTCCAGAGTCATCGAAGTTGAGTGGCAAGACAAAAGTCAGGACAACTGGTGATGGCCTGGAATGCAGTAGATGACCTTGGACATATTTGATGTCTGACCAAGGTATAAGCACTCTGCACTGCCTGCTTCAGTTGCCTCCATGGCCGTTGGAACAAATTGTTCTCATCCACTTGTTCCACCAGGGGAGGTTTTCATATGCTTGGGGTAGACATTCCCCTAACTCACTGATGGGTTTGAGTGAAGCCTGTTGGTTACCTTCAACCTGGTTTAACTCATTTGCTAAGACAGTTTTACAGGGGTGTGGCTACTGTGCATACTACAGGTTCTTGGAGCCATAAGTGAGAGTTGGGTGACAGGTAGACACCAAAAGTGGATGAGTAGCCCTAAAAAGTGCTCAGCAAACCTGCATATAGCTCATAAATGTCTGAGGCTGGATTTGAATTTAGGTGTTTATGATTCCAATGTCAGCATTCCATTCTGCCCTCCCAGAGTACCTTAGTTTGAGGTGTGTGATGTTGGGAAAGTCACCTTCTCTGGGCTACCAAATTCCTAAAACACAGGTTGGACCATGACTCTCACCTGATCCAGGAGCTTCAGTGGCTTTATATTGCCTTTAGGATCAAATAAAAACTCCTCATTTTGGCATTTAAATCTGGTTCCAACGTATCTTTCCAGACTAGTTTCACATTATTCCCCCCTCATGCAATCTATATTCTAGTGAATTGACCTACTTGATATTTTATAGATTTGAGATTCCATATCTTACCTCCATGCCTTGCACTGGTTGTCTCTTTTGCTTAGAATACCCTTGCTCCTCAGCCCCTTCTCTTGTAATTACTAGTTCCCTTTAAGACTCAGTTTATGTCACCTCCTAAATAAGGCCTTTCCTGATCCCGCCAGTTGTTAGGCTCTTCCTTCTTACCTTTCCAGTCTTCTTGAAACTTATTTCCCTCTACCTACTCTGCTATCCAGTGAAATTGGGCTTCTTACCCTTCCTTGAACAAGACTCTCCATCTCTTGACTGTACATTTTCACTGATTGCCCTCTGTGCTGAAACACTCTCTTTCTCCTCATCTCTACCTCTTGGCTTCCTTAAAATCTCAGCTAAAGTCCCATCTTCTGTGTAAGAAGCCTTTTTCAGTCCTCCTTAATTTTCATGCCTTCCTTCTGAGAATAGCTGTCTATATCTATATATTTGTCCTGTATATATCGTGTTTGTACATATTTGTTTGCATGTTGTCTCCTTCATTAGAATGTGAGTTCCATGAGAACAGGAACTGTCTTTTGTTTTTGTATACTCAGCATTTGGCACAGTGCTTGGCACAAAGTAGACAATAAATGGTTATTGATAGACTCAGCTGATATAGTTATGGAGGGCCCAGGATGCAATCACAGTGTTAAGGTGAAGTTAAACTGAATGTATACACAAATATATAATTATATATATATAATAATACATTCAGTCAAGAAGGCAGCAGTATGATTGGCTGAGAAAGCAGACTGGCTATACCTGTGGTGCTTTAAAGAGCTAAGTCTTGAGGAGTTCAAAGCAGTCAGGGCTGGGAACCTTGATGGAGTGATATTCTGTGGTGGTACTGATGGGGTGGGGTGGGGTGGTGAAAAGTATTTTTTTTTCCTCTTCTCCTCACCCCACATTGGTCATGGTAACAGTCGACCACATCCAACAGTTCAAGAGTAGAAGAAAGTGTCGTCTAGGAAGCTGCCTATGGAAGAGATTCCTGTAAGAGGGGAGGAAGGAATTTCTTTTTCCTCTCTTTGGCCCTCCCTGACCCTAGCATCAGCCATATCACTTTGAATACTACAGTACTAGTATATTAACCTTAACCGGCAGAGAGACACTAGATGTATCAGGGAGCAGAGACACATTCCAGACAGACACTGATACAGAAAGTCACCAAAGGAAGGAAACAACTGCTAGCTGTCAATATTTGGGCTGGTGGAAAGGAACAGAGACATCTTAGGAGTCTAGCTGAGCAAACGATCCACCCAGCAGAGACACTGTATCCAAGAGGAACTGCAGAGAACCCCAAGAACAGACAAATTCCAGGCCCTATGAGTTGTTGTTGCCATACACATGTCCTCCATGTGTGCTTCACCACCACCGTATTCTAAGTTTGAACCCTAATCTTCCCATGTATTTGAGGTGTTATGTAGCACCATGGAGCAGCCATAGAAAAATATAGGACTTGCATATATGTAAAGTGCTCCCTCATTTAGTTCAGGGTCATATTGAAGAGAAAAGACTCAATACAGACATGAAACAGAACTATAGGATTCTAGAGTTGAAGTGAGATTGCCTCAACTTCAATCATGACTACTATTTACTACATTTCATGCCCCTTAATAAGTCACTAAGAATCATAGAATTGTTGGTCAGTTTACAGACTGGATAGAAGGGCTACTTGGGTTCTGAGGGTAACCCCATAGGTGGCTACTCCTACTACTGTGTCTCATCAACTCCTACTGCTGTGTTTCTCATTCACAATTAGCCTGTAGACATAACTGGTTCTCAGCAAAAACATTTACACAAATGGCATAGCAAGAGCAGCTCCTATGAAACATAATCCTCATAAACTTGTGGTTAAAAGTGACAATGACACCTAAATTAATTTATTTACTCAGTGTCATACCAATCTGCTAAAAATTATTTTATAGAGCTAGAAAAAAAATCATAAAGTTAATCTGGAAGAACAAAAGGTGAAGACTATCAAGGGAATTAATAACACAAATGTGAAGGAAGTTGGCCTAGCAGTACTCTAGCTCTTAAATTTTATTATAAAGCAATAATCATGAAAACAATCTGGTAATGGCTAAGATATAAAGGGTGAATCAGTGAAATAGATCAGCTACACAATATGCAGTAGGTAAGAACCATAGTAATGACCATCATGTTTGATAAAGACAAAGACTCAAGCTTTTGGGACGGGAACTCATTATTTGACAAAAATTGCTGGGAAAACGGGAAAGCAGTTTGGCAGAAACTAGATATAGACCAGTAGCTCACACCGTATACCAAGATAAGGTCAAAATGGGTATATGGTTTAAACATAAAAGGTGATGCCATAAGCAAATTAGTTTACCTGTCAGATCTATGGATAAGGGAAGAATTTATGACCAAACAACATGAATTAATGAATTAATTTTTATTATATTAAATTAAAAAGGCTTTGCACAAACAAAAACAAAGCAGCCAAGATGAGAAGGGACAAAAATTTTACAGCAAGTTTCTGTATAAAGGCCTCATTTCTCAAATGTATAGACAACAGAGTCAAATTTATAAGAATACAAGTCATTCTCCAATCAATAAATGGTCAAAGGATATGGACAAGTAGTTTTCAGATGACGAATTCAAAGCTATCTATAGTCATATGAAAAAAAATGCTCTAAATCACTATTGATTAGAGAAATGCAAATGAAAACAACTCTGAGGTACCACTCACACTTATCAGATTGGCAGATGTGACAGAAAAGGAAAATAACAAATGTTGGAGGAGATGGGGGAAAACTGGGACATTAAGGCACTGTTGGTGGAGTAGTGAACTGATCCAGCCATTCTGGAGAGCAATTTGGACCTATACCCAAAGGGTTATTAAACCATGCGTAACCTTTGACCCAGCAATAGCACTACTAAATTGGTTTACCAAAGAGTTAAAAAATGGGAAAAGACCCATATGTACACAAATATTAAAAGCAAATCATTTTGTGGTGGCAAAGAATTGGGAATTGAAGTGTATCCATCAATTGGGGAATGGTTGAACGAGTTGTAGTATGTGATTGTGATGGAATACTGTTGTGCTATAAGACATGACATGCAGAAAGATTTCAGAAAAACCTGGAAAACTTACACGAACTGATTAATGCAAAGCAAAGTGAGCAAAACCAGGAGAACATTGTACACAGTAAGAGCAATAGTGTAAGATGATCAACTGTGAATGACTTAGCTATTCTCAGCAATACGAAGCTCCAAGACAATTCCAAAGGACTTGTGGTGAAAAAAATGCTATCTACCTCCAAAGGAAGAACTAATGGAGTCTGAATGCAGATCGAAGCATACTATTTTTACCTTTTTTTTTTTAATTTTTGGTCTACATTTTCCTTCACAACATGACTAATATGGACTATGTTTTGCATGACTGCATCTGTATTACCTATATCAAATCTTTTGCCATCTTATGAAGGGGGATGGAGGGAGAGAAGTTAGAATTCAAAATTTTAAAAAAGAAGTGTCAAAAATTGTTTTTACATCTAATTGGAAAAATTTTTCTAAAAATAATACAGAAAACAATGGGCAGAACTCTTTGGGGCTCAAACATTAGAGAAGAAGTACCTCTAACCCTTCAGAGTGCCCCTAGCATCCTGAGATGGAGATGTAGCAAGTCTGGCTGTGAGTTATTGTGCCATAAGGGGTTTTCAGTTCTGTGTACTTCTAAATTCTCATTTCCTTCTTGACTATTCACTGTCTCTATGTGCAAAAATGGTAATAATACCTGTCTTGTAACTCTGAGATATTGTGAGGCTAAGTGCATTTGTCTACTTCATTTATAAATAAAAAGGACCCTAATAAGTATAATCAATTATCATGTATTATCAACTTATGTTATAATTTTTTTTTCATCAATGATTTGGATAAAAGAATAGATGGTCCTCTTTTAAATTTTGCCATTGACACAAAGCTGTGAGGAGTGTCTAACAACATATCTGAAAACAGAAACAGAATACAAAAAGATTACAACAGGCTTGCACAAACTTAATAAGATGAAACGTAATAGAAATAAATGGAAAAAGTCTTACATGTGTCTAAAATTAGCTTCATTCACAAGTACAAAACAGGTTAAGGCATAAAAATATGACATTTTTAGTGGGTTGCAATCTCAATCTGATATGGCAGCCAAAAAAGCTAATGTAATCTTAGACCACATTGGGAAGAATAGTGTCTAAAGCAAGGATGAGGTTAGTCTTGCAGCACAGTGCCTTCATCAGACACATTGAGTACTGGGTGCTACATAGAAGGAAGGACATCAATGATTTGGAAAGCATATGGAATAGGGCAAACAGGGTGGTAAATGGCCTCTAGATCATATCTTATTGGTTGAAGGAACTGAGGTACTGAAGGTAGAAGAGAGAGACTTGTGAGGATATGAGTAGAGGGTGAGATATGATAGCTGTTTACAAATATTTGAAGGGCTGCCATGTAGAAGAGAGATTAGATCTTCTCCATCTGGGTGCAGAAGGGAAGAACTAGGAATGAGGGGTAGATGTTGAAAAGATAAATTTAAGTTGGATGTAAGGAGAAACTTTTTAATAATTATAACTATCTGAAAGTACAATAGGCTACTTCAGGAAGGGGTGGGTTCCCTTTCCTTAGAGTTCTTTGAGCAAAGACTATTTTGACTATTTATTGGTTGTTGTGGAAGGAGTTCTTGTTTAGACATGTATGAATTGGACTATAGGCCTGAAGGTCCCTTACAACTCAGAATTTGAGATTCTCTGATTCTCTTAAGGCTCTTTGGAAATCATCTAATTCAACCTCCTCATTTTATAGATGAATCAAATGGCATGTCAATTGACAGCTGAAGGTCTGAAGTAAATTAAGCAGCCACAGAACACAATAGGCAACAACAAAGAATTTTAATAAAAATCAGAGCAAAGCTCACTACACTGTTATCCTTCATATTGCTTATGTTCTCTGTTGCTTATATATATATATAGCACCTGACCCAGAGTCAGGCAGATTTGAGTTCAAATCTGGTCTCAGGCACTTACTAGCTATGTGACTCTGGGCAAGTCACTTAACCTCTGTTTCTCAGTTTTTTTATTTGTAAAATGGGGAAAATAAGAGCACCTATATCCCAGGGTTGTTGTAAGAATATAATGATATAATTATTGTAAAATGCCAAGTATAGTGCCTGGCACATATTAAGTGTCATGTAAATGTTAGCTATTATTATTACTACTTTTACTATCATACCTCCTATTCCTGTCTGCTGCATATAGTGGAGACCATACCATAGAGCATGGACGGGGATGGGCCTATAACTTGGCTCCTTCCAGTAGGCAAAATATGCTTTGGCCTCTTGTTAAACTCTCCCTTGGATTTGCCAATGTGGTCCTCTCTTTCCCTAGCAGCAGTGGCTGCGAACACATGGTAATGAGACCATATGTTTGCCTAGGTGAGCCTGAAACTGGACTGCAAATCTTTAACTCTCTTCTGATTTGTATTTCCTTCTATGAGTACAGGAAACTGAACAGCAACCCTGAAATGTGTGTGTATATGTGTGTGTGTGTGTGTGTATGTATGTATGTATGTATGTATGTATGTATGTATGTATGTATGGTATATATGTATATGATCTATGTATGTACTTCACCTTCTGTCCCTCATGAATTTATGAAGTCTAAAGTCATTGAATTAGGTGCTGGTTATCCTACAGTATTTCCTGTAAAACTATACCCCTCTCAGAGGAGATGAAGATCATCAGGAAAACAGACTATGGATAGCCTAAAGCTTTGGACCTTGAGTTGCTGCATAGATAGTATATAGATCAGAGGTGAATGTGAAATACAGTTATCCCTTCCACATTGTGACTTTCCTCATCACAATTGTGTGACTTTCCTCATCACAATTGTGTATCACAAGTTGGCATAAGAAATTAAATGCGAATTTTTGGAAAGTTTTGCAGAAGCCACAGATGATATGCGAAGGCCAGCAGATGACAGAAAAAGTTTAGAAACTCAGAAATGCATTATATATATAGTATTGTATAATATCGACTCAAATTCTACAATAAGGTACTGTAAACACCCCATAAAAGAAAAAGAAAAAGAAAAAAAAGAGAGAGTCAAAAAATTTTATGTCTATTCTCCAGATTGTGGGGGCACCCTGTACCCTTAACCCCCTGTGATGCTGAAGGGATAACTGTATGTGTTTAGTAGTTCCATGAGTTTCTGGGGGCCTTGAGGACTTAAGTAAAGATGCTCAGGGGCACACTTCCAGTATTATGTATGTATGTGTGTATGTACACACGCATGGATTATGCACACACATATGCATATGTGTATATGTGTACATACATATTCTATTGTATGTATATGTACATACATATATATGTGTGTATGTGTGTGTATAGCTATATATCTATATCTATATACAGAGAGAGAGAAATAGAGTACAATCTCCTACCCACTATAGGGTATGTACCCTACAATTTTACTCCTTGAACATCCAGACTACTACTGCCACCTTCAAATGGCAGGGTGCTCACTGCAGCAAGGTAGCCTATTTCGTTTATGGACAGCTCAAATAGATAGAAAATTATTCATTGTACTGAGTTAAAACCTATCTCCTTATAGCTGTTTGTTTTAACACCATTTTGATAATCCATTACTAGCATCAAGTCTGGTAACAACCATCATGAAATAAAGCAGAGACATCACCTGTAATGAGAAGACAGGACTTAATTGGAAAAGACCCTGATGTTGGGAAAGATTGAAGGCAAAAGGAAAAGGGGATGACAGAGTTTGAGACTGATAGATAGTTTCATGCAGACAACAGACATGAACTTGGATAGACCGAGAGATAGTGAAGGATAGAAAGGCCTGGTGTGCTATGGTCTGTGGGGTCACAGAGTCATATATGACTGAATGACTGAACAACAATAAAAAGCAAGACATAATCTTAGAATTATATGTCATAATTTAATTATCTTGTATTGAAAGACAACAAATTCCCATACTTAAATTATAGACTTATACTAAATACTAAAATTACATTGGAGAACTCAACCAATAAACTATATTGAGACCAAATTATTATCATAGGCTGGAATGTTGGTTGCCCACAGTTGCCTAGATATAACACTATTACATAAAACCTTAGTAACAACCTCTTTAATAAATGTTAGCATACTAAATAATCAAAATCTCCAAGCTACATGGAATCAAAAGATTTAAAAAGACAGAGGGGAGATAATAATCTTGTGAGAACAGGATGAAGTACACAGCAGCCTTGTTGCCTAGTCACTAGAGATGTACTGAGGCCATTTTCAGTGAGCCTACAGAGGATCTTTATAGTCTAACATTTATTCAAGCATAAAAAAAACAGCAGTTTTTTCCACTGTTATGATAATTTATAGGATATGAAATATTAAAAAATAGAAAAGTAACACCTCCTGGGATGATTTTACTCTGGACTATACTGAAAAATATAGGATGAGATAAATAATAATAATGTTTTAATAATGATAACTTATTACTTTATAAAGGATAGTGAGCTTCTGATATATATTTCTAGCTACCTGATTATGTCATTCTAAGCATCCACTAGATGCTAACTTTTTACGGCCTATGGTGGTATATCACATGGTTCCTACCACTTTATTGAGTAACCTGCATTAATATTACAATAATAAAAATCTTGCAGGAATAGGATGAGTTATTTATCACTTATCATCCTGCCTGCAGGTATTGTCATACTGAGGATGCTGATAGTTACCCTATAGAAGATAAACTTGCTTTTAAAATTTTTATTCAGCTATAAAAATTAAATTACTTTTTATCCTGTGTAATGATTTATTAAATGTAAAATAATAATAGGATAGTAACTTGTTGCAGGAACATTTCTCTCTGAATCCCACTGAATAAGATAAGCATGGAATGATGATGACAATGATGATGATGATGATGATTACAGTTGACATTCATACAGTCCCTACAAAGCAGATCACATACATTATCTCATAAGATTGAAATAGACTGTTGCAGAGTTTTGGTTGCAACAAGGTGAATATGGGTTAAGCAAAGATTACTATGTTTCTTACTTTAGTCCAATATTTTTAGCCTTTATAATGCTTTTCCAATTGCCTTATCATTGGAAGTGAAACTGTTTTCTCAGAGATTATGCCAATAAACACAAATCCTAGCAAGACATCCTGTGTTAGAAAGGCTTGGAAGTACAGGCCCAATGGATTGTCCATCTTTGGATCTTTTGGCATCTATGAAAATTTTCTACTCTATTGTATATAGTTTGACTCTACTAGTACCCATATTTAAGGTCTAGAAAAGTTAAATCACATAGATTTAAGGATAACTAATTCTTAACCATTATCAATATGTTGGCTAAACTGAACCATAGAAGGAAAAAAATTAAGTGTTATAATTGATATTTCTCCTTCTCTGTGTAGTGAGACTGAATTAACCTTCACGAGGTCATCCCATGGGGCATGTTAATAGTTCCTATTCCTGGTCCTGGTTGAATACATGAGTACTCAGTGCTGAGGACTTATATTTTGAGATGACAGAGTTCCTTTTAGGTCTAGAACAGATGATGGCTCAGAGAATGTATAAAAAGGAATTGCCATCAGGACTGCTTTGAGCAGCTTCCTGAGAACAGGGTAGGAGAAAGGTGACTTGTTATCTTCACACCCATAAAGCTATGAGTTATTTAAAACATTTAAAGGCATTTAACACACACACATGATCTAGGCTAGCCTAAGCTTGGGTTTGGGCTGCTTCTTTCATTTTTTTAAATTTCCTAATCTTAGACAAACAAATATCCTGAGATAGATGTGTCCAGGCTTGAAGACAAATTTGTGTTTAAGAGATGCAAAGATCCCTTTGAATTGGAGCTAAATGGTGGCAGGGGAAGAGTTCCCAGTAATTACTTCAGAGCTTTTGGAGAGGAAAGCTGATGACGAGAGGATTGGCCCTAGCCTGGCCATTTAACAAATACATATTGGGAGATATTTGGACAATATAGATTCAACGTGAAATGTAAAATGCCTAATTAACAGTCTTACAAACTGCTTTCTGATGGGCCTCCCTGCAAATTGTAATAGATGTTATACATTAATTTGTTGAATCCAGTTTTAAGTTTCTGCTTTGTCAAATGTTTGGTTATGAGTCTTTTGAGTGTAAAAATAAATTACTTGCATATTATCTGATTGATATACATCAAACTGAAACATCTTTTAATACAGCCCAGGCAGCAGATTTTGTGTCTGTCAGAAGATTGGTTGCCAGGTTGTGAATTTTTGGCCACAGCAACTCGTGAAGACTATCTACTTAGTTACAAAGGGGTTGTGATCTGCTCACATCAATGAAATAATGTATTCTTGAATAAGTAGCATGTGAAGTAACTATCCATAAAAAAGCCTCTATACTAAACAGACATAATTGGGCTAAACTTGTAAATTAAGATATATTGATCTATTTAAATATTAACCAAGTTTTTAGACAGGATTCAAGCCCATCAAATATGCTTAATCTGATATTAGATAGATACACACCAATGGAAGATGCCTAGTGATAAAATATTATAAACCAGAGTCAGTTAGATAGTACAGAGGATTAAGCATTTCACTTAGAGTCAGGAAGACCTGAGTTAAAATCCAGATATGACTATGGGTAAGTAACTTAACCTGTTTGCCTCAGTTTTGTAAGGATAAAATTCAATAATATTTGTAAAGAATTTTGATAACCTTTTAATGCGACATAAATGCTATGATTATTGTTATCGTCAACATTATTGTTGTCTCTAAGGTTTTTTCAAGTTCTAAAAATTCTATAATTCTATAAACCTTATATTCAATTACAGAAAAAAGTATGATTTAGGGTATGATTATGTTCTGAAAAGGCTGTATGCCCACTGTTGTTTGAAACAGGACACTAACGGATTATCATAGGAATTGTTAATATAGTAAACACTTTAACCCTTCTCTGAAGTCCTACTGCTATGGTGCTCAATTCTGGTGTTTAGATGACCTTTAAATATCAGAGATTATGCCAATAGAACACAAATTTATAAGGTCTTAACAATCTGGAAAATTTTTATTTGTTGGCCTAGGGATATGACTTTTTAATGTCTTTTATCAGTCTACCTAAGTGCTCATCACGAGAAGGTTAGCCATGACGTGATGAAAGGTTTTGGAACTAGATCAGTTTATGTCCTAATCTTCAAGAAGGGCAATGCCAAGGAATGTTCAAATTACTTAACAGTTGTGCTTGTTTCCTACACCAGCAAGGTTATACTTAAGATTCTATAAGCTAGGCTTCAGCATTATGTGAACCCGAGAATTACCAGAAAAGCAGACTGGTTTTCAAAGAGGCTGAGGAAATAGAGACCAAATTGCCAACATTGGCTGGATTATGGAAAAAGCAAAGGAGTTCCAGAAAAAAATCTACTTCTGCTTCATTGACTACACTAAAGCCTCTGATTATATGGATCACAACAAAATGTGGCAAGTCCTCAAAGAGATGTGAGTACCAAATCATCTTACTTTTCTCCTGAAGAACCTGTATGGGGGTCAAGAAGCAGCAGTTGGAACTGAACATGGAACAGCTCACTGGTTTAAGATTGTAAAAGGAGCACGATAAGGCTGTATATTGTCACCTTATTTATTTAATTTGCATGCAGAGTACATGATACTAAATGCCAGGCCAGATGAATCAAAAGCTGGAATTAAGGTTGCTGGGAGAAATATCAACAGTCTCAGATATGGAGATGATACCACTGTGATGGCAGAAAGTGAAAAGAAATTAGAAAGCCTCTTGTTGAAGGTGAAGGAGAAAAGTGTAAAAGCTGACTTGAAGGTTAAAAAAAAACCCCCAACAACTAAGATCTTGGTAACTGGTCCCATCACTTCCTGGTACATAGAGGAAGGAAAAATTGGAGCAGTGTCAGATTTTATATTCTTGGACTCAAAGATCACTGCAGATAACAACTGCAGCCATGAAATTAAAAGACACTTGCTCCTTTGAAGGAGAGCTGTGGTACATCTAGGCAGCATACTAAAAAACAGAGACATCACCTGGCTTACAAAGGTCCCTATAGTCAAACCTATGGTTTTTTTTCAGTAACGATGTATGGCTATGAGAGTTGGACTATAAAGAAAGCTGAGTACTGCAGAACTGACACTTTAAATTGTGGTGCTGGAGAAGACTTGTGAGAGTTCCTTGGATAGCAAGGAGATCAAATCAGTCAATACTTAAAGAAATTAATTCAGGCTATTCATTAGAAGGTCAGATACTGAAGCTGAAGCACTTTGGCCTCATAATGAGAAGACAGGACTCATTGGAAAAGATCCTGATGTTGGGAAAGACTGAAGGCAAAAAGAAAAAGGGATGGCAGAGGGTGAGATGGATGGATAGTGTCATAGAAATAATGACCATGAACTTAGACAAACTTTGAGAGATAATGGAGGACAGAGGGGTCTGGTGTGTGGTCCATGGGGTCACAGAGAATTAGACATGACTGAATGACTGAACAAAAACAACAAATTCATAAAGCGGACAGATCATATTCTCCTATCATTCCATTTATCTCTATGCTTTATTACCCCCAAACCTACTCTTACTCCCCCCTACTGTAATCTACAGTCTCTCTACCCCTCAGTATTTTGCCAGCCCAACATCTGTGCTCTGACTACACTCTTCTACCTTCCTTGTTTCAACCCCTTAGTGACCTGCTTCAGTTCTACACTGTTCTCAACACTTGTTTTGTTGTCCTATTGCATTCATGCCTGGTCAGACACAACTCTGATTTCCTCCTACCATCTGCCTCTTCCACTCCTACTCACGTGCTACTGAACATAGCTGAAAGAAGTAATGCAATTATGTTGATTGAGTCCATTCCAAATTTATGTTATCTAATTTTAACTTACTAGAGTGAGATGATCCTTTCACTCACCATTAACTGATTCTCTATCTCATTCTCACAATGGCTATGCCAAGTTTTTTTTCTTTATGTCACTAATGCCACCTTACCCCCACCCTCTGAGTTAAGGCCTTCACGTCATACTTAAGAAAAAAAATCTAGACTATTTGCCAAGTCCCTCTTCTGCCCTCTTCATTTCACAACTCCTCAATTTTATCCCCCACAATTTCTTTCTTTAAAGTCTGATGAAGAGGTAGCCCTTCTCACCAAGCCAACTCCTTTACATTCATTTTCAATCCCGTCCTTTCTCAAATTATGCAGTAGATTGGCCACAGTATCATCTCTCTTCTCTCTAATCTCTATTTGGTCTTTCCCTCCTGCCTGCAAACACACCCAGTTCTCCTCTGTTCTTTAAAAAACCTTCACTAGATACTACCTTCCCCTTAAACTATCATCCTATAACCATCATTCTATAGATCACCTCCCTTTCTCAGCCAAACTCCTTGAAAAAACCATCTATGTTTAGTGGCTCCACTTATTTTCTTTTCATTCTATTCTTAACCACATGCACTTGGCTTCCAACCTCATCATTCAACTGAAACTGCTCTCTCAGAGGTTACCAAAGATGTCTTACTTGCCAAATCCAACACCTTCTCAATTCTCATCTTCACTGAGATTCCATTTAGTTGCATTTGACATTGTTTACTCTTGGATACTGGATCCTCTGGGTTTTTACAAAACTTTCCTGGTTCTGCTATTTATCTGATTGCTCCTCAGTCTTCTTTACTGATTTAGTCATGCCCACTAACTGTGGGTGGACCTGAGGGCTCTCTTCTGGCCTCTTTCTCCTTTCTCTCTATAGTCTCTCTCCCAGTGATTTCACCAGCTTCCATCGATCCAATTACCATCTCTATACTTAGACTTAGAGATTTATAATATCCAGCCCTGGTCATTGTTCTGAGCTCTACTCCCATATTAACAACAGCCCATTGAACATTTTGAACTAGAGGTCCCCCAGACATCTTAAACTTAATCTATCCAAAACAAGGCTTATTATGTTTACCTCCCCAAATCCACTACTTTTCCAAACTTCCCTATTACTGTCAATAGCACCGTGCCTAGAATGTACTTCTTCCTAACCTCTCTTGGAATACCTGGCTTCCTTCAATACTTAGCTCAAGTGCCACTTTTTATGTACAGCCTTTTCTAATTCATTCCAGCTGTTACCACATTCCCTCCCCATACTAACTTGTATTTGTTTTACATATATATTATGCATATTAACATAAGAAGTATTTTTTCTCTTGAGAGCAATGACTTTTTTTTTCTGTACTTGTGTCTGAGCAAAGTGTCTGGTACTTAACAAATGGTTGTCAACTAATTGACTGATTGATTGTGAAGTATAACAGTCATATGACATATAACATATAACAGTCAATATATTATAACATGAGTTGTCTAAATAAAATAAATTTATGAACAGAGTTAAATCCCACTTTCTCTGGTATAGTTAAAGAGCAAGGTAATTCTGGGAAAATGAATATTTCTAGACATTTCCAGATCCCTATCTAGTATTTCCAGATCTTGGTTGACAGGAAGGGAACTGAGAGTTGGCAGACAAAGGGGCTCTAGTGAGGTGGGGGGGGAAGAAACAAAGTAGGCAAGCAAGGCTGACAGGAGGTTAGCAGAAAATAGCACTCAAAGTAAGGAACTGTTATGTATCACATACATAAGATATCCAGCCCAAACTTGGGAAATAAAGCTGGTAAAACAAAAACAGCCAAACAATTTATTGAGAACATGATTAAATATTTGAATTAATTAATCGATTTGAATAATTAATTTAAGAAAGTGATAAGAGCTTTCCTTGTGATCCGAACATAGGAACTCAGACACCAGCTTCTTCCTTTCCAGCCAAATCATTTAACATCTTGACAAATAGTGGATTCATTAGGATGTTTCCCCTGACCCTAAAGTATAGTGCTCCCAGTTAATCAAATCAATCACATTTTTTGGAATGTCCTCTAGGACATTAGATAACTTTGATTCTACAAGATATTTTTGAGTGAAAAGTGAAAGCATTATCCTTTTATCTGTAGACAATGGTTACATTTGCACTGATTGAACTAGATTATTTTGTCTGAATTCAGTTTGCATTTTTGGGAGCAATAATAAATGAAACTTCAATTTAAAACAGCCTCATGTTGAAATGTCCAATTACTCATGCTTTTGACTTCTTTCAACATTCTCTAGGAACTTTAAGAATAAGGTAGCCTTATTATAGAAGCATAGATAGTGTAGAAGAGAAGGAAAGAGACAGAATGTGGAAACACATTGTAGTGTTTCTGAGAGCAGGCCAGCGTCTTTAGAAGAAATTGATCTCTGGAGAGGATGACAGAAACCAAGAACTACTTTTGCTGAATAGTTAGAGGGAAAGTAAAGATTACTCTGCTTCGGTAGGTCAGGGGCATGATGGCTCTTGCCCAATATCTCAAAATTGAAAAGCAGCTTATAACAAAAGAATGAAGGAAATTCCTGTTCTTTCTTAGGAGAAATTGTTCTGGTTCTAGTTGATAGTATTTTTCTTATCAATTAATTTTCTCACTCATCACTTACTAAGCAATCTTATCTCAACTTTTTGGGGACATGCTACATTTATTAGAAAATATAGAATGGCTGCCTTTTCTGATACTCTCAAAGTACCTCATGATCTTTAGAAGCTTAAGCCTTTCTTTTGGGATTTTGCTAACTCTTTTCCACCTCTCTTTCCTTATACCCATATACTCAAAATTAGTTTTCCTTCATTGAAATAGGAGAGGCCATGGGCCATGGCAAGGTAGACAGAACCAGCATCAATGAAGGGAATCTTACATAAATAACTACTTCATAGTCTTGGAGGGTAGTGGTAGGGCAGGATTTTTATAGAAAACTAGAACAGGTCAGGGTGGGGTGGGGAAAATCATATTTGATACAACTTACTCTACTGAGTCAATCAGTTGCTTGGGTTCCACAGAACATGGGTAGATAACTTCATCAATGTACTTCAGGTTACAGTTTGAATAGGCAGTGGAGAAATGGATGAAGACTTCAAGTTTTGACATCTGGCTGGCCATCAACAGAAGCTGCTGGGTGGCAATGACGTTGAGTTGCAAAGCATGTCTACAGGACATTAGGCAGAAAGAAAACCAAAGGGGTTCAGTTTGTATTTTTGTATTCCTGCAATGGTGGCTACTGCAATAATCAACTTATGTAAAAACTTATGTTGACTGTACCAAGTAAATACTAATATCAATCATAAAGATAGTAATAGGTGCTAAAACTTTGATCACTTTGGTATGGGGGACTTCCAGATGAAGAAACTACAAATGCAGATTGGTACCTTTTCTATGACTTATATTAAAGAATTGCCTGGAGTACTGAGAGGTTAAGTGACTTGCAATCAAATAATTATTAGAGGAAGGACTTGAACCCAGGTCTTCCAGGGTTCTTTCAAAGGCAGATTTCTATTCATAATGCCACATTGCCTTTCATAATGTAGGTCATATTTGAAAAATATAGTATTCAATATTTGCATGGTAATATACTTAATGAACATGAGCCGCTTCATGAAGGACCATACTTAAGTCTTACTGATAAACATGAGAGAGAAGGGAAGAAAGATTTCCTACTATTTTTTAGATTTCTTAAACTTAAATAGTAGTTTATTTTTCCCAATTATATATCAAGAAAAATTCTTAGCATTCATTTTTACAAGATTTTGAGTTTGAGATTTTTCTCCTCTCTCACTCCCCTCCCCTCTTCTGAAAATGGTAGGCAGTTTGTTGTAGTTTATGCATGTGCTGTTGTGTAAAACATATTTCCATATTCGTCACAGTTGTGAAGAAGAAACAGCTTAAAAGGAAATAAAACTATGAGAAAGAATAAAGTAAGTGAAAAAATATGCTTTGATCTGTGTTCTAGTCCATCAGTTCTTTATCTGGATGTGGATACCATTTTCCTTCATGATTCCTTTGTACTTGTCTTGGATCTTTGTGTTGTTGAGTATTCATAGTTGATGATCACATGATGTTGCTGATACTGTGTACTATGTCTTCTTGGTTCTGCTCCACTTTGCACTGGTTTGTACAAGTCTTTCCAGGTTTTTCTGAAATCTCTCTGTTCATCATTTCTTATTGAACAACAGTATTCCATCCCATTCATATACTACAGCTTGTTCAGCCATTCCCCAGTTGATGGGCATCCCCTCAATTTCCAATATTTTGCCACCACAGAAAGAGCTGCTATAAATATTTTTGTACATGTGGGTATTGCTGGATCAAAGGGTATGCATAGTTTGGTTGCCCTTTGGGCATAGTTACAAATTGCTCTCCAGAATAGTTGGATCAGTTCACACCTCCACCTACAGTGCATTAGTGTCCCAATTTTCACACATCCTCTCCAACATTTATCATTTTCCTTTTCTGTCATATTAGCCAATCTGATTGGTGTGAGGTGGTATTTCAGAGTTGTTTTATTTTGTAATGCTGTGATCAAAAGTGATTTAGAGCACTTCTTCATATGCTTTGACTATTTATCAATTCTGGAATGGCTTGTATTCTCATAAATTTGACTTAGTTCTCTATATATTTAAGAAATGAGGCCTTTATCAGAGACACTTGCTGTAAAAATTGTTTCTCAGCTTTTTCCTTTCCTTCTAATCTTGGTTGCATTGATTTTGTTTGTACAAAAGCTTTTCAATTTAATACGATCAAAATTATTTGTTCCACATTTTGTAATGCTTTCTGTCTCTTGTTTGGTCATGAATTCTTCCTTTCCCCATAGATCTGACAGGTAGGCTATTCCTTGTTCTTTTAATTTGATTGCTTCATTGTCTATGATACCTTTTAGCAAGATGTAGTTTCCTTCTTATATCTTTTAATGAGGTCTATTTTTGCTTTTACTTTGTTTAAGATCTCGACTGAAGCATAAGAGATTCTGCTCCAGCCCCTTACCTTTACTGTGTGTGTGTGTCTCTTTACATCAAGTGTGTATCTTGTAAGTAACATATTGTAGAGTTTTGGGTTTTGATCTACTCTGGTATCCATTTCTGTATATGGGAGAGTTCGTCCCATTCACATTCACAGTTTGATTGCTGCCTGTGTTTTTCCCTCCAACCTATTCTTCCTGCTGTTTGTCCTCTCTGCTTTCACCCTCTCCCACCTCACCAGTGTTTTGCTTCTGTCTACCACTTCCCTGATCTACCTTACCTTATGTCAGTCCCCTCCCCCACCCCATTTACTTAATCTCCTCCCCTCCTACCTCCCTATCAGATAAGACAGATTTCTATATTTAACTGATTTTGTATATTATTCCCTCTTTGAGCCAATACTGATGAGAATAAGGTTCAAGCGATGCCCATTGCCTATCTTCCTATCTTCCCCGCCACTGTACAAGGTCTTTCTCGCATCTTCATGTGAGATAATTTGCTCCATTCTACCTCTCCCTTCCTTCTGCACCCTTTGTACTCTATCATCCCTTAATAATTTTTTTGTCATTCCCTCAAATTCATCTTATACCCATATCATCTATCTATGTATATTCTTTCTATCTGTACTGTGAGTAATACAACTTTTAAGAGTTACAAGTATCATTTTCCCATGTAGGGATGTAAACAGCTTGGCTCTATTGAATCCCTTGTTTTCTTTTCCCTTTTTACCTGTTTATGCTTCTCTTGAGTCTTGATATTGAGGTCAGATTTTTGGTTTAGTTCTGGTCTTCTCCTTATGAAGGCTTGAAATCCTTCTATTTCATTGAATACCATTTTTTTCCCTTGATGTATTATGCATAATTTTGTCAGGTAAGTGATTCTTGGTTGTAGTCCTAGCTCCTTTGCCTTCCCAAATATCATATTCCATGACCTCTGATCATTTAATGTTGCAGCTGCCAGGTCCTATGTGATCCTATTTGTGACTCCCCTGTATTTTTTTCTGGCCACTTGTAGTATTTTTTCCTTGACCTAATAGTTCTGAAATTTGGCTGCAATGTTCCTTGGGGTTTTTGTTTTGGGATCTCTTCCCTGAGGTGATTGGTGGATTCTTTCAATGCCTAGTGTGCCCTCTGGTTCCAGGACATCAGGCAGTTTCCCTTGATAATTTCTTGAAAGATGCTGTCCAGGTGCTCCCTTTGTTTATGGCTTTCAGGTAGTCCAATGATTCTGATGTTGTCTCTCCTGGATCTATTTTTCAGGTCAGTTTTATTTCCCCCATGAGATATTTTACAATTTCTTCCATTTTTTTTCATTCTTTTGAGTTTGATTGATTCATGATGTCTCATAGAGTCATTAGCTTCCACTTGCCCAATTCTAACTTTTAACGTTGTTTTCCTCAATTGACTTTTGTACTTTCTTGTGTACATTAGGTCAGTTATACTCTAGAGTTGTTTCTTCAGTAGATTTTTGTATCTTCTTTTCCATTTGGCCAATTCTACTTTTTCAGCAGTTTTTCAAGCTGTTGACTCTTTTTCATAATTCCCTTGTATCACTCTCATTTCTTTTCCCAATTTTTTTCTGTCTCTCTTATATGATTTTTAACCTCCTTTTTGAGCTTTTCCATGAGATCTTTCTAGGATTGAGACCCCTTCCCATTTTTGTTTTGGGTTTTGTCCATGGGTGTTTTGTCATTGTTGTCCTCTTCTGAGTTTGTGTCTTGGTCTTCCCTGTCACCATAATAACTTCCTATGGTCATTTTGTGTTGTTGTTGTTGTTTGTTTGTCTATTTTTGGCCTTTTTCCTTTCTCTTAAATTTGAGCTCTGCTCCCAGGGTGGCAGGGGTGCTGTCTCCTGCTTCTTGTGCTAGTGGCTGCAGGCTGGCTGTTTAACCTGGTGCTGCACTGATGTTGTTCTAAGGCCCATGGGCAACCCTCATGTCTGGTGCTGTGCTGAGGGCATGGGGTGGGTGGGGGTTGTCTGGCACTGCTGGAAGCCATAGGGGTCTGGAAACTTACCTGGTGCTAAGCTGGGGTCCTAGTGGTGGTATCTGGCATGGTGGGAATGCAGAAACATCCCACCAGAGGCCTGCATTTTCCTGTGGCTACACTGAAGTACATGGTGGTCAGGCCTCTGGAGGCTGCCTGTTTGCCTTGGGCTGTGGGTGGTTCTCAGAGCTGAAGTCTGCTGGTTCCCCTAGCTATACTAAGGTGTTTGCCACTGCATCCCACAATGGGGCTCAGGATCTTCCACTGATTTGCTGAGGTGGAGCTTGCTGCTGGCTTGCTGGGATGCTTCCTGTCCTGGGTTGCACTCTCCTTTCACCCAAGTGAGACAGAGCTTTCTTGCTGATCCTCCAAGTTTCTTGAGCTAAAAGATTGTTTCACTCTGTCTTTTTGCTGGTTCTGCTGTTCTAGGATTTGTTTGGGGGCTCTACTTTACAGTTGTTTGGAGGTGAGTAGGGGAGAGTTGCAGCAGTTTACTGCTTACGCCATCATCTTGGCTCCTGGAAGTCAGATTTCCTACAGCTTTTAATATAAATATAATATTGAGCAAAGTCACTTGCAATTCATACATCATGGAAATAGAATACAGGCATCAGGAAATATAGCAGTTTTGTATAAAGGGCACTATAGATTTGAATGAATCTTGGGGAAGCTTAAAATTTAGAATGAAAAACTCTTAAACTTGCAAGGGACCCATAGGTTACCTAGTCCAATGTAGTGGTCACTTGTCCACAAGGTTTCCATCATTTAGTGAAATTAGTATCTTACTTGCTATTTATACTCTAGTGCACATAATTTTCGTTATCATACAGCTAGAGAAACATTCTATTTTCCCCAAATGATTTGTTATCCCATTCAGTAGAATAAGTGTTCCAGACTTTTTCATAAACCCTAGCTTCTCATCCTCAGATCTTGCTTCACATTTCACTTAAAATATTGAAACCATTTACCAAGAGCTTCCCTGTTTTCAAAAAATATTTCCCTACTGTACCTTTCTTTAAACCGGGATGGATGAAGAAGTGGCCTTTTTCCTTCTGAGAACTGACTCCTCTAAATGAACTATTGATCCCATCCCCTCATATTTCAACAGCATATTGCCCCACTATCACCCCCCCCATCTTCAGTCTCTCCCTAATTACTGGCTCCCTGCCACTTATACACATGCCCATGCTTCCTTTATCTTTCAACACCCCCCTCCAACTCATTTTATTTATCTCTGCAAGTTATTATCCCATATCTTACCTCCCCTTTGTGGTTAAACTTCTTGATAATGCAGACTATACAGGGTACCACCACTTTTTTTTTTTTGGTGAGGTAACTGGGGTTAAGTGACTTGCCCAGGGTCACACAGCTAGTGTCAAGTGTCTGAGGCCATATTTGAACTCAGGTCCTCCTGACTCCAGGGCCAGTGCTCTATCCACTGTGCCACCTAGCTGCCCCACTTTTTTTTCTCTTACTTTTTTTCTTAACTATGCACTCTGGCTTCCAGCTGCATCATTCAACTGAAATTACCCTCTCCAAAGTTACCAATGATCCCTTAATTGCCAAATCTTACAGCTTTTTCTCAGTCTTCATCTTTGTTGACTTGTCTGCAACTTTTGATACTGTTGATCACTTTTTCCTGCTGCGTACTTTCTCCTCATTAGTTTTTTTTTTTACTCTGCTTTCCCTTAGTTGTCTATTTTTTTTCAGTCTCCTTTGCTGGTTCTTCATCTATGTTGTGCCACTAACCGTGGATGTCCCCAAAGAAATGTTCTTGGCCTTCTCTTCTCCCTCTATACTATTTCCCTTATTGATGTCATTAGCCTCCAAGATTCAATTATCATCTTAATACAGATGATTCTATATGTCCCTTCCAAACTTTGCTCCTGATTTCCAGTCTTATATCATGAACCAGACATTTTGGACATTAAGAATGGAATGGTCCTTAGGTTCCATACATATCTTTTTGTTTTTGTTTTTGTTTTTGCTAGGCAATGGGGTTAAGTGACTTGCCCAGGGTCACACAGCTAGTAAGTGTTATGTGTCTGAGGCCAGATTTGAACTCAGGTCCTCCTGAATCCAGGGCCAGTGCTCTATCCACTGCACCACCTAGCTGCCCCCATACATATCTTAAAATCAGCATATCCTCAGACAGAACTCATTATCTCTCTCCTCCAACCATTCTTTCTACCCAATTTGCCTATCCCTGTTGAGGGTAGGGTACCACCATCTTCCCAGTCACATAGGCTTACAATCTTAAGGCTGTCCTCTACCTCTCCCTCTCACCTCATATATATCCAATTTGTTGTCAAATCTTTAATTTCTACCTTCACAATATCTCTTTATATATCTTCTTCTTTTCCCTCACATAACCACAATTCTTACATTTGTGAAATAGATAAGAATGATTAGAGTTTCCAATCACATTTAAGTAATGATTTGATTCTGACCTTAAGGAAAAAGAAATATTCTAATTTGTGCCCTCAAACTGCAGTTAAATGACGATGATTTTTTAACTACAAGTTACAGCCTATGGGAGCCTAAGAAAGACAGTTCACTACAGGACTGGTCCCTTGGACTTAACCCAGTTGTGAAACAAAACAGAAAACAAAAGTCACTGCCACTGGCAAATTAATGCTTTTTGTTTGTTTTTGTTTTAACATAGAAGCGTGGTTCAAGACCTGACTGCCAGATCACATCAGATTGTGTTGGATTAAATAGATTTCTCCATCTATTTAGATTTATTGGCCATGATTTTCTACTGTGAACTAAAAGGGAAAAAAAATGGGAACATACCTTAGTGGATCATCAAAGCGAACTGTTGCTGCACAGTGGAAGATGATATTGGTATGGCACAGGAGCTCCTCTAAATCTTCCTTGCTGATGCCCAAATCTGGCTTTGTGAGATCTGAATAAATAGGTTTGATCTTCTCGAGGATATTTGGGCAAATTTCTTTGGCCTTTTCAAAAAGCTGAAACACAGATGTAGGTCAATACATACCTCATCATTACCTAATTCTTCCTTTTGACATTTACTAAATTCATTTTTAAAAATTGGCTAGCTTTCCTGATAGACCCAATAAAGAGTGCTATCACTGTAATTTTTAAAAAGTATTTATTTCACACCTATTTTCTGTGTTCCATGTGCTCTAAATCAGATAAATAGCTTTTTAAAAATTATAGATAACTTTTACCTGAACTGAAAAAGCTCAAAATGTATACATTACTCATTGCATATCAGCATAATGATAAGACATTCAACCAAATTCCCTGATTACCCTTAAAATAAGCAGCACAAATATATAGGATTCCTATGCAGCTTCTAATTGGGAATATAATTTCTAAGGCATGCAGCAAAAAGATTGTTAAATTTACTGTCAAAGGAGTTGGGTCTGTATTTTGGCCCTGTTGTTTACTGAACCTTGGCCAAGTTATTTAATCTCTCTGGCCTGTTTTCTCATACATAAAACAACGAGGATGACCAGGTAGATCCTTTCAAGATCTCTAAGTTTCATATCCTATGATCAGGTTTCTATGCCCTTGGACTCAGAGCAATATGATATGAACTAACTGGGCTAACCTACCCTAGAATAAGAATTATAAATGGATGAGGCAGTTATGGTGAGTGGAAAGAACACTAGATCCAGAATCACAGTCAGGATCAGAATCAAAAGAACTGTGTTCAAATCCTAGTTTTGTTACTTACTTTCCAGGCAAATCATTTGCTTTTTCTGTGCCTCTGAAGCAACTAGGTGAAGGAATCAAGTCCCAGATCTGATAATAATTTGCTATGTGACCATAGGTAAGTCACTTAACTATTATCTCAGCTTCCACATATGTAAAATGAGAGGAGTGGATTAAATGTGATTAGATCTAATCTAATGAATTAGATGAACTCCAGTCTCTTCTAACTTAAACATCTCAGACGTAATGCTAAAAAACTAGGGTCAGAAGACTTGTGTTTGAATCATAATTCTTCCACTATTGTATAGGGAGCCATGTGACCTCCTATAAGTGACTTCAGCAATCTGAGCCTCTGTTAGTCTGTAAAACAGACATAGCATTAATAATCATACTACATATTAAATAATTCATGAAAAGTGTTTTATAAACATTAAAGGATTATTTAAATATAAGTTTCTATGACAAAGAATACTGGCATATTTTATTCCCATTATTATGCAGATGGAATTATTATTATTGAGATTAACTTGTTCTTTTTTCCTTGCAAAATTCTTTGGGCAAATTGCCAGTTTTCACTTTTCGAGAAATACACATTTTAAAAAATAAAATTTTATTGAAATCTTTTCCTACTGCATACATTTCCTAATGTATCCCTTCTTGGTTCCTTCTCAAAGCCATCAATTAAAGCAAAGAATAAAAAAGAAAAGAAAAAAAGGCAGTCCAGAAAAACCCACCAAAATGTTGACTTTTTTTTTTTAGTTTTTGTATAACCATAGCCCTCTACCTCAACATAGAAAGAGTGTGTGTATGGGGGTGTCTTCTTTGTTCAACTACAGCTATTCCTTTTTTAAAAACCTAAATTCTTCTTAATTCATCTTACATATATACACACACATACATATACAGAGTCTTTTAATAAGAAATAATGATCTTGAATTTAACAGTATGAGCAAATTGCTACCTTGCAATTTCCTTGGAGGTACCTAAGTTAATCCTCTATTGTCGCTGTATAGAAGACCTCTCAAATTTTTACTTATGCTAATAATATTATTCTTCACAATAAACAAGTAGACCTACAAACAGGACTCTAATTAGTGAATCTGTTCAAAACTGTTTCATAGACAGCCAGATAGATACTATCTATTTATATACAGTAATGGGGTGAGGGGGGGTGAAGAGGAACATGTACAAAATGTCTGCCTAGTATCAATCCACATGGAAGTATGGTGAACCTGCTTCTGGAAATGCATGATGATGCATAATGAAGGGGCCCTGGCTCCAATTGAGAACATGCACAAGTATCTTGATTGTTTCCTGTTGGTTTATTGTGTAGTGATGGAAAGCTTTTTAATTGGCTGCTAAACTGAAAATATATATGAATACAAAAGACTATGCATAAAAAATGTATACGGCTCTTTGTTTTTCCTTGGTTATGACCAAGGCAAAAACTGCTGTAAGCATGAGGTTGGGAGAAAGATGGTACCTGTAGCTTGTTCTTTGCACTCAGGCCACCATGTGGTCATGAATCCATGGCACCATTGTTTCTTCTGTCTCTGTTGTGTGTATATTTTTCCTGATCTTAGGTGACTAAGTAATAGAGATGAATAGATCCAAGTATGACTTTGTGAATTTCAAAAGGGTGGCAAAACCATGTGGAGTGGGGCTGGCAACAGTGTTTACTACAGCTGCATCAGCCAATATAAGATAAACTATATATATATATACACACACACATATAGGGGAGAACAGCCTTGGGGGACAACTGATAGAGGATATGTCATTTCTAATTAAGGCAAAGCATTAAAAAGGACACATTTCATTGTTTGTTTCAAGTATCTGTATAATGCTTTGGGTAGAAATGATTTTTACTCCCTCTAGACACAACTATGTCACTGACCAGGAGTTAATGGCTTTGATAACTCTTGGCTTGACATAATCTGAAGATCTTCCTGTGGGAAAACTAAGAACCTTCCCAAATCCTTGGTGACATTTAATTTCAATTTTGGGGGTTCAATGAAATAAATAATTTCAAATGAATGGTTAGATGAATGGATAAATTACTACAAAAGAAGCAATGAGTTTCTTTATGGGATTAAGCAGAGTACTAAGGATTCCCTGAAGTAGAGGGAGAAGAGTTGGAGATAGTTAAAAGGTATGAGTGTATTTAAGTATATAATAATAGTAACATTTTACTTTTACATATTGCTTTCATACTTGCAAATCAGTTTACATACATTATAGTTTTTGACCATCCATAACAAAACTCTGAGGTAGATGTTATGGGAATTAGTGTCTCTATTTTACAATGTCAGAGGCAGGATATAATTCATAATAGCAATTTTGTGGTACCCCAAAACTGAAACTATCATTTGGGAAAAGGCTGAACATATTGTGGCATATGGTGTATGATTGTGCATAAGATGTGATGAACACAAGGAATTCAAAGAAACTTTGGAACATGTGAATGAATGAACTGCTGAAGAACAAGCAGAACCAAGAGAACAATATATACAATGACCACAAAAATGTAAGGGAAAACAACTCTAAAAACGCAAAAACTCAGATTCATTTCCTAACCAAGAAATAGAGTTTAGAGGAAGGAAAAGTATACAATAACTAAAACTCCAGTCTAGTAGGTTATACTGAACATTGTGTAGATTCCACAGGAAACACTTAGACCAGTGTCAGAATTCAAAACCACAGTGACAGATGATTTCTGTCCCAAAAATGGATGATTCCAATCTGATTTAGGATTTCTGCTAGTGAGATTGAACACCTGGTAAAAGATATGCCCTGCAGACATAAATGACCTGCATTGGTAATGTAACAAAAATTCTCATGAGTAATTTTATGTTACCAAAAAAATTTATCTGGAGGGAAAAAGGACAGCTTAAGAAAGAGTATAATTTCTAATGTTATATCTAAAGTTTCTGTGAAAAAATATACCTCCTCAGAGTACAAGCAAATTATTTTTCAAGAGCAAAGTATTCCAAAGTTAAGGAATTAAACAACTACCTGTTTTTGGCAAACTTTGCCAGGCAGATTTCAGCTTGCACATTTTATGCAAGTATTTTCATGACAAAATCCAGAATTTGTATTTGAAATGATAACACTGGAAGCTTCAGTTTTGACATGGCAACAGTTTCAAAAAGCTCTCCCGTAGAAACTATACCAAAGGGCCATTTTTTTCCTTTTAACTTGCTTTTGAACATGATGAACTATTCTATTTATAGCAACAGTACTGCAGCCCGTAGGCAAAACAGAAAACCTGCCAAGCCAACAATAAAGTTAATTCAGAAGAATGAGAAAACTGGTTTTTCATTTCAAGAACTTCTGTCTCTGCTCCTGCTAGATATTTAATATGTTTACCCATGTATAAGCTAGCAATTGTGATGACAGAAAGAATTTTTAAAGATTAATATAATTCTCTTGGTATAGTTCTCAGTAGATACCCACATCCTAAGGACTGACTAAAATGCTGACCGATTTCTTGTCTCCTATGAAATTAGAGTTTTTTCCTCCAGTGGGTCTTACATGTAGCCAGTCTCTTCCTCCAGTGAAAGTTTAATTGCCAACCAAAAGGACTTTCTTTATGTCATAATCATTTTCCACTCCCTTTCCATAGTGAATATTCTATGACTACAAACAAGATTAAGCAAACACATCTGATATAGCTATAAAATGACGTCTGAAAATATGTACAATATTTTGGTTTAGTAGAGAAGGTATGTTTCGTTATCTGTTCTCCAAGACCTTCATTGGCTTTCAGTTACTTGCTTAAATTCCTTTCATGGACCTTTTCATTTACCTTGGTAAAGTCATTGTGAATATTGTTCTCTTGATACTGCTTATTTTGAACTTTATCAGTTCATACAACTCTTCCCACATTTCTCTGAAGTTTTCTTTATTACTTATTGTACAGTAACATCTCCTTACATTCAAACACCATAGTTTTTTTTTCTCATCCATTCTTCATCAATAGTCACCCCTTTTGTTTCCAATCCTTTGCTACCACAAAGTGCAACTGTGAATATTTTGGCATATATTAGATTTTTCTTTCTGTTTTTGACTTTTTTTGTAGCATATATATGTCCAAGATGCTGAATCATTGGGTCAATGTTATGAATACTTTAGTCATTTTTGGTTTTGTTTGAATGTGCCAATTTTCATTTGTCTTTTTGAATTTAATTTTGTTTTCTTATTATCCTTCTCTAGCATACCAGTGGAAATCCTTCTTTTATATTAGCTTTCATTCCTCCAATTTGTTTTTTCACCATTAGTCTTAATAAAGATGCTCTCAGTTTTGTCATCTGTGATAAATCATCATTGATAACAAAAATAGTCACTGTTTAGCCAAAGACTGATTCTGTGGCACTTCACCTTGCATGATCCCTCAAAGTTCATAGTGAAATGTTGACAATAGCCTCCTCCTTATGAATTACTTCCATAAACCTATAGAAAATATTTTGAAATAATTTTTTTATTTATAGGATTTGAAAGGGACCTTGGAGAATATCTGGATCAACTAGTGCCAGTGCTCCCCAGAACAACACTCCTAGTTTAGACCAGCCTTCACAGTCTTTGTCCAGGGAAATGACTCCTGTGGAGAAGGGTCAGACATCTCTACCAATTGCCAACCAACCACCATTCATAAGGCAGGTGGGCTAGCCTAGCCAAAGCTGGGGGCAGCCTGAGGGAGAAACAGGAGGCAGCATGTGTCAGGCAAGTTGGATCACCAACTCCTCACAGACTCCAATGGAGACACGGAAGGACCATGAACATTAGAGCCTTTGGAACAGCAATGCTTTCCACAGCTATCATCCCGGGAAGCAACCCCTATAGACAAGTAGCCTGGCTGTCACTGTAGATGCTACAGTAGTATCTGTGAAGACCCAGAAAAGAAAGCTGTCATCACCAAAGTCCTCAGAACTGTCAGATGGTTCAGCATCAGAGAAACTGATATGATTTTATCAATGGAAATAAAGAAGAGACATTATTATTTGCTTTGCTGCTGCATCCTACAGATTTGCAGCTGAAATTTCTTATACGTGTTGTCTCATCCAGTAAAATATGAGCTCCTTGAGTGCAAGGTCTGTTTTACTTTTTTATTTGTAGTACTAACACTTAACAGAGTGCTTTGCATATAGTTAGTGCTTAATAAATTCTTCATTCATTCTTGGATGCTCCCATTCCCCACTGTTATTTGAAATAGTTCTCAAAATGCTAGCAATAGTAATGAGACAGAAATTAAAAGCAGAAAGGCAGTTAAAGGGGAGACAAAACTATTCGCTGACGTGATACTTAGAAAATCCTTAGCTAAGAAACTAATTGAGACAAATAATAGCTTCATTAATAGAGAACACTATAAAAAAGCCTGCAAAAATAAATAGCATTTCAATAAAGCTAAAAAAAAATCCAGAAGGGACTAAAGAAAAAAAGTCCTATTCAAAATAATTATAAAATGCTTAAAATATGTCAGAATCAATCTATCAAAGTACAATCAAGACCAATGTAGAGATAATTATAAAACACTTAAAAAAATTAAGAATGACTTAAATAACTGGAAAGGTCGCCGATGCTTATGGCTAGGTCATGCTAACGTAGTAGAAATGACAATACTACCTAACTTTATTTACAGATCTTGTACTATACCAATCAAATTACCAAGAGGATACTTTGCAGAGGTGTGCAAAAATAATAATAAATTTTATTTTGAAGAACAAAAGGTCTAGAGTTTTGAGGAAAATGATGAAAAAAATTAGGAATGAAGGGGAAGATGATACTTCCATAACTCAAGTTGTAGTATAAAGTAGTAATCATCAAAACTATTTGGTAGTGGTTAAAATAGAGCAAAATAGATTGATGGAACAGACTAAACAAGGAGGAATCAGAAACAATTAATACATAGTTCAATAAATTTAAAAAATATAAATTACCTGAGAATTTGATAAAAATTGCTAGGAAAACAGCAAAATAGTCTGACAGAAGTTAGGTTTAGAGCAATTCTCGTGCTCTGTGTTACAATAAATTCAAAATTAATATATGACCAAAATATTAAAAAATTAGGAGAGAAAAGATCAGACACTTTTCATACCTATGAGTAAAGATGAATTCTTAAACAAACAAGGGATTGAAGCAATCATGAAAGATAAGATAGGTAATTTAAGTTTCAAGAAATTGGAAAGCTTTTGCATGAGTAAATTTAACACAACTGGGATAAGAAAGGATACAAGAAAAAAACATTGGTATCAAATATGTAAATAAGAGTCTGATATTCAAATTATATTGGAATACACACACAAAATTTATGATGAGTCAGCATTATGATATGACAAATAAAGGCTAAATATCCTAGAGAATGAAATACAGTTAGATGAGTGATCTATTGAGTTAGCCTTTTAGTACATATATCAGGGACAGACACTTCAAATATACTGTTAGAGTGGGAGAAAAGGAAGAAGAAAGTGGGTTGGATTATATTGAGGAAATTGAATAGTACTTTCCACAAATGGATTTCTCCCTAACAGAAAAATCTGTCTTTTAAATATGTATATATCCTTGCAGAGATGTTATTTGGTTGCTAATGATGAAACATTAAAATTTTTTAAAAATTGAAATTACAGGAAACTCAAAGGGCAATTCAGAGATGCACAATAGTTGTAGGTTAGTTATAGCATGTTTCCAATGGAAATCTGTGTACAACAAGTGGCATAAGTGATATAATTCAGGACATGTACTATCAGAAGAGGATGTGTATGTATTCAAAGCAACGGATCATTGATATGTTGCACTGGCACACATAATATTTTAAAAGACCTAGAAAGAAACTTCCAATATTCCAGGTACATCATTTTTGGCGGATTTATGAAAGATGTATATAATAATTTCATAGGAGGAGAAGGTATGGATGGGTACTATTGGAGGAAATATCCTATCAATGAATACTGAAACTTTGGTCTTTGCATAAATAGAATTATGTTATCCAGAGTGAGGTAGGGTCAACCATAGGTTATCCTGGTCAGATCATATCTGGAGTGCCATATTAAGTTCAAAGAAAAATATTTCAGGACAGAAATTGATGTACCTCTAGCAACAATTGGTCTAAGTTAATAAAAAGTCTTGAAACTATATTTTATGGATCAAATGAAGTAACTATAATGTTTAAATCAAAGAGGAGAAAACTCAGATGATGACATAGATGAAAAATTAATCATATATACGGAAGACATAAAACTGTAAAAATATCAAATATAGAATTAGGATCTAAAAAGACCTAGATAGGTTTAGTTCTATTAAATTGTATTATCATTAATTATAACCAATGATAGGTTATACAATTTAATAGAAATAATGTAAAATCCTACACTTGAGTTAAAAAAATCAATAATGCAAATACAGAATGGAAGATATGGCCAACAAATAGTTTACATGAAAAATACTTAGAGATTTCTATCATATTGCAAGCTTAATAGAAGTCAACAGTATTTTATGCCATCTGAAAGTATTAATTTAATCTTAAGCTTCATTAATAGAAATACAATATCCAGAATGATCAAGGTTAGTCTTGTTGAATTCTACCCTATTATGCCACATTTGCAGCACTGTGTTCAGTTCTGGGTAGCAGTCAAATTTTAGAAAAGTTATTGATGAGCTAGGGCACATCTAGAAGAAGATAACCATGATACTCAGGAAACCTCAAAATCGTGTCATGTAAGGACTAATCACAAATAAAAGGGAGAGTTTAGGCTGGAGTAGACAAAGGTTTTGGAGGCAGCTAGATGGCTCAGTGGTTAGAATGCTAGCCTGGAGTCAGGGATACCTGTATTCAAATCCAACTTCAGATACTAGATGTGTGTCCCTGGGCAATCACTTCACCTCTGTTTGCCTTAATCCACTGGAGAAGGAAATAGCAAACCACTCCAGTATCTTTGCCAAGAATATCTCATGGTCCATGGGGTCACAAAGAGTCCTACACAGCTGAATGACTGAACAACAACAGACAAGGTTTATGAGATGTGACTATTTGAAGGGCTATTTTGTGTAAGGATGAGATTTCTTCAGAGTAAAGAACAAAGACCAATAAGGTAGAAGGTGAAGGAAGGTAGAATTTGATTTGATATAAGGAAATATTTCCTAAAATAATTGGGGGTGACCTGCCAATATGGGCACAAACCTTAGAGCACATGCAGTCTGTTCTTCCTGGTACCATCCTACAAGGAGGTTTGGTGACCCTACTTTCAGGTATGTATAATGAAGGGTCTCTCCGCTTCAGAGTGCATGTATGTATCCCTCAGGCTTTTTCCTCTTGGTTTATTCCTTGGTGACAAAAAAATCTTTCAATTGGCTAGTTAGCTAGAAATAAATGCATACAAACGATTCAAGAGGAGGATCTTTCATTCTCTTCTCTGGTGGCTTTCAAGTGAGGAGAAAAAAAATGCTATGGGCCTCCAGGTGGGGGAAAAGTAGCTTAGAGGCATCATCTGCCTTATCTCTCCATCTAGATGCCAGTTGGCTATGAATAAATGTGTCCTTTATCTCTTGTATTTATTCTTTCCTGATTTTAGATGAATGAGTATAAAGAGATAGAATGGACCAGGATACAATCTTCTGAGCTTTGAAAGGTTGAAAGAGCCATCCCAGGTTCTCTCAGGGAACATAACTAGTAGCAGCAGTAGCTAAGTCAGGTGAGAAGCCACTTCTGAAGCTTGAACCAGTAAGGAATAAATTGATCTGGCAGCTGAGACACATCCCATAAGCAAGTATCATTTGTTACACCCCTAAGTGACCTTGGTAGGAACTCTACAGAAAAAGAAAAGGGTCAGGAAAAATGCCCCTTATTTTGTGTAGGGTTGGGTTGGGGGGAGAAGGCCAGTCAGATGTTTTGTAGCAGCCTTTTTGTTTGAGTCTACTCTCCCGGGGAATTAAGTGGGTATATACTGGGGAGAGTCACAATTAACAGGGATGCTTTCATACCTTGGTCCTCGGCAACATCTTCTCAGTAAATATCTTGTTATAAGAGTAGATGTTAATTAGTTACTTGACACTGAGGACAAGTTATCTGATTAAATAATTAGGTAGAAATGTACTGAATGAAGGCTCAGCCCTTCAGGGTTATATCCCTAGAACTTGGGAGGACAAGTATAGAGTCTATGTGCTACACTAAGTAGAATTGTCTGAACAATTAGAACTGTTTGGAAGTGGAATGATCTGTTTTGGAATATAATGAATCCTTTCACTAGAGATCTTCAAATAGAGTTGAGAGACCACTTGTTAAGGATGTACTATTCTAATTCAGGGTGAATTTGAACTAAGTGACCCCTGAGATTTCTTCAACTCTTAAACCCAGATCTTTCATAGGTACATCCCTTTAAGTATTCGTTGTCAAGGGGAAGAATCTATTTCTATTACTCAGTCACCAATAAGTTACATCCTTATTTATTGGATGCAGCGTTAGAGGGTTTGCTCAAGTTCCTAAATCTGGAACTATCGATATTGGAATGGCCAGGCTCAAGAAAAAGAGAAACTTGGCATGAGTTATAGACACTGGAAGCTTCTGACTGGACAAATAAGTACATTTTTCTTATTCACTAGTATTTGTCTACTTGGAGAAAGAGATGAACAATTGTTCCAGTTTCTTAATTCTTTAGGGTAAAATTCCCAACAATCTGTGCCTCAAGTCATTAGTTTTAGCTTCCTGTTAGAAAATAATTGTGCCTATTAAAAAAATTCTTCCATACTTCCCAAAATATAAATATTTAAAGAGTCACTCTTCTGGTTATAGATTATAGGTGGATAAATTAAAGGAGCTTCATAAGTTTGGATTTATACAGAATTTTGGATAATTTTCTCAGTATATTCAGATGTCTTTGGATAAAAGTTCCAGTGTTTCCTGGAAAATATAGTAAAAACAGCCTTTATGTCACATTTTCATTTGTGGTATATAAACTTTTCAGTTTCAGGGTTTGTTTGGGTTTTTTTGTACTCTCTGTTCTATGTTTTATTAAGGGACCAACATCTTCATCCTTGCACCATTATGACACAAGCCCTAGGTGACCTGGCAAACTTTTCAAAATGTAAAGAAATACTAGTAAAAGACAATGTGGCATAGTACATAGAGGGTTGCCCTTAAGAGTCAAATTTGGTTTCAAATCTTGCTACTTACACTTACTAGCTGTGTGATCTTGAGCAAGTCACTTAACCTCTTTTAGCCTCAGTTTCTTCATATGTAAAATAACAAGGTTCTATTTGATGAACATTAAGAACTCTTTAACCTTTAAATCTATGATCCTGTGCACAAACAATCCACTTATCTATCCAGTGTGAAGTGGGTAAGAGGCAGTTGAGGATGTGGCACTAGAGCTCAGAAGAGAGAATATGGCTATATAGATATAGTAGTCATCTTATATGAAGATAATAATCAAACCCTGTAGAGCTGATGGGATCACCAGGAAAGAGAATATATATATATATATATATATATATATATATATATATATATATATATGCATATATATATATATACGTATATATATATATGTATATATATGGAGAGAGAGAGAGAGAGAGAGAGAGAGAGAGAGAGAGAGAGAGAGAGAGAGAGAGAGAGAGAGAGAGAGAGAAGCAGGTCCTTGACCTAGCAATAGGCTTGACATAGCAATAGGCTATTTTTATAGATGATGTTCTAGCAAAGAATGAGGCAAGGTCAGACAGAAAGAGAACCAGGAAAAAACAGTGTCACAAAAGTTTAGAAAGGGGAGAATTTCTAGAAAAAGAAGATAACCAACAGTGTCAAAAGCTATAGAGAGATTAAGAAGGATGAGGATTGAGAAAAGGCAACTGAGGTTTGAGATCTGGCAATTAAAAGATCATTGGTGATTTTGGAGAGAGCAATTTCAGTAGTGAGATCAAAAGCCAGATTGCAAAGGCTTAAGAAGTGAGTGAGAGGAAAAGAGGTAGATATATTATGGGGAGTGGGTGGGGAAGGAAGAACCTCTGCTTATAATTTAGAGTATAAATTAGTAAAAAGCTTTATTTTGTTCAGTTATGTGCCAAGACATGGAGAAGCATCAGTTGACCATAGAAAAGAGAATTTTTTTTTTTTGGCTAGGCAATGGGGTTAAGTGACTTGCCTATGGTCACACAGCTAGTAAGTGTTATGTGTCTGAGGCCGGATTTGAACTCAGGTCCTCCTGAATCCAGGGCCAGTGCTCTATCCACCGCACCACCTAGCTACCCTGAAGAGAAATTTTTATGAGGCAGGTAGGCATCTGAATGAGTGCTATTTCCCATAGGTATTTGTAATCTACACAAAAGTATATAGACATTCTCCTATGATCATAAATGGTCTGCCACTATCCTTAGGGTATAGGGAGTAGTTTGTTACGTTCTAGGAAAGGAGACAGAGATTTTCTAATCTTTTAGCTTGTCATTTGCCCTAGAATCTGAGACAGAGTGTAGACTCCATCTTTTGAAGGCCAGGAGAATTGGGGTAGAGGTGAATGAAAATATATGGAGTGGATATGACTTCCCATTTAAACTGAATGGAATCTAATTTTAAACTGGAGTTAACCAAAATTAAGAGAGGGAAAATACAGCACTCCTCACCATAAAGGCCAATGAGCATGGAAAGATTTTTCTAGGAGTTTGGCTGGAAAAGGGAGGAGAAATATGGCACAATGGCTTATGAGGATGGGAAGAGATTTGGGCCAGATCAAAGTGATTGGAAGAATTTGGGCAAAGAGATAGTGAAAAAAACAATCTTCTTAAGAATTAGGAGTTGGGGGGGGTGACTAGGTGGCGCAGTGAATAGAGCTCTGGCCTTGGAGTCAGAAGGACCTGAGTTCAAATCCAGCCTCAGACACTCAACACTTACTAGCTGTGTGACCCTGGGCAAGTCACTTAACCCCAATTGCCTCACCAAAAAGCAAAAAAAGAAAAGAATTAGGAGTTAGAAATAATTAATCAACTATAAAGAAGAAAGAAACTTCTCATGAAATTTCACTTTTAGTTGAGGGTTGCAAGGAGAGAAATTAGTTCCAAAAGTCTTTGGGATAGGCTATAGAGATAAGAGCAATCATTTCTGGAATGACATGATTGCAAAGAAAGTGGTTTTGATATGAACTCAGTTATACTGGGAGTGCATCTCCAAGAGAAAACCTCTATAGGAAGAGCTATAAGAAAATAGTTCAGCTAATAATTTGGACCATTTAGCCAGATGTATACACTAAACTAGACTAAGTTGGACTCTACAGCCTTCGTAGTTGAATTGGTGATCCGTATACACTTTATACTCTGAAACTCCTCAGACTAGTAAAGTTGATTACTTCTTTGGAATGGATGGCTGAGTGTATTATGTGTCAACCAGTGTCTACAGATGCCCAACGTTTTGGCAACAAAGAAGAGGAACTACTAGAGACCCTACTTCAAGTCAGTGAGTCAGCCAATCAACAAGCATTTATTAAGTGCCAAGCACTGTGTTAAGTGCTGGGAATACAAAGAAAGGCAAAAATAGTCAAGGATTACACATTCTAATACAGGAAACAACATTTAAAAAATTTATATACTATACATAAAGAGCATATGGGAGATGATTGGAAAAGAGAAGATACTAGAAGCAGGGAGTAGGGGAGGAAGAGCAGAAAAGACCACTTGAAGAAGGGAGAACTTGAGTTCAGTCTTGAAAGTAGCCAGGGAAACAAAAAGGTGGAGATGAAGCATTTGAGCATTTCAGGCATAGGGGACAGCCAGCAACAAGGCACTAGATGGGAGATAAAGGGTCCTATGATCATATGAGTACACAGAGAAGAGTAAATTATAAGATTAAAAAGCTAGAATGTTGATGAAACAGAGATGTGACATCTGTTAAAAGAAAAGAGGTTCTGGCTGGTGCTCTCTTGGTTGTAATCGCCAGGATGATTAGATGCCATTCTAGCATAGGAAGAGGACAGTCCTGTACTCTACTTCGACATAATGGTAGCAGAAGTCACAGGTACCCATATGAAATATAGACTCCACTAGTAGTATTTATACCAAGGACTCTTGGTGCCTCATTACCTCTTTCTTTTGTGTTTCCTTCTCCAAATGGGTGACTGAGCAGGAACCTCAAAATGGATGTGTCCAACCACAGACCTTATGAGTCCAGAAATGTTAGAAGGTCCTGGAAGGCCTGCCAGTGCTGGTGACTATGATGTCCTTGGAATGACAGTGGCTGATGGCAGAAAGATCATCAGAGATAGAGACCACCAGAAGAAAGAAATAACTTGAGTGTTTAATCAGACAATGCCAAAGGGGCAAATGTAAATTTTCACTAGTTTCCTTGTTTTATATTCCAAGTCTTTTAAAAAAAACTCTTATTAATTAATTTATTTTTATAGTTTTCAACATTCACTTCCACAAGAGTTTGAGTTTCAAATTTTCTCCCCATCTTGCCCCTCTCCAACCCTAAGATGGTGTACATTCTGAATACCCCTTCCCCTAATCTGCTTTCCCTTCTATCACTCCCCCCCCTTTTATCCCCTTCCCCTTCTATTTTCCTGTAGGGCAGGATAGATTTCTATACCTCATTGCCTGTATATCTTATTTTCTAGTTGCACGTAAAAACAATTTTTAACATTTGTTTTTAAAACTTTGGGTTTCAAATTTTCTCCCTTTCTCCCTCCCCACCCATCCTCATTGAGAAGGCAAGCAACTCAATATAGGTTATACATGTGAAGTCATGCAAAACACTTCCATAATAGTCATGTTGTGAAAAACTAACTATATTTCCCTTCATCCTATTCCACTCCACACCCCGCCCCCCGTTTATTCTGTTCTCTCTTTTGATCCTGTCCCTCCTCAGAAGTGTTTGCTTCTGATTACCCCCTCCCCCAATCTGTCCTCCTCTCTCTCATCCCCCTGCTCTCTTGTCCCCTTTCCCCCCTATTTTCCTGTAAGGTAAGATAGATTTCCATACCCAACTGAGTGTGTATGTTATTCCCTCCTTAAGCCAAATCCTATGAGAATAAGATTCACTCATTCTCTCTTATCTTCCCTTGTTTCCCCTCCACTGTAAAAGCCTTTTCTTGTCTGTTTTATGTGAGATAATTTACCCCATTCTACCTCTCCCTTTCTCCTTCTCCCAGTATAATCCTCTCTCACTCCTTAATTTTATTTTATTTCATCTTCTACTCACCCTGTGCCATCTATCTATCTATCTATCTATCTATCTATCTATCTATCTATCTATCTATCTATCTATCTATCATTTTTTCCCTCCAGCTACCCTACTACTGACAAAGATCTCATGAGTTACAAATATCATTTTTCCATGTAGGAGTGTGAACAGTTCAACTTTAATAAGTCCCTTATGATTTCTCTTTCCTGTTTACCTTTTCATGCTTCTCTTGAGTCTTGTATTTGAAAGTCAAATTTTCTATTTAGTGCTGGCCTTTTCTCAAGAATGCATGAAATTCCTATACCATTGAATATCCGTTTTTTCCTCTCATGGATTGTACTCAGTTTTTCTGGGTAGATGTTTCTTGGTTTTAATCTTAGCTCTCTTGCCCTCTGGAATATCATATTCTAAGCTCTCAGATCCTTTAGTGTAGAAGCTGCTAAATCTTGTGATATCCTGATTGTGGTTCTACAATTCTTGAATTGTTTCTTTCTGGCTGCTTATAATATTTTTTCCTTGACCTAGGAACTCTAGAATTTGGCTATAATATTCCTAGGAGTTTTCTTTTGGTGATCTTTTTCAGCAGGTGATCAGTGGATTCTTTCTATTTCTATTTGACCTTCTGGTTCTAGAATATCAGGGCAGTTTTCCTTGATAATTTCTTTTTCTTTTTTCTTTTTTTTTTTGATAATTTCTTGAAAGATGATGTCTAGGCTCTGTTTTTGATCAGGGCTTTTGGATAGTCCAATAATTTTAAAATTCTCTCTCCTGGATCTATTTTCCAGGTCAGTTGTTTTTCCAATGAGGTATTTCACATTGTCTTCTATTTTTTTCATTCTTTTGGTTTTGTTTTACAATTTCTTGATTTCTTGTAAAGTCACTAGCTTCCATTTGCTCCATTCTAATTTTTAAGGAAGTATTTTCTTCAGTGAGCTTTTGAACTTCCTTTTCCATTTGGCCAATTCTGCTTTTTTAAGGCATTCTTCTCCTCATTGGCTTTTCTGGACCTCTTTTGCCATTTGGGTTAGGCTATTTTTTAAGGTGTTATTTTCTTCAGTATTTTGTTGGGTCTCCTTTAGTAAGCTGTTGACTTGTTTTTTATGATTTTCTTGCATCACTCTCATTTCTCTTTACAGTTTTTCCTCTGCTTCTCTTACTTGCTTCTTAAAATCCTTTTTGAGTTCTTCCATAGCCTGGGACCAATTCCTATTTTTCTTGGAGGCTTTGGATGTAGGAGCTTTGAATTTGTTGTCTTCTTTGGGCTGTATGTTTTGATCTTCTTTATCACCAAAATAAGATTCCATGGTCTGACTTTTTTTTGTGCTATGTGCTCATGTTCCCAACTAATTATTTGACTTTCAAACTCTTTGTTAAGGTAGGGGTCTGCTTCTGGTGTGGAGAATACACTGTCCCAAGCTTCGGGGGTGTTATGCAGCTGTTTTCAAAGATACTTCTAGGGACCTGTAAATTTTCGGTTCTTACAATGTGCTATGATCAAGGGTGAGGTGTTTACTCCTTTCCTGGCCTGTGCTTGTGGTCTGTGAGTGACCACAAGCACTCTTTTCTGCCTTGGAACTTTGAGGAGGATTCACTCTGCACTTCGACTACCAGCTCCACCATGAGCGCTCCTCCTTGCCCAGGACCACCACCCAGAACTGTGACCCTGATCCAGGCACAGGCAAAGCAAGAGAATCCTGCCTCAGCACCAGCAAAGAGATCCCTGCAATCTCCCTTTGATCAGCCACTTGATCAGTCTGTGGGCTGAGAGTTCCAGAAGCAGCAGTTGCCCTAGGGCTGTGCCAGGACTGGGGCTGGGACGGAGCCCCCAAATAGACCTTTCCTACTGACCTTCTAAGTTGTCTTTGGTGTTTGTGGGTTGAGAAGTCTGGAAACCCCCACAGCTGAGGCCTGCTCCAGGTTTGCTGAGGCCTGGTCTTTGCCTGTGTACCCATATTGAATTGTGCTCCTCTCCCAGACCGGTGCAATAGACCTTTCCAATCAACGATCCAGGTTGTCTTGGGCTAGAAGTTTGTTTCACTCTGTCTTTTTGTGGGTTCTACTGCTCTAGAATTTGTTTAGAGCCATTTTTTACAGGTATTTGGAGGAGTCTGGGGGAGAGCTCAAGCAAGTCACTGCTTTTACTCCACCGTCTTGGCTCTGCCCCTCCTATAACTCTTGAAAAACTCTTGAAAGGCCTCTCAGCTGATAAATATATTAGTAGTAATAAGTTAAGTTACTGATTAGAATTTTCTTAGATTCTCAACAGTCAACTTCTCCAAAATGCTGGAACCATAGTCCAAAAAAATCAGTTCCCTTCAAATTGTAGTTAACTTAGTTCTGCTCAGAATAACATTTTACTCAGTTCTTAGAAATGTCAATTAACTGGTTTTCTCTAGAGAATAAGATTTAACTCAGTTAAGTTTTCATCAGGAATGAAAGATGGTTAAACTAATTAAATTCAGTTCCCCTCATGAAGGCTTTGCAGAATAACTTCTCCACTAAATGCTAGTTATAGTCTCTCAAAGAAGATAGCTCACCTAGACTGTAACAGACTGAGCAAAAGCAGCAGTTAACTGTCAGTCTGTTCAGGAAGGACAGTTATGTTCATACTTTGTGTCTCAGAAGTACCCTAAAGATGATAATTAGTTTCAAGTCCCTCCTAGACTTGTTCTCCAAGAGCCATTAACTCTTAGTTGCTGACAAATTCTTTCTGCAGTGACAATGATGCTTCTCTATTCCCAAGATTCTCTTAACCTTTCTCTTAAAGGTACAGTATAGTAACAGACTCCAAAGTCTGTGAGGGGGTACTTTTGGGAAGTCAATGTTTTTGTATTGATCTATTTTCATTTTTTGTTTGTTTGTTTAGGCAATGGGGGTTAAGTGACTTGTCTAAGGTCACACAGCTAGCTAGTGTCTGAGGGCGAATTTGAACTTAGGTCCTCCTGACTCCAGGGAAGGTACTCTATCCACTGCGCCACCTAGCTGCCCCAGATTTTCTTTTAAAAAAAATAAAATAAAAAAATGTTTTTATTGATATTGTCTGTTTCTCACCTTATCATAGTTATCTCTAGTAGCCTTCTGCCTCCACCACCCAGAAAGACATCTCATATAACAAATAGTATTTTTTTAAAAAAGGAAAAAGAAATCAGTGCAGCTGCCCAAAACATTGAAAAATTCAAAAACACATGTACAATGTATAACACTTGTAGAGCTCCCACCTCTATGAAAGGGTGGGTTGGAGGGTATCTCTTCATTCAAGTAATGCTTGATTTTATAGTTTTGTTACATTAACTTTTGATTTTTCGGAGTGTGGTTGTTCTTCCATTTACATTATTGTAGTTACTGTGTATATTGTTTTCTGGGCTCTGCATCAGTTCATGTAGATCTTTCCATACTTGTTTGTATTCATCACATACATAATTTCTTACACCACATTAATACGTATCATCCATGCACCATGATTTATTTACTCATTCTTTGATCAGTGGGCATCTATTTTGTTTTCTAATTCTTTGCTATCACAAAAAGTGCTACTACAAATATTTTGGTGTATTTGGGGACTTTTTTCTTATCTATAGCTTCCTTGAGGTGTAAACCTAATAATGGAGTCCCTAGTTCAAAAAGTGTGGATATTTTATTTGCATAATTCCAAATTGTTTTCCAGAGTGGTTGCACCATCTCACATTTCATCAATAATGTATTAAATGTATTAGTGTACCTATCATTCCACAACCCCTCTAACACTGAGTATTGCCATTTCTTGGTAATCTTTGCCAATTTGTAAGGTGTGAGGTGAAACCTCAAGTTTGTTTTGATTTGCATTTCTCTTATTATTAGTGATTTCACACATTCTTTCATGTGGTTTTCAATACTTTGTAATTCTTCTTTTGTGAACCATCTGCTACACCAAATGGCTGAGTCTGCTCTTATTTGAGTGTCTGAGCCTGCTTATTATAATTTTTTCTTTTCCTCTTTGCTGTCAATCTGTCAGCTGCCAAATCTTGTTGCTATCTGTGTGTCTGCCTTTTAATGTTTAACTTTTCTAATTTGATGCTGTTTATTGCAGGCTGAGAGACCAGAAGATAAATTGGTTATAATTACATTAATTTTTTTTTAAAAAAGAGTAAATAGGCAATGAAGATATAAATAATTCATCCATGAGAAAAATGCGTGAGTTTTAAGAGTGTAGACTTTTTGACATCTATTTTGACTATTCAAAGGACTTTTTTTGGTTTATGTTTTAGTTAAGGAGCATGTTCTAGATAGCTGTTGTTGTTAAAATGTAGGGAAGTGACACATAGCTGTATTGTCACAGCATATCTAATATTGTGCTTTCTGTACTATGTACACTATATGAATATTGTTCACCTTATATGCCTATATTCTGGTTTGTTTTTCTCCTACATGTGACCTACGCAAAGTCATCATTAAGAAAGTCTTCCCACAGGAAGTGGCCACAGAGTATATCTTTCTCTCTGAATTGCTTCCTTACCCATGGATCCTTTACATCACTATCATATGAAGAAGTATAAGCCCTGGAATTGATTTAATATTGTAAAATGGAAGGAGGGCACAGTCAATAAGGGCACAGTCATTGGAGCATGCATAGTGCTCTGTGTCTCTTGCATATTCATATAGAAGCCTGGTGAACCTGCTTTCTAACTTGTATGATGGGGAAGAACACATTGGATGGCAGGCTCATGAATGATAACATTAAAAAAAAAACCACCTAGGAGTAGTCCTTGGGGTTACCGCTGTAACCTTGAGAGTGATATGTAGTCAAGCCCTGAGGACCCAGCCTACCAGTACTAGAGAGGTTTGGGAGAATGGTCACCATGCTTATATGCCTTTCCATTCATTATATAGCCTAATTCTTATGAATTCTAATAATATGGCATTAGAATTAAAGGAAAATAGTAAATAGCAAATTCATTTGGTAGGAGTAGTCTTGCAGAAGATGATAAACGCAATACCTTAGAATACATGTATCCAATCTAATTTTGAAAATGAGATTTTGGAAAAGAAAATCATTCATTTGCAAATCAAAGTCCAAGTTAAGTCATGTGTAGTAGATCCATCAAGGGGTCCCAAGTTCTTCTACTGTCAGATATATGTGTAGCATGTGTAAGGCAGTATCAGGTAAGGATCTTGTACTGATTAAAATATCTGATACAACATATACTAAAAAAATTCCTCAAGCTAGGAGTGGCAAAAGTCAATAAAATTGCCAGTCTAAGGGGGTGTGTGTGTGTGTGTGTATGTGCGCACGCATGCGCGTGTGTGAGAGTGTGAGTGTGTGTGTGAACAATCATTAATAATTAAAAAGTTCATTTAGGAACTAAGCAGAGCAAGAATTGTATGTAAATAAGTAATTGGGAAGACAACCAAGATTTTCACTTTCAGGATCTTTCTTATTGCCATATCAGCCCTGCTGTTATTCTTTTAATAAAATATTAGATTCTATAACTATTACAGTTATGTAGGATTACCAAATTATTATTTGCTGATGTTGTTTACTGATTTTCTAATAAATGTTTTGCTAGTTGTAACTGACAGTTATAGTCTACACAAGTGGTGTCAATCTTGAATAGAAATGGATCCCTGAGGGCCACATATTGACTTAGAAAATCACAAATTAATATTATCTATGTTATATTTTATTTTTATTTTGTTAACCATTTTCCAATTAAATTTTAATATGGTTCAATGCTTTGGCCATGAGTTTGACAACTTTGGTCTACATTATGTCACTGAGCTTGCTGGTGTTAGCAAGCATTCCATACTGTTCTATTGTTCTTCTATCAAGCTCAAACACTCAAAGGGATCTATGATTGTTTTGATTTGGATGTACCCTCCAATAGGCATATCACATCCTGTACAACTGTTATTCATGTTTTCCTGAAAGTTTGCCCCACAGGCCCGCCCAATGTGATAGAGGCTCTTCTTGCTTCCTTCCTAGGACTGTGAACATTCTAGTGGTGTATTTGGATTGTCTACCTGTCATCCCTTACCACATATAAGCCCATCTTCTTGTCCTATCATATATTGTCCTTTTTTATATAATTAACTCTTAGTTTTTCTTTGGAATTCCTTTTTTATGCACATATACTCACAGAGTTATGTCATACTCACTTTGTACCTCTCTAATTTTCTTCTTTGTGATATTTATTTATAATTCTTTGGAGAATGTTATGTTTCATGTTTTACAGCTATAAAGAAACATCTATAGAGTACTGGAATAAAAAAGGAGGGGGGAGCTTTTTGCTTGTGTATATAGAAGCTAGAGATTATTAAGGAAGTTTCATTATTTCTCAAAGGCAATTTATCTTACTATCCTCCTGATTAGTTTTGGGTATAACTCATCTATTGTTTGTCCCAGATATACATACTTATTTACTAGTGAGGATTGGCCTTTTGCTAGGCTCTAGAGCAGCTAGGTGGCATAGTGGATAGAGTGCTGGGCCTGGAGTCAGGAAGACTCATTTTCCTGAGTTAAAATCTGTGTGTGACCCAGGGCAAATCACTTAACCCTGTTTGCCTCAGTTTTCTCATCAGTAAGACGAGCTAGAGAAGGAAATGGCTAACTACTTTAAGTATCTTTGCCCAGAAAATCCCAAATAGGGTCATGAAGAGTTGGACATGACTAAAAAATAACTGAACAACAGCAAACTGACAGAAGTGACTCATGTTTTATTGATCATCCATGTACTAGGAAATTCCTGTCCTGTGGAGAAAATTTTGATACTCTACTCAATTTAATCAGTATTTACTCAGTTCATGGTGATTTGATGGGTATTAGTGACTGTATAGGTGAATTAAACAGAATAGAATTAAGGTTAAGTTAGTTATGTAATGTTAATGCTGTTAAGATAAGAGTTATATATGTTAAGACCAAATAACTTCTTAGGTCTTAGTGATACTGATATTATGTATTAGTGATATAATTGTAGGTTATAGGAACATATGACTGTTATATAGTATTACATCACATTAATCCTGGAGCTTGTTATTGCAGCATCAACACCCCTCATCCCTATGAATTTCTGTCATTGTTCCATTGTGATCTTTACTTTCTCCCACCACTTCCTTATTTCCTAGGATACTGCTGACCAAAACAATCAGATGTTTGATTTCCTATCAAAACTCTACTTAGGTGGCAGGTAGAATACCTTTACTGAGACAAACCTGCAGTTATTAACTTAAAAGCCTGCTGGCAAAGTGGTTATGATTGAGGGACATGTCCCTCAATCAGTCATAGAGTTTTCCTCTTTTCTGGTGTTAACCAATCATGAAATTGCACTCAACTAGCTTGCACCCAAGGGGAGGGGCCTTTGATTGGGAGAAAGATCTTGGACCCAGTTAATTAGGGACCCCTGAATTCCCTAATAAATTGATTAATCATACTTGGAACTCTCAGTAACTTTTATTACAGAATGGAATTTTCTGGCCCACAGTACCAAATAGTTGATTTAAGCTAGCTTCATTTAGACAAGGTCTCTAAGGTTCTCCTGGTCATAATCAGTTTATCAAACATTCCTAATCACAGTGTTTAGGGAGAAGTTACAGTACAGCAGCTTGCTGATTGACTGTCCCTAAGGTCCCTCTTCCCACTCAGTACTGTGAATCTGCCCAGCAAGAGCAATCAGATATAAAGGCAAGAGACCCAGAATTCAGGCTCCAGACTGTGCTATGGATCCCGTTGAATGCTGGAGCCAGTGGGCTTTCCTGTGAGACTAAATCCCTGGGGAGCTACATGCTTGCATGTCTGTGAATAATAAACTGCCTTACTTGTGATCCTTGAGGGCTGTGTTCCTTCTTGGTACCTAACCCCAAATCTCCTCACATGAACAATCTCTATAGGTGGGCAACAGACATTTTTATATGCTCAGTCTTCCCTGTGTCAGGGCAAATTCTTTTGGGTCATGAGTCACTTCCAGTAGGCTCTACAATGTTCCAAGGCTTGATCCAACCAACACAATGTCATCCATAAATGGAAGTAACTGGAGGATCTTATCATTCAAATAGCTCTTTGAGTTATTCTGTATTGGATCTCCTCTACAACAATAGCAAAAACTTCTGGCAAGCATACATTTCTCTATGCTTGACCTCACATTTATGATCTCAGAGTCACTGAATAAGGTTTATTTCAAGGAATTTTGAATGAATGGGAATCACTTTGTTGAAAGATTGCCTTTAAGATGGTATTATGCTTTATCAAATCAAATTTTTTTCCATAAGAAACAAGCAATAAATACAGTGAAAAATATATTTTATACATCTCAGTAAACTTTGATAGCAAAGACAGTCTACTACAGAATATGAATTGTGAAAGACTACCTGTTAATATCTGTAACTTCTGGGCATTTCTTATAGATGGGAAAGTAGGCATATAAAATTTTATTGATTACCATTTTAAAAGTGACTATAAGATCTGAAATATTTCCCTCTTTCCCTCACTACTTAAGTCTCTCTCTCTCTCTCTCTCTCTCTCTCTCTCTCTCTCTCTCTCTCTCTCTCTCTCTCTCTCTCTCTCTCTCTCTGCAAGGCAGAGTTAAATGACTTGCCCAGGTTCACACAGCAAGTAAGTCTCAGGGGCCATATTTGAACTCAAGTCCTTCTGATTCTAGGCCTGGTGTTCTATCCACTATGCCATGTAGCTGCCCCATTGTCTTTCTCTCTTCCAGATATCTTTGTGAATTCATCCCCTAATGTCCAAAGAATTTTGACAACTCCAGCGTAGTATATTCTACTAGGGATTGCAATTATTTGTCCCTTTTTGTTAATGTGGAAACTTTCTTCATTAGTAGATTGCTGCCTATTTATAACTTAGTAGATAAATCTTCAAGGAAGGGTAAGTGTACGGTAGCATTTTTTTGAGCTCAGGTTTTCCTGACCAAGTCGACCACTCTATCTCTATGCTAGGTTTCCTCTTTGCATGGTAATGCAGATTTGGTAATGTAGAAACTACACCATTAACAACTGCCAAGAAACATAGTCATAATGACATTTTACCTCCCACCCAAATAAAAATGTTTTAATCTCAGAAGTTCTTATAAGATAATGTCATCTTTTTGCCCCACATGTGATACTTTGGGCACTGCAGTATGATTACAGTTTACTCACTTGCGTGCTGCTTTTCTTGACCTTGACAGTAACAGGCATGCCACTGTATAATTATGTCACAAGGGAATATAATCCATAGGTGACCACCAGATGGCAATCTCCTTAAGCTACCTCCCCAGTAGCCACCTCATTTCTTCTTGTGCCTGAGATAATTTACAAAAAGGACCCAGAATCTTTTATTCTTTGTCCAGTGGCAGCATGCCGTCTCCTTCCTTTCTCCTTCTCCACTCCCTGTGATCCCTCTAAACACAGTAACTTGGAAGTCCGATTCTCAAACACACACACGCACTCTCTCTGTCTCTCTCTCTCTCTGTCTCTCTCTCTCTGTCTCTCTCTCTCTCTCTCTCTCTCTCTGTCTCTCTCTCTCTCTCTCTCTCTCTCTCTGTCTCTCTCTCTCTCTGTCTCTCTCTCTCTCTCTCTCAGTCACAGAGTAACCTGTAAGTCTTTTAGTCAGCAAACTAGGCTGTCACAGCAGCTGCAGACCAATGCAATCACTCACATGGCAAATAGGGGAAGTTTGAGTCTTAAGGACTGTGGAAGGAAAAAGGAAGGCAGCCAATCTTATATGCAAGCATTCCAATCTCAGGTCTCCATTTTCCTTTGTACCTTCAGGCCATTACAAGAATGCTTTGAGCAGTACAATTTCCTAGTGTCTTAAAAATTCCATCTTTTTAAATTACTGGGACCCTTAGGTCTTCACAGAAATGAATGATGCTGCAGAAACACCTTTCTATAATACCAAATATTACATTTTCTTGTTTTGTTTTTTTTTGGCTAGGCAATGGGGTTAAGTGACTTGCCCAGCGTCACACAGCTAAATATTAAGTTTTCTTATGTAAAATATATGTCCAAATTTCTAGGAACTTGCTTTCTTGGAAAAGTTAATATGTGTACACTCAGTGATTATTTGGATTCCACAATTCAACCCCTTCTACTTATGACTTTGTTTATACATTGTATCTATTTATTTGTATACATTTTATTTTGCCTCTGAAGGCTAAGACTCTTGTTTGTCTTTCTATTACTAGTACAGTACCTTGCTTGTAGCAGATACTTAATAAATGTTTGTAGAACTGAATGTAAAGTAGTCAAGAATATGAATTTTAAGGCTTAAAAAATTCTTGAAACTTATGTGGGGAAGATCTAGAATGGTTTGTGTGAACTGAAGACTAATACCAATTCTCTTTGAAAAGTATAAGATAATAATTTCCATAGACCAAAGTATGGCAGTTTCTATAGCATAGATTGTGTTTATCAATTGCTTACTTCTCTTTTAGCTTTTTTGAGCTAATCACACAGATTTCTTCAGTGAGAATTGCCAAATTGCTGTTTTGTCTTTCCCATCAGCCCCACTCAAAATTACTGACTTCTATTTCAGTTCAAGGATATGAGATGGCAGCATAGCCAGTCACACTTGGAATAATGGATTGTAAAGTTGGAAATGAATTTAGAGATGATGTAGTCTAATCCTGTCATTTTATATTATATTTTATATTTGGGGAAACTAAAGTCCAGAGAGGTGGAATGATCCAAATGATTTGGGAACCTACCTTACAGTTAATCATCTGGGATACCCTCTGTTGCAGAGACTGCCCAGATTTGGGCCTCACAAGGATATAAATAACTTTCAAGTCTGGGCTGGTACGAAGTAGTTTTTCCACCAGCACTTTGCCCATGAAGCCTGTGGCTCCAGTGATGAGTATCGACTTGCCGCCATAGAAAGCTGCAATTACAGACATGGTGATCTCTTTCTTCTTTCTGGCTTCCTGATTGAGGTACCTGAAAATACAAACAAAGGTCCAAAGATGACACTCTGGGAATTTCCAGAATATGAGATTCCTGAAAAAGTTTCTGACAGAGCAGAGAAATTCAGAAAATGTTTCTTTGCCTATCACAAGCTTTAAAAACCAGATGCCAGTTCTGAGATTTAATGTGATATTTAGGTTTTTGACCTAACATGATAAAGGTATCCAGGAACACATGAGAGACATCAAAAGGGTCAAATCATTTACTTAGCTTGCTCATTTTATTTTCAAATTCATGAGGCAAGTAAAATTTTTTTTTACACAGATTGCAAACAATATTTTCCCCCCTTCATATAAGAAAATCTACTCTTGCTTTAATATATATTGAGCAATGATCATAGGATCATGGAATTATCACACTAAAAGGGACCTAGAAGTACTTTAGTCTAATCTAATCCCTTCATTTTATAGATTCCAGTAAATAAATTTACAGTTATTTAGTAAGGGCCAACGATGTGGGCACTGTGGATACCAAGATGAAGTCTTGGTAGTCCCCACCCTTAGGAGTTTGTAATTTAGTTGGGTCAGTGGGGAGGATAAAGCATATATTTTAAAAAAGCAAACCAGATAAAATGTTCCAAGAAAATTGAGGAGAGAGAAGTCACTTTTGGCTGGAAAGAATAAGAGATGGTTTCATTGGAGGAGATAGCGTGGGCTTTGGCTTAAGGAAAGAAGGATTTCAATAGGGATGTAGAACAGGGATATAGAAAAAATGCAATTTTAGCATTAGAGACAGGTTGCATGACTGTTCAGAGATGGGAAGAGTAGAGGCCAAGATCAGAAATAGTAGCCTGTTTCGGCTGCAACATAGAGTTTGTGAAAAGGGGATAATGTGAAATAAGGGCAGAAAAGTTGGAATTGGATTGTTTGAAATAGATGCTAAGCTAAAAAATTTATATTTTATCCTTTATGGAACCATGAAAGATTTTTGAACAAGGGAGAGCTGTGGTCAAATCAAACATTAGAAAGATTGATTTGGTAGCTATGTAATTAATTTGGCACTGAGGAAACTGAGACCCAAACATACCAGGCCCAGTTTTACAGCGTGAAACTACAGTTTAGAGTGAAAAATGTGAAAAGCATCAGAATACCTTTGAGATCCTCCAATTAAGCCTAGCTAATCTTTATTTGAAGAAGGAGGGCTTGAATCCACTAAAGAGATCTAAACTTGTGTGCTTTCAGTTTTCTTTTTGGATAAGACCCAATTTACCCCCAAAATAAAACAAAATCCAAGGGAGAGCATACTTCTGCTTTAAAAAGAAAACAAAGCAGTGTCAAATGGCATCTAGATAACATAATGGCTAGTGTGCTGGACTAAGAATTACGGAAGACCCAAGTTAAAATTTTGTCTCAGATACTAGCTATGTGACACTGGACAAGTCACTTAATGGTAAGGTAAAGTCAGCTTCAGTTTCCTCACCTCTAAAATGGCATATAATTTAATAGCACTTAAGGAGGAGCAACTTCCTTACGGGCTGCTGAAAGGGAGAATTGTTGACAGTGGATCTTTAAAAGGGAAATGAATCACCATCAGTTGTTTCTGCTCTGCCCAACTATAGACCATGGCCTGGTACTGATGTCTATCCTTGGAGGGTGGGCAGAGAAGGCAACCCCATTTTCCTTCTCACCAGCCAAAATAGCTATTCTCACAACACTAGTGTAAGCTGAGTTTGGACATTCCTTTTTTTGTATACGAAATAAATATTCGTCTTGTACCTGATTTCCATTGTACACTGAGTACCCTTCTACTATCCCCTTTTGGAGAGGCCCTAAATGTGAGCCCAAACCTAAATTTTAAGTAATTTTCTCCAGGGATTCCAGGGTGGAAATATAACAAGCCAAAGAGTGTCAGAAAGGGAGTCTGACCCTTCTGTTTGATGGTCAGCCTTCCCCAGGACTAAGCTTGATCTAGACCACATCCAGAAGTTCAGAGATGAGAAGGGTCCTTAGTGGAGAGGAGAGGGAGGGAGAGGGGGAGGGAGGAAGGGGGAGAGGGAGAGACGGGGAGAGAGAGAGAGAGAGAGAGAGAGAGAGAGGAGAGAGAGAGAGAGAGGAGAGAGAGAGAGAGAGAGAGAGAGAGAGAGAGAGAGAGAGAGAGAGAGAGAGATCTGCTGGGCTAGCTAGTAGGTATAATTGTTATGATTCTCATAGATGTAAATGTAGAATGCTAAGGTATAATTTCACAAGCCTAATTACTTATTCTAAAAAACTGCAAACCCATTCTATTAATGAAAACTTTCAAGATGTAAATATTTACTAACCTTATTTTTATTCACTGTTTTAGTCTTCTCTTCTCCCTCTATACTCTATACATCAGTTCCCACAGATTCAATTATCTCTATGCTGATGATTCTCAAATATACTTATCCAGCCCTAACCTCACTCTCGACCTCTAGTTTCACATTCTGAACTACCATTGGACATCTTGAACATACAGAACTGATGTTCTGTAGACCTATCTTAAACTCAACATGGCAAAAATCAAAATCTTCTGAACTTCTCTATTACTGTCAAGGGTATCCCCATCTTCCAAGTCACCCAGGCTCTCAACTTTAGTGTCATCCTTAACTTCTGGATCACTTTACCTCCCATATTCAATTTGTTGCTAAGTTCTATCAGTTTTACTGTGTAAATGCTCTCATATATGTCCCCTTCTCTCCTCTGACAATGCCACCACCATCAAAGTACAGGCTCTCATTACCTCATGCCTGGACTATTCCAATAGTTTTCTGATTGGTCTCCCAGCCTCAAATCTCTCCCTACTCCAATCTGTCCTCCACCTAGATGTCAAAATGATCTTCCCAAAGTATAGATCTATCCTTGTCACTGTCGACCTGAAAGTTTGGTTAAAGAAGGCAAACAAGTTAGGTGATACATGATTATATAGTTTATTCCCTTTTAGCTAGCAAATCATGTCAACATGGAAGCCAGAATGTGATTCTGACTCCAAGATTAAGCAAAATGAGGGAGGTTTTATACAGTTTAGAGTGATCAGACTTAGGATGTCTGTGTTACAAAAAATACAGCTTCCATATGTTTTTTTTAACATATAGCATGGGAAAGGAATTTTTTTTTTTTGGCAATTGGGGTTAAGTGACTTGCCCAGGGTTACACAGCTAGTAAGTGTCAAGTGTTTTTGGTCTGAGGCCAGATTTGAACTCAGGTACTCCTGATTTCAGGGCCTGTGCTCTATTCACTGCCACCTAGCTGCCCCAGGAATTTTCTTAATTGAATAGGTTGTAAATACAATAAAATAGGAGAATATAAAAGTGTCAATTGAAATTATAGACCAAGGTAAGAAGAGTCCCATTATTCAAGAGAGTGTCTGGTCCCAGACATCCTGGTCTTAGTGATAACGAACAGGAAGAATGCTGGTCAGTTCCATCTGGTCCTGGAATTTGCTGACACAGGAAGGGGTGTTTTTGGTTCACTCAGAGAGAAAAAGATTAATTCAGGGTTTTGGCCCTTATTGGGGCTCAATTGATCTTAAATGATTATCATCACCCTCTAATAAACTAGTGGTTCTTTATCACCTCTGGTATCAAATACAAAATTTTATGTTTGTTTTTGAAATTCCTTTATAACCTGTCCCTTCTTCTATCATTCCAAACTTCTTCTACCTTATTCACCCCTATAATCTGCAATCCAGTGACACTGAGTTCCACTGTTTCTCAAACAATACAGCTCATCTCCCAGCTCCATGCTTTTTCACTGTCTTTCACCCTTCCTATAATTCTCTCCCTCCTCATTTCTGCTTCCTGGATTCTCTGGCTTCCTCCAGGTCCTAGCTAAAATCTTACTTTCTAAATGCTCTAAATCACTATTGATTAGAGAAATGTAAATCAAAACAACTCTGATTTACCACATCACACCTATCAGATTGGATAACATGACAAAACAGGATAATGATAAATGTTGGAGAAGATGGGGGAAAACTGGAACACTAATGCATTGCTGGTGGAGTTGTGAACTGATCCAATCATTCTGGAAAGCAATTTGGAACTGCCCAAAGGGCTATAAAACTGTGCCCTTTGACCTAGCAATACCACTTCTAGGTCTATATCCCAAAGAGATCATTAAAAAAAGGAAAAGGACTCACATGTACTGTAATGCAGAACATTATTTTACCATTTAGGTAGTAGGGCCCTTTAAGTTATGGACAGCAGAAATTACTGCTTAATCTTGCCCCAGGCCTCTTTTCTCCTAAATCTAAACAATAGTGAAATGTACTCTTGCATAGCTCAGCATAGCCTGTACCTCCAACACAAATGGATAAGAAAGCTTGCAATATAATTGCTTTAGATAATTATGTTTATACCGGAGACCAGGACACCTGGTCTGGTTTGTGTGATCTTTGACCCATAATGATGGGGTGCTCGGGTGCTTGTGCTTGTGCCCCAATTTCTCCCTAGTCTCAGAAACACTGTCTCTGACAACCACTCCCCAGCCCAAGGACACTGTGCCTAGCAGTTATTCATGCATGGGTTCAAACTTCTCAGTTCTCTTGCACTGGAATTGGGAAACTGTTGGATGTATATTTTTTTTCTTTCTTTTCCTTTTTTTTTCTTTTCCCTAAGCCCACAATAGGTCAATCCTTTTCATTTCCCAAGAATTCGCCTTTGGGCTGTCTTTTACTAAACTGGAAAAATCTTAGCTTCTGTAAAGAACTTAAAAAGAAAAAGCTGGTGCATTTTTGTAACATTGTTAGGCCTCAGTATCCCCTGGAAAATTGTGAGGCATGGCCCCTTTTTGGGACATTACAGGTAAAGACGCTCTCAGAGTTAGAAAAATGTTGTCGCAGAGAAAGAAGTGGGTGGAGATTTCTTACTTAATGGCTTTTGTTGAGCTTACTAGAGATCCCATTCTCAGAAAGGATCGTAAGATGCTTGGAGCTAGAGCCGCCCCACTAGTGATGAGTGGGGACCAAATGGACCTTTTGGACGATCTTCTTACAGCTCCTAGGATCATGGCATCCCCCTCTTCCCAACCTCTGTTGGCACCACCTCCCCAGCACCTATCTCTACCCCATTGTCCTCTCTGGCCTCTCCGGCTGTTCCTCATTCTCCCCAGACCCTCCCTTCTGCTCCTCTGGTCCCTCCATTTCCTCCCCAGGCTCCTGCTCTAGAGGCTACTTCTACTCAGGCCTTGAGCACGGGCCTCGCCCCAGCCTCTACTTCCAGAGAGACTCCAGCTCAAGCTCCGGGATGAGGTTCTCAACTTGGTGCCTCCTCCCCAGACCTCTACTTCGGATGGGACCCCTCTTCAGGCTCCAGACAAGGGTATCGCTGTGGGTCTTTTCCCCTGATCCCTCCCCCTCCTCCGGTGTCAGGTAATCTTTCCCCTTGCCAGCCAGATTCTTCGGCCTTGCCAGTTCAGCCGGCACTTTCCAGTCCCTCACTCATGAGAAGTGGGACTTCCTACTTCCTTCCTCCACAAGCCCCTGCTCCTGCAGGGCCTTCAGGGCTTTTTCCTTTAAGGGAAGTACCTGCCTCTCCTAATGGGACACTTAGGGTGCATGTTCCATTCTCCATTTCAGACCTTACCCAGGTTAAGGAAAGGCTGGGTCGATACTCTGAAGATCCAACTAAATTTACTGAGGGCTTCAGGGATGTGTCCCTACAATTTGAACTTTCTTAGGGTGATTTGCATGTCCTCTTCTCCACCTGTTGCACCACTGAGGAGAGGAAGAGAATCTGGGAATGAGCCCAAAACTTTGGAGATCGTTTTGCTAGCAATGACCCCACAAAATACCCCCCAGGAATACCCCCCAGGAACAGCTGCTGTTCCTGCTAGTGATCTGGGGTGGCATTATCAGAAGAGTGAGGATAGGAGAAAGAGAGACTACATGATAATTTGCCTCTTAGAAGGCCTGAAAACAGCCTTTCAAAAGCAGGTAAACTTTCAAAAGATTAAGGGAATTACTCAGGAAGAAAAAGAAAACCCTGCCCTTTTCCAAGATAGGCTAGTAGAAGGCATTAAAAAGTATACAAATTTAGATCCTGACTCTTACAGAAGGGGCAGCAATCCTTCGCATGTATTTCATTGACCAATCTGCCCCAGATATTAGGAGGAAACTACAGAAATTGGCAATGGGACCCCAAACACCTCAGAATCAGTTATGGAAATTGCCTTTGGAGTCTTTGACAACAGGGACCTAGTTGCAGCAGAAGAGAAAGAACCGCAGGCAGAGGGCTAGAGACAAAGAACATGCTCCATTCTTGGCTGCTGCCATGGTCAGGAAAAGACCCCAGGGTGTTCCTGGCAACTTGGGCAGTGGGGAAAACCTGCTTTCGATGCCACCATGAAGGTCACTGGTCCAAGGAGTGCCCCTCCAGGGCGCCCCCTTGGAGGAAGCCCCCAAGGCAGACACCTCCAGGACCTTGCCCAAGATGTGACCAGGAGGGACATTGGAAGAAGGATTGTCCCCAAGGTAGAAGTGGTAGAGCAGCTTCCCAGTACCCTTGTCCTCCAGTCTTCTCAAGACTGGAGAGGACAAAGGAACCTGTGATGGGGGCGGGGCCCAAGCCAAGATCTTCGCCCTTTGCCCCAAAGGGAATCTGACTCACAGGCCCCAGACCCTCATTTCCCTTGAAAGCCCTAGCTTACCTTTAGATCTTATTCAGATGCACTTTCAAGCCTTGCCCTGAATAGAATCTGGCTCCTGTTTGTCTACGGGACCCAGAAAACCTTTAAACCTTCAAATTTCCTAATCCGACTCCCCTTATCTCCCTTTGAAAGCCTTAGGCTTCCTTTTATCTATAAGGCCCCAGAAAGGCCTTCCTTTATCTCCTTTTGAAAGTCCTGGCCCCACCTCAGTTTTGTGCAGATGCCTTTCAAACTTCTGCCTTCCTGTTCCCTCCATTATCTATTCCCATTGTCTATTCAATCTCTCTGACCTCCCCAATTAGAATTCTTACCTAGACCCATTTCCCAACCCCCTTCTCTGGCCACCCAAAGTTACTTTAGTATTTAAGATCCACCTTTGCCCTCATTCAGATGCTGAGAATCTCACTCTCAAAAGGCTGAGAACCTCTCATGCCCACTCGTCTTTACGGGTGTCACCCAGCTGAGAATCTCTCCTGCCCCAAAGGCTGAGCCTTTCTCATGCCCGCCTGTCCTTATGGGCGTCACCTGGCCTCTGTGATTTATCACTAATAAACTTTTCCTCTGGCTGAAGAAGATTTGAGTTGAATTCATTCAGCAGGGCCCGGTACCATGATCTTGGGGTCCCAGCACCCCAAAACCCCCAGACCTCTTCACCTGGGTCCAGGCAACATTCCCACTTTCTCCAACTCTCTCGACAAGCCCTGGGCAGAAATTGAGGCTGAAGGTAAGGTGACCCACTTTATCATGGCTATGTTCTTTGCTTTAACCAATTACTCTGGCCCTATTCGCCCCTTGACCCATCCGGTCTAACTGAGGGATGTCTCCAGACACCCTTCCCCCTGCCTATTTGAGAATCTGTTGCTTAAACACTCCTCTCTTATGTTGTCTTGCCCTGCCCCCTCATTGGGAAGGAACCTGATGGTGAAGTTGGGGAGCCAATTTTCTCAAGTTAACCTTCCCATCTCCTTTTTCCCTCTGTGTTCCAGACCTCCCCATGTTCCCCTGGAAGTGTGGGAGACAATTTGGGATACTTTTGCCACCCCAGCTGTTGTTCACCTCCAAGATCCTAAAGTATTTTCCCTTTGCAGTATTTGTAGCCCCACCCAAGAGGTTTCTTTGTCCACTGCCTCAGGAGTGCTTAATTTCTTGGGAACTCAAGGCTATAGGGTCTCTTTGAACAAAATCCAGATAGCACGCCAGTCTGTAAAGTTTCTGGGCCACAAACTCCCGGCCCCAGCCACTAAGAAACAATTTCGAACTTTTCTAGGCATGGATAGATTTTGTAGACTCTGGATCTCTGATAATAGTTTGATTGTTAAGCCCTTTTATGACTGTCCTCTGGGCCCTGACTCACTCCCTCAAGAGTGGGGCCCAGACCAGGCTTTTGTGATTTTAAAATCTAAATTGACAGTCCTTAGGAGCCACTGGAAAGCCTGAAAGCTTCCTGGGGATGGCTGCTTACAGTCATTCTAATTGAGGAAGCCTCTAAATTTGCATTTGGCCTCAGAAAGTGGGGAAATATTTCCCTAGTTAAACTGGGAAGCTCTTTAGAACACTCACACCCACATGGTAACTCTCATCTCCACAAAGCCCCCCCTTCCCAATATGACTTTCTCAGAAGTTTATGCCACTCCATTTATGCTTGCCACTTCTTTATGGGCCACTCTCTCTGTATCAACACCTTGCTTTTCCACAGGGGAATATTCCCATACTTGGGAGACAAGCTGCAAGACCACTAGACAAGTTAACACCCTTGTGGAGGGAGGGCTTGAAAGAGTTTCTGCTAATCTTTTGACCTGCACCACAGTCTGTGCAGATACCACTAGTGACAAGAATTTTTGGGAAAAGGTGAAACAAAGTGTCAACACATGGCAAGACCCCAGAACTACTGTTTTGGTCACTCAATGTTTGACACCCTACAAAGACTTTGGGGTATGCACCCTCGGATTTTTAACACTGCCCTTCTCCATTTTCAATGCCAAATAGGCCACAGTCTTTAACTTAAAGGCAAAACATGGGTTTTGGGGAAATGTCCTCTGGTCTCTTAAAAAGGGAGCACACTATCTTATCTCCTGGTATAACTTATAGTATGAACATATTCTGTCTAAGCTTACAGAGATTATTCACCAGTTGGCAAATGTGACAGCTTATGGTCTCCGGGAAATCCAGCAATCTTTGGATTCCTTAGCAAAAGTAGTTCTAGATAACAGAATAGCCCTAGACTACTTGCTTGCCTCCAGTGGGAGTGTACGTACTTTAGCAAACACGTTTTGTTACTTGTATAACAATTTTCGGGCAGATAGAGTTCCGCACTGCTCATATTTTGGAGAAAGCTAGTTGGATGCATGAAATTCACAATAACTTTAGTGCTCCAAAATCTTTTTCATGGGAGTCCTGGATTCTTTCTATACTGGTTCCTATTCTCATTCCACTAATGATCATATTTTTGTGTTTGTTTCATCCATGTTTACTAAATATCCTTTCCAGATTCCTTTCTAGGGTTGGAGCCATCAACTTTCAGATGACTGCTCAGGCTGTATACCAACCCGAGGATTCTAGCCTGCTGAACCTGGCATCAGCCAGGTTTTCACATTTGACCCCTCCAACAGGACCCAGAGAGGCAAGGACAGCTCTACACCCCTTGCCAGCAGGAAGCTGTTTCAGAAGTCAAGACCTTCACCCCTTTCCCCAAAAGAATTTGCGTCAAATTTGTTTGAGGGGGGGAATGATGGGGTGTGGCCCAAGCCTAGGTCTTCACCCCTTGCCCCAAAGGGAATCTGGCTCCCCTTGTCTATAAGCCCCAGCCCCTCATCTCCCTTTGAAAGCCTTAGCCTACCTTTTAATCTCATTCAGATACCTTTCAGTTCCTTCCCATTGTCTATTCAATCTCTTAGACATTCCAATCTCTGGGAATTCTCACCCAGACCCTTTTCCCAGACCATTTTCCCAGGCCATTTTCCCAGACCCTTCCCTGGTCACCCAAAGTATATAAGATCTACCCTGGCCCTCATTCGGGGCTGAGAATCTCATGCTCAAAAGGCTGAAAACCTCTCTGCCCGCTAGTCCTTACCGGCGGCGTCACCTGGCCCTAAGTGTTTTATCACTAATAAACTTTTCCTCTGGCTGAAGATTTGAGTTGGATTCTTTCAGGCAGGGCCCAGTACCATGATCTTGGGGTTCCAGCAGCACCCCAAAAGTCCTAGACCTCTTCACAGGAATTATCTTTTGTCTTTATTACTATTTCCAGTGTTTGGCACAGTTCATAAATGGTTGTTGACTGATTGACTAGTCCAGAAAACAAAAAGAAATATACAACTTTGAATTCAATGTGGAAGTTTTTATCTTTTAGGATCAGTTAGTTCTTCATAGCCCTGGGTGCAAATGAATAAAGTTGTAACTATCTTTTTCTAGTAAAAAAAAAAGCTGCTTAATTACTAGAGGACAGACCTCTCTCTTTTTTTCAAAGCACCAAAATGTTTTCTAAGTGTTACCATTGGGAGGGTATTATTTAAAGAACTGGCCTTTTAGTCAAGAATATATGCATTCAAGTCCTGCTTAATCCTGGGCAAGTAAATCACTTAATATCTCAGTGCCCCAGGCATCTCTCTACCACTGTAAATTGCAAGGGAATGTGCTGATCTGCATTGATAGGAGTTACCTCACTGGGGAATTCCATAAACTAATAAAATAAGGGTCTAGATCAAAGAAAAATTATACCTGTTGTAGGAAAGGCCTGTGTCTGGCCATCCCCAGTTAATTTAAGTCTGACACTGGACCAAATGAGACGTTCATAGGTCATTCAACAGTTAAGGTAAGGCAGTTTACTAAGATACTTAACAAGGATATATAGCTCTTAGTCAGATAGACAAAGCCTCCCTTCCTCTACTATAAGGAAATTCATCTGATCTTCAGGGCCTACTTCAGGTAACTAGTAACCCTAATAAGGTCCCAGTCTTAGTCCCCTGAGCCAATCAAATTTCAAAGACAGGGTCAGTATCTTTTGAGGAGAAATTAGTTTATAACCTGCACTGGGAGAGCTTTTAAGAATAGCTCTCCCCCTCAGGGTAGGGGTGGGTCTGTTAGATAACACTACACCAACCACAAGCACCAATTTATATACTTGTTAAGAGTCTCAGGAGTTCGGAAACATTAATTATCCTTTAGGTGCTTTCCCTAAAAAAATCCCACAAACAGAAAACAGGATCAAGATACTTAGATATTTGGTTTTATGTCAATGCCTTCAGTTTTTGGATTTTGTTTTTTTTGTAGAAAAGAGAAAAGGACATGAAAGACTTCTTAATTTATAGGATTGCTAATTGAGCATTTTTTAATGCTTTGTTATGAAAATTGATTATTGCATAGTACTTACAAAAGTAAAAATTCAAGGCTCAACTTTCTGTTTATAAAGTAAGGTTCAAATCTGTCCAGAAGTTTTTTTTTAAACATTGATTCAATGAACTGATCATAGTAACATATCTTAAAAATATAAGTAACAAATCAAAAGTGAGGCAACTAGGGCTATAGAGGTGAGAGTATTGGAGTTGGAGTCAGGAAGACCTAAATTAAAATTCTCCCTCAAAATCTTACCGGCCTTATGATTTCAGCCTAAGTTTCCTCATCTGTAAAATGGGTATTATAATAATAGCACCAACCTCACAGGATTGTTGTGAGGGTCAAATGAGATAACATAGGTGCAGTGTTTTGCAAATCTTAAAATACTATTTAAATATAATGCTATTGCATTAGGATATACTTATCCAAGCATACTTGTATACATTAAAAAACTTAAGATTTCTCATAGTAGCTTTAAAAAAGTCTTGCCCAAGTGAAACTTCTCTTTCAACCTACTATTTTAGACATGACTCATTAATACTTGTTTTCGTGGAGCCTGACACTCCCACTACTATTAAATCTATGGACAGTCAGACCTGAATATTTAAGCCTTGAGGTAGTTATGCTCTTGCTTTATTGATAAATACTCAACATAGGTATAAGGGGCCTTTGGAGCATGCGCCGATTGCCTAACATGGATGTACCCATAAGAGAGCTTGCCTAAAATGTGAGGCACTCTGGGATGGAGACTCTCCTTCTAGCTTATGCTCCTTTCTGCTACATCCAGAGGATGCAGATGAGGAGACTAGGAGAAACGGACCTAGGGTTTTTTGATTCTGTTCTGTGCCGTTTATCTTTCTCAGTTTCAGGTATAGGACTGTATTCCCCACTGGGAGCCCTGGTAACAGAGCCTAGAGCCAAAATTGCAGGTGGGATGGTGCAGCCAGCCAATTTGGCAGGTAAGCCCAGAGAAACCAGGTGGCCTAGGACTTGATTTGGAACTAGGACTGTCCTCTATAGGAACTGAGCTTAACTATAAACCTATTCCCCTTCCCTTCCTTAAGAGAAAAAGATGGTGCTCAGAGGGAAGAGGAGGATTCCATTTTTCTGTGTTGGGTGAGAAGGGTGCATTTTTAAAATTTGATTATACCTTTTGAAGTAAATGTTCCTTTGTAAAAGCTAATCTGACTGTCAGTAGCTAAATAGAATTGTTGAATAAGGAACTATGACTTACCTTGGGGAACACCATCAGTGGGCACTAAAGCTATTTGCAGAGAACCTAGACACACTCAGTCCCCTTAACAGTTCTGGAGAATCCTGGGGAAGAGGTGTAATTTATCATACTTAGCCTTCCAGGCAGATAGGGCTAGGGTAGTCCATATTAAAAGGGAATAATTTGGAAATTCAAGAAATAGGTTCCAAGGAGCAACAAATTAAAGTCATCTGTATGCAACTCTTTGGTCTTTTTCAAATTACTGGGAATCAGATTAACGATTAAAGTTAAGGTATGTTTTCAGGTCTTTTCCCATGTAGAAGGAAGAATTTGGGTGGAGACACAACATAGTTCATTCTCTCTCTTTCTCTCTCTCTCTCTTTCTCAAAAAGGAGTTGTAAAAGCTCATGAAACTCAGTAAATAGTAGTTTTTTTCTTTGTTTCCTAATTAAAATCCTGGAAATCCTTCTGGAGGTACTCACTTTTTTGACCAACTATAATTTTAAATGTGAATGTATGTATGTTGTTGTGTAATACAGAACATTATTTTGCCATTTAGGTAGTAGGGCCCTTCAAGCCATGGAAAGCAAAAGTTGGTGCTTAATCTTGCCCCAGACCTCTTTCCTCCTAAATCTAAACAATAGTGAAATGTACTCTTGCATAGCTCAGCATAGCCCATACCTCCAACGCAAATGGATAAGAAAGCTTGCAATATGATTGCTTTAGATAATTATGTTTATACCAGAGACCAGGACACCTGGTCTGGTTTGTGTGATCTCTTATCCGTAATAATGGGGTGCTTGGGTGCTTGTGCTTGTACTTGTGCCCCAATTTCTCCCTAGTCTCAGAAACACTGTCTCTGGCAACCATTCCCCAGCCCAAGGACACTCTGCCTAGCAGTTATTCATGCATGGGCCTCAGCATGACCCTTATCTCCCTCCCTGGTACAGCTACACAGAGCTGGGCTGCTGAGGCCCCAGCCCTCAGATCATGTCTCTGGAAGCCTCCCAATTCCTCAGTAAGTTCCTATGTTGTGAGAAAACTTTCCCTTGTTGCAGAGCATCCTCTCATCAAGACAGAGGGAGAGGGGTGTCCTTGACCAGCCCAAGAACTCTTCCTCTTGCCAGACTTCAAAGATCCATCCCCCTCCCTGTCCTGTATACTCCCTGTACTTTCCCATCCATAGCCCCAAAGATACCTGCATCATTGGATTACCTCATCAGTGTTCCTCGCATTTCTTTCCCATGCTCTTTTCTATATAAACCCTAGCTCGACCCCTGATGGGGGCTGCTTGATTTGGATGTAAATACCCCTGGCAGCCGTGCGCTAATAAATCCACATCTTAAATTATGCCTGGATCTCAACTCACTGATTTCTCGGTACAACAGTTGTTGTCATAAATATAAAGTCTTTGAATTTGGCAGTGATAGCCCACTTCAGAGCCTGGAACTCCAGTTTGTAACGGATAATGGTATCACTGTCAATAAATCCTTTGCTGGCAAATGCAATGTTTTTCTGGTGATTGTACAGAACTGCATCTAAGCCTTACAGCCTAGCATCAGTATGTATTATAGAGTACTTGCCTGGGTCTGCATAGGTACATGGGTGAGGCAGTATATCAAATGATATTCCAGTGTTTCCCTAATGGTTTTCAAGGGCTTAGGTCACTTTTAGTTATTATTGATATTTACCCAGGTAAGATTGTTGAGTGGTTTGCAATAGTAGCAAATTTCTTGCCAAATGATAATATATGATGTGGTAATTTGTAACTTGATAATAGCCACTGATTTCCTAGAAAAGTCTTTAACTCTGGGAGGTGCTTTGGATGTTGCCAGTTGAGGTACATGTCTATCTTCTCCTAAAGCAGAACTCTCACTCCTTGCTAACAAAAATATGACCAACATACTTCACAGAGGTTCTGCAAAACTGGCACTTGCCTAAAGATAACTTCAGCCAGTCAATCACTAAGCATTTATTAAATACTAACTGTGTACTATGCTAAGTGCTACTTCAGATTATCTTCTTCTGGGTGATCCAACACTTTCAAGAGTCATTTTTCACATTTTTCCCCCCAAGTCAATGAGGTCCTAAGTACACCAATACTTCCCACAATGTCTCCATGTTCATGTCTCCAACTACCTTTTCTATAAGCTACTGAAAAGTGGAAGGTCCACTTTGCATCTTGAATAGATGAAACTTGACTTTTCTTTGTTTCACTCTGCCATAAGAATCTGGTAGTATCTACTGAAAAAGCCCAGTGCTAAAAATGACTGACTACCTAGCAAACAGTCTAGAACATTTTGAACTCTTACCATGGTGTGCTGCTCTACTGATTTTTTCTTGTTCCAAGTCTGGAAGTTGACATTTGGTAGATGGAGTTTCTCCTTTGAAAAGGATTGAAGTTTTCCATATTGAGTCCTACTGCCTTTGGGCTAGCAAATTAATATGCATTATATTCTTACATAGCCCTACCTCTAGCATCTAAGTTGAAATTTTTGGCTAGGGCACTGTTAGACTCTTTCAAAAAGAATCAGAGCCCTTGACTCTGCTAGCATCAGAAGAAAACCTCCTTAGTTCCGCTTTGGAGTCTCAGCTCTAAGGTCTAGCAGTTCCTAGAGTGGTAGGATCCTAGTTCCAGGGGTCAAGTTTTCTCTCTTCAACCCTTTTCCCCAGAGTTGATTCTCCCATTTTTAAAAGGTCTCTCTCAGTAGCCCATATAAATGAATATCAAAGAAAGGGCACCTAGACTGAAGCAATAAGAGTAAGTTCCATACTCTAGGGAGGGATTCACATGGGACAAATTCATTGTCTCATGACAATGGCAATTCATTGCAACCCTCAGTTAAGTTTCCTGACTCTTTAATATGCAAAAATAACCACTTAAAGACTGAAGACCTTACAAACTTCAAATTGTCTGACACTCTTACCTGACAGATTATGAGTTCTGTTAAATGATGTTTTTAAAAGAAGCTCAACGATATGAGGCTTCAGGTGGCAAGCAATCATATTTTCTTAAACTATAGATAGTCTACCATCTTGTCATTACTATAGGCACATTCATTGAATAGAAGAAAAGTCTAATGGAAGGGAAAGATGCTTTATGACTCAAGAGACAATGTAAAATCAGATACATTGTTGATTTCTTATGTGAAAAATGATTTTTCTTAGTAATCATTATCTTGGAGACTCAGAGCTTCCCTATCCTCCTTTCTTTCAAAGTTTGGTTCTTCAAAAGGACATTAAGGTCTAATCTAAATGGGTCTGAATGGAATGTGGTGAAAACCCCTCATAAAATCTAAACTCAAAATACAGGCTTTTTGGCCAACTGTGTGAACAAATAGTTGTATTGAGTCTGCAGGGGACCCTGGGGGGGGGAACAGGAATTTTGCAGGGATTTGCAGAATTCGAACATTTCAAGATAACCACATCTGTTTGTTTGTCACTATCTCCGGGAAGATTTACCTTCAAGGCTTGGGGGATGGGGAGATGAACTGTTGGGGAGGGCCTTATAAAAACCTGCTGTATCTATTCAGCCCTGACACTGAGAGGTTTTTCAGTGCGGGTCACCCTTTCTCGCGAGATGGTAATAAAAATTCCTTTCTGCCTTCTACCTGGAGAAGCCTCTGAATTTATTGGAAACAAGGATAGCTGTCCCACACAGCTTTTGGAGTTCCCACCGAGATATTTTTCCTGCCTGGGGGAGGTCGTCCCTATCAGGATCCTCGGGTAGGTACCCACTGGGAATTTTTTCCCCAGCGGTCCCTGGATCTTGTGGGAAGAACTCACCCCAGTTGGGTAAACCGTTCTTGAAGAGAGAACTCGGGGAAGGCAGAAATGAAAACAAGCGGAGCTCCAATGGTGCTAGCGAAGACAGTCTACAGAGAAAACTGATTTATGGTCATGGTAAAGTTTGTGTACACAGACCCAGGAAGCAAGATCCCGTGAGTCCTTGGCACCTAAGTGGTTCGAGTCTTTAAGGCAGCCAAAGCCAAGATCTGGTGAGCCCCTGGGTGACCTGAGTGGGGAGGGAGGAAAGTCTACAGGTCAGTAAGGCTACCACTCCCCTAAAAGGAGTTTGGTGAGATCTGGTGAGTCCTGAGGGGATGAGAACTCATGAACCATGGGAAAAGGAACAGTCTAAGAGAGAACCTGGGACAAAATGAGTTTCTTTTGACCGGTCAAGGTTAGAAGTAGGATTGTGCACACCCTGTCTGTTTGTCTGTCTATGGATGTTTTGTGTCTGCCAGAAAAATTTTGGGGTAACTTTTGAGGTCTGAGATTGGAAAAGGAACAGTGGGAAAGACCTGCCTCAGGCTTTCTGGGGGAGATTGAGATTAGAATAAAAAAGGAGAGAATCTCTCAGAAGTTAGTAGAAGGCCAGCAATCAGCCTTTAACTGATAAGGAGCTTGCAGCCCAAGATAGGAGAAGAAAAAGATTGAGGATTAGAATTCAGGTTTAATGGGATCCCAAGGCTAAGAATCTGAATGGCTGTCTTTATCCCTCCCGCCAGTGTATCTGGTATGGGAGCAATGTGTTTAACATTACAAAAATAAGGGTTTTTAACATTATAAAAACTATTTGGGGAGAGTGCTTTTCTAAAATTTTGCAGCTCATTGTGATTGGAGATTGTTAGGCTGTTCAAATACTTATTGGAACCCTAGAGAATTTCTGCATAAGGGGAGAAAAGTGATTAAGCCCAGTTAACCTTGAAGTAGGAAAGAAAAAAAGAGAGATGATTATTTAGAGCAGGAATTATTTACACGTGTCTTTTTGAGGGAATATATAAATTTGTGGAGAATATTTCGTTTTAAAGGGCCAAGAGTATTGGATTTAAAACAAAAATGTTTTAAAATGTGTATCATTAGCAATTATAAATTAGGATCTGATTGGATTTAAGTTTACAATTCTATAAAAAAATATAATCATTGTTATTATTATTTAAGGCAATTGTTAAAAGTACTAAGAGTAATAAGAGAGATCATTTCTATATGTGATAATCTGGAAATATAATTGATGTTATCTGAAGTTTGTTCAAGTTGTTACTGTATTTCTAAATTGTTGTATTTCTAAAGCTCTTAGGTTGTAAAATTTGAGGGACCGTTGTGAGGTGGAAATGGTGTAACTCTTGGCCTGGAATGCGTTTTTAGTGATAAAGAGTGGAGATGTCTCTTTATCTTTAATGATGAAATTGAGATAATTTGAAACTGTTAAATACCTAGTGAGGTATATTTGGTTATAAGGCTATGATAGTAGATTTTCATTTAAAATCTTGACTATTATAAAAATGTATGGTGGTTTAAAGTTATAGTTTCAACGTATTAATGATGAGATGAATGATTTTCTGTACAAAATGACTTAGAAGTACATCCTTCTAAATTGATAATGGGTCATTTCAAAATTTATTACAATTGTGGAAATAATTTTATAGCAAATGCCCTGTGGTACAGACACGTTTTATTGTGGAAAAACTTATTGATATGTATTTGGAATTAGTGAGGTGTTCTCTCATATCAGGGCCTCAATTAGAAATTGGAAAAATAGAAAAATATGTGTACATATATATGTTTTTCAACCCAGGCCTTCTTTAGGCTAGCTATTGGATTTGTTGGGGGATTTATGAGCCAGGCTCTTTTGGCAGATACTAGCTTGCCTGGGGATGTTTAGGCCAAGTAGTGTCATTGGGGTTGCATCTGGATGTGGCCTGAGGCTATCAGACCCCATAGATAATAAAGAAAAGCCAGTCTAGTGGGGTGGGAGTGGCCCCAGTAGACTGGAACTGGTAAAAGAGTTCAGAAAGAAAGAAAGATCTTTATTGGGTGTGTTATAAGCTTTTAATGTACTGCTTACATATTTCCAAATGTTCTCATGTGATGTAATCTAGTAAGCAATTGTTTTAGTTATGTTGTTGGAAGGGCAATTTATTTTATAACCCAGAATGTTAAATTAAGAATTGTGCCTTCAGAGAAAAGAAAAAAAGGAGTGAATCGGGACTGTTGGGGCATTCTATCTGGTCCTGTTTTGTAACATTTCCTTTGAAGAATTGTAAATTAAGAAATGAGAACTTACAAATTTTGCCTCCGTTTAAAGCAAAATTTTAGCTGGGAATATTTGGCTTTCACTTATGAAGTTAAAATTGTTAATTAAGCTATTTGGAGTTATTGTTTAAGTTAATCACTGGTAGAAGTATACCTGTGTGTGTGTGTAAAGAAACTATGTAATTATGCCGAGAAAGATTTTGTAAAATCTCATAATTCTTATCAATCCTGTGCAGGAGTTTTCGTTTTACTGATTAAGTGGGCCATTGCAGACACCTCTGGACTAAAGAAATTAGGTAACTAGGATCAATTGAGCCCCAATAAGGGCCAAAAACCTGAACTGATCTTTTCTTCCTGAGTGAGCTAAGAATGCTGATGAAGAGCATTCTTATGTTTATGACCACTGAGGAGACTTTAACCCAGACAATACCTTGATGGTGGTAAAGGAGACCCAGGTGTCCTGGATCTGACATTTGCCTATCTTATTTAAATTTCTTTTCTCATGCTCAGGTTAAACATTTGGAGACCATGAAAATGAGTAACCCAGATATCCTGAGTCAGGGTGGAATGTCACTTATCACTAGCTTGTGGTCTCTTTAACCAATGTTCAGGTTGACAATGGTAATTAGGAAATTGTAAGCTGTTTTTAAGAAAAGGAGATATTTTTATGATGTTTTGATGAAGTCTTTGATATTCTTTTAGAGGGCCCACTAAATTTGTATTTGCAAGCTAATTTGTTGCAGTAATAATTTATTGTTGATGGAAATAATATTCAAATCCTCTATGAACTTTGAGTTTCATTCCTGGGTTGGTTGTGTACTTGGATTGGGCTTAACTGGGCGGTTTTAGAGAAACAGTCTCAATGGAAGCAGCATCAGAGATCTAAGGCTAGTGATTAATACTAAAGCACATAAGGTGTAAGTAGGAAAGATCTTACTGTTTTGATCTGAAATTCCATGGCCTAAAGAGCTAAAATTACTATTTAAACTTATATGTACAAGATTTGAGTCCTGAAAATGTCTCATTCTTTCAGATTAAGGATGGTTAGAGAGGGATAGATAAGCTTGAGGAACAGAAAGGCAAATCTATTTGGAGTAGCAACTTATGATCTTAATGGAAATTTGATTTTACTTAGGAACCATAACATGTGTAGGAAGTTATGCAAGCTACTCACTTTGGAAATGTTCCCTAATTAATATGAAACTATAGTCACACCTGAAACTCTGATGAGGGGAATTTGCTATATAAGACCTTGGAATCTGTTAATGAAATATTTTTTTGAGTCTAAATCCAGGTATGGTTAACAACAAACTGATTGAGCTACTGACCCATGATGTCAGCAACCTGCAAAGAGGTTTGTGAGCTGCAACTATGAGCTGCAAGAAGGTGTTCTCATGGGAAGGTCGGGAGAATGACTTTTCTGCATGGCTGAGGTAGGATTCTGCTGACTCAATTTCCCCACTATGACACCTAGCAGACTTTAAACCTGGCTCAATGCAGTTTGCAGTTTGACATAACACTCTGCCTGGAGTTGACAGGAAGTTGGGGAAATGTTGTTCCCTTATCACAAGTCTCATGTATATATATATATATATATATATATATATATATATATATATATATATATATATATATATATATATATATATATATAAACTAAGAGACTCATAAGTCTCTTAGCGGCAAGTTTCTATAATCAGAAGGTTTGTGAGTACAGTAGCAAATTTACTAAAATAATTGATTATGAAATATCTTAGGTTACTATAGAACTGGGACTAGTGTTCCTGTTGTGTTCCCATATGAGTTAGAGTTCGTTAATTCTTGGTAATGGCATAGAGACAATAGGTCAGGGGCTTGTGAGAATGTTAGTTTGTTATTTGGTTAATATCATTGTCTAGAGTTTTGTTACATTAAAAGAAGAATGGCTTGTGGTGTATTTTGTAAATGCCATCAAAGAAACATGGCATGACTAAAAGTTTAAGATCTTATATGTATTGTGTTAAAATTGATTATTTAATATATTTATGTATGTACTGGAGCCTGCTATTAATTTCTTGGTGAAATCTCATCCTTCTGTTGAGGAAATTAATAATGGATTAATGTAAAGTATGAGACACTGAGTCCTGATGTGAATTTCTTAAACATGATGACTGGTCATGGTTTCAATTTTGAGTTTGTAAAAATGATCAGGGTTATAAGGATTAGAAATGGTAATTTAAAATTGTGCTAAGGTCACTTTTGTAGGAGGATGGACAGAAAGCTGGTTCCTACAAGAAGAAAAGAAGAAGAAGATGCTGAGATGCTGTGCTGGAGGTGGCTGGAACAAATAACAACTACCAACCAGAGGACTTCTTCCCTGCCAGACAGCTGTATAGGAAAAGACTTTTTGAATCTTAAAGGGACAATTGCAATATTGTTTTCTTTTGGGTCTCTATATCTGCATTTAAAAAGGGGACTGCCCCTTTGATTTTTCAATGCGTAGATCAATCCTTCCCATATTTTAAAGGGGTGATGGTTAAGGGGAAGAATTCAGATAAGAAAAAGAGTAAGGAAGTAAAGGAGGCAACGAAGAAGACATGATAGACAAATTTTATGGTTAGTCGAGGATTCTTTCTCAAAATTACTTCCATTAGAAGTTAGGGCAGAGGGATCCAAGAAAATAATGATACAGAATCAGGTTAGATGGGTCAGAGATACAGGATGAGATAGTGAAGGGAATGTATGGGGAGTGGTGTGAGGGGTTTTCAATGAGCCAATGAGAGAAGAGATTGAATGGAATGTGGTGAAAACCCCTCATAAAATCTAAATTCAAAATACAGGCCTTTTGCCCAACTGTGTGAACAAATGGTTGTATGGAGTCTGCAGGGGACCCTGGGGGGGGGAACAGGAATTTTGCAGGGATTTGCAGAATTCGAACATTTCAAGATAACCACATCTGTTTGTTTGTCACTATCTCCGGGAAGATTTACCCTCAAGGCTTGGGGGATGGGGAGATGAACTGTTGGGGAGGGCCTTATAAAAACCTGCTGTATCTATGTTCAGCCCTGACACTGAGAGGTTTTTCAGTGTGGGTCACCCTTTCTTGCAAGATGGCAATAAAAATTCCTTTCTGCCTTCTACCTGGATGAATGGGATGTCCCAGTGAAGACTTCTCAGTGTAATTAAGGTAATGAGTTCAGAAGGTAGTGTGAGAAATGAACTCTCAGAAGTGAAGGCTCCTCAAAGGGTCAAATAATTCTTGATTATTACTTTCAAAATCCTCCTCCACTTAGACCCTGTTTTTAAGCACTTAACAGAAAGAATAAGCCCTGCCCCACCCCCAACCTGAGCATCGGCCCCTTTCTTTGTCTTTGAATTTCAGGCCTGGAATGTAAGCCTCACCTCCCAATTAAGAGGATAGGAAGAAACTTAGAACTCAGCTTAGAATGTAAGCCCACCCCCAGTTATGGGGGTAAGGGATAGTAGTGGGTGGAAACTTGTTTGCGGTGGGTGGAGGCTTGTTTGCGTGGTGGGCAGAGATTTGCTTTCATAAGGCAGCCCCTGTTACTCCATCTCTCTCTGTCTCCACATGTATGGAAGGAGCAGACAGCCATCTCGGGAGATTGTAATAAAGGTAACCTTTACTTTCCACCTTGAGAAGTCTCTGAGTTTAATTTGGGTTGGGTCGCTGTCCCACACATGGAGAAGCCTCTGAATTTATTGGAAATAAGGATAGCTGTCCCACACAGGTCTATTCCTGATTATTATGTTGCCCTGAGAGGTCTGGGAGAATGTGGATTCCTCCTTATTGTCAAGACAGGTGATATGGGAATTGATGTCTCTTTGACCAGGATTCAGTGACCTGGGTCACTTACTCAAAGAGCCTTATTTTAATATAACCCACCTCCCAGTATGCTGACCAATCACAGTTGATTGGTACCCTTTTGGAACAACTACTCTTCCTTTTTTTTTTTTCCAAGGCTCAAACTTTATTCCCGATGTGGGACAGGTTCTTTTTACTCCCTAATTTGAGATACATCTCTTTCCCAGGGAGACAGTCCCATTACTTTCCACCTACTTTTCACTTTTCCCACAAGGAGAAAGAAAACAAGGAGTTTGGGAAGAGGACAAGATGAATGCTTTGTGCAACACCTCCCCCCTCCCTATCCATCCTTCCTGTCACTACAAGGGATAATTTTTCCCTTGCACTATCACTTTTAGAAATCATCCTGTTATTCCCCCTGCCCTTCCAAAACAAAACAAAACAATAAAACCCCTTCACTTTAAAAACAGGATCCTGAGTTGAGGGACTGGGGGGGTGTAAATGTCACACAGGCAGTGCTAACAGTCACTACTGTTTCTGCTGCATAGCCTCCTTCCGAGCTGCGTCCTGTAGTAGCTGGGTGTCAACTTCATCTGCTGGCAGCTGCACATATCTGACTACAGAGCCCTGGATAAAACAGTTCTTCACAGAAAGCATGTGAGGATATTTTTCTGGGTCTGTAACACTGATATCTGTTAGTCTGATGTTGAGATACTGATCCACAGAGTGCAGGGTCCCACAGACGCTCAAGTCATTCTTGAGTTCCATGACCACATCCTTTCCCACAAGTGACTTGAAGAAGGAGTAGAAGAGCATGGTCCTTGCGCCACGGCTCGGGTCCGGGAGAGGAGGTGGGGTGGCTTAGCTGGGGTTGCGGGGAGCTGTGGGCCTTGTGAGCCGATCGTTGCCACCCCGAACAACTACTCTTCCTAAGGGCATATAAGCCTATACCCCCAAATTGAGCCAGTTCTGAACTGGCCCCCTTAGGGGAGGCCTAGTTTTGGACTGAACTCCAATGCAATGCATGTCAAGCCAGTTTGAGAGAAATTAAACCGTGGACACATGTACCCTAATTTGTTTGTTTCTTTCTCAGAACAGACTGTTTAAAATTGGGGTTCATGGGGTTTGACACTTAATATCTACTCTCTATCATCTCAAAATGAATCTTAGAAGGCAATTAACTAGAGCATGTAAGCTGGGGGTTGGGGTGGGGAGAATCACCACTTCCCTCCTGTATCTTTTTATTTACACTCATTTACCAGGGACCAAAGGATACTGTGGAAAGAATACTGGTTCTGGAGTCAGAGGACTTGAGCACAAATTGTGATTCTAATGCTTAATAGTTTGCATTAGAAGTATAACCATGGGTTATACTTCATCTTCCTGAGCCTTAGTTTCCTCACCTATGTGACATCAATGTGTCCTTTCTAGCTCTAGATCTATGATTTTAAGGAAAAAAAATAAAACTTAGTCCTTAAAGAATTATGGATTAGGGGCAGCTAGGTGGAGCACCAGCCCTGAAGTCAGGAGGACCTGAGATCAAATCCTGCCTCAGACCAAACACTTGACACTTACTAGCTGTGGGACCCTGGGCAAATCACTTAACCCCAATTGCCCCCCCAAAAGAATTATGGATTCACTTTAATGTAATTTAAAAATATGATCCTGTGTTTTAGAGATTAATAGAACAGGTGCAGTTTGCAACAAACCTATTTAGCTTAAGATTTTATTTTTTAAAGATACCCTGAATGATATTACACATATTCATATTACATCAAAAAATGATTAAAACAAAAATGGAATGGCATTCATAAAATGAGAAGGAAACCCCAATCATGAATAAATGTCATTCCACTACTACTTAAAACTGTCTTCACATTTTTTGGACAGTAATACTAGAATGAAAATCTATTTTAGGTGGGACAGAAACACTAATAATGAAGAGAAGGACTCTTGTCTACTTTCTCTACCTTTGCAGCATACCACATCTATTTCACTAACACAGGATACATGCTCTTGACTTTCAAATAAGTTGTACACATATGTAAACATGTAGGTATATGTAAATAAACTGTAGGAGAAAATGTAAGTATCTCACTAATACATAAAACTACAAATTTGAAATTTAAGCATTCTTTCATTTTCTTATTAAATTGTTTTCTTTCACTGTTATCAACATATTAAAAATTATAAAATACCATCTATATGGGCTTTTATTATACAAAATTATTTTAGGAAATTGTTTCATGTTCTCAATTTAGTACTTCAAGTGGAAATTTAACCCTGTGCACATCCTGGGCTACTATTGACTCATCAAAGCTGAAATATTTGGTGCTCAAGGTTGGAATCAGTTCAAAGTGAGTGGGGGAGGGAAACATCTTTGCAGGTTCTATGCACTTTAAACAAGTGAACCATAGCAAAAACTAGTTAGCCTTGATACTTCACACATACAATTCTTTAGAAAATAGAAATCTCATGGGGAAAAAAATGGGCACAGTTCAAATCCATTATTTCACAGCTATGAAGCATTTAAAGAAGAGGCAAATATACTCTAGATGGTATATGGAGACTATAAATTCTGGTCATTGCAGCTATAATGAGAATATTATTAAAATTTGAATTTCCATTTTTTCTCCTAATTTCTCAGTTTCTCACAATTGGCACAGGATTTTGCATCTGATTGTTTTTTGTCATTTTTTTTTAAAGAATGTAGGGAAATTCCCAGGGAGGAAACTCCTTCTGCTAATTCAGGTTAGTATCTGCTCAGCAAATAAAAGTCTTAGGATATTGCTTGGAGCACTGAGAGGTCAAGAGAGTTGACAAGAGAGTTGGCATCATAAATACTCCACTTTTTTATGCTTGGTTTGAGTCTATATATTGCCCAAAGTATCTGGAAGTAGAAAATAATTATGAAATGCATAATTTCTGCACCTATACAATCTAATATATGCTACTAACAAAACCTACAAGTATAGAGGCAGCTTGGTATGTAGAAAGGCACTGGACTAAGTAAAAATTGATTTTGAGTTAGTTATGTTACGACCTGTGTGACCATGGGAAAGGTGATTAATATCTTTAGAACTAAATTTTTTCACCTGTAAAGGGAAAGATTTAAACTAGATGACCTTTAAGTTGCTTTGTAACTCTAACATGCTATGATTCTAGATTAAGGTAGATTTTATGATTTAGAAAAGGAAAGAGCATTTGAGGTTTTGTCTCTTTCACCTCACTTTTTTTCTTTTCCTTTTTGTTTTTTTCTAATATAGAAAGGACATCTAATCTGATCTCAAGTGGTGTAAAGGACAGACTTTCCCTTTCCTAATCTTTTGTTTCCATTTCTAGCTACTGCAGGAACCTGTTAGAAATAAACTTATATGAAATAAAATTCCTCAGCAGTATTGTGTACAAAACATCTGGTCACAAAACACTCAAGCAAGGACAAGTAGCCTCAGTGGAGAAGACAGTGTTTCCACTTTCTTAACAACCTTCCCATCCTGTTAAATTAATTGTTCACAATGATTTTCCAGAGGAGATAACAAAAAGGGGGAAGAGAATTGTCTCTCACATATTCCTGTGTTTCATTAACATTGTATTGGGTTTTGTTTGGTTACCAAGTCAAAAGAAAAGTTAATGTAAGTAACAACAAGAAAAGCAACAACTAGCATTTACATAGTGCATTAAGTTTGTGAAGTGCTTTACAAATGTTACCTCATTTGATCCTCACAACAACCCTGATGGGGATGCTATTATTATCCTCATTTTACTAATGAGGAACCTGAAGATGGGTGGAGGTTAAGTGACTTTCCCAGGGTTACTGTGGCAGACGTCTGAAGTTCATTTTGAACTCAGGTCTTCCTAAATCTAGGCCCAGCAGTCTATTCACTGTACCACTTAGGTGCCCAGCTCTATTCAGGAATAAAGATAATGGACTTAAATCTAGGCGAAACTATCATGGGCTAAAAGTGCCTCTCTGGAAGAGGTCACAAATTATACGAATATTTCTTGACATTATTGTGTTGGTGTCATTTTGAAAATAGAGAAGGGTTTTCTACATGGACATCAAAATGTTCTCATTGTTTTATATACTTCTAAGCTATGAGTCTGGATCTGAGGGGTTTTTTTTAGGTTCTGTGATTTCATATATATATATATATATATACATATATATATATACATATACACATATATACACACATATATGGAATAAATTTTATAGCATAATTGGGTTCAGTAATCACTGAATCAATATTGAGCTACTCTTAGCATTCCTAGAACTTTGTGGCACACCCTCTTCTCAGCCAAAACACTGTTAATCAATTTTTTTGAGCAATATAAACTGGGCAGCGAGGTGGTGCAGAGGATAGGGTGCCAGGTCTGGAGTAAGGAGACTCATCTTCATGAATTCAAATTAGCCTCAGATACTTAGCAGCTTAGCAGCTGTGTGACCCTGGGCAAGTCACTTAACTTTATTCCCCTCAGTTTTCTCATCTATCAAATGATCTGGAGAAGGAAATGGTAAACCATTTTAATATCTTTGCCAAGAAAATCCCAAGTGGGGTCTTGAAGAGTTGGACACTACAGCAAAACTAGAAATGCTTCAAACATAATACATTAATATGCAGTTGGCCTATATTTGAAGAGACCACCGATGTTCTTATCATTTGCAGTAAATATATGATATCTACTGTTAAGAGATAAGATATCAAGTTTTCATTAAGAAGAAGCTGGTAATAGGTTTTGCTAGCAGTCCATGTACCACTCTGAAGTGTTGGAGTCAATAATTATGGTTCTTATGCAGTCTTGATATTTTCCAGTTTTGTAGAGAAGCTGTAGTCAGTTCTCTTTATGGAATCATTTTGTCATTTCATTATGTTAATTATACACATTTTGTGTTTGATCTAACCTATGCTTTTATTAAATTTCTATACCCTTCTTTCTCTTCTAATTTCTTTGCTTTTCAAGGCAGTATAGCATTATCTTTGAATGTTAAATTAATTTTTTTGCTCACTACTTTGACTTCTTGTATTGCCCTTAAATGTTTGGCTTTCACTATTAATCAGTGATTAAAGGGATCAAGAATTTCTGACTTACTTTTGTTTTCTAGATTCGATTCCACACATTTTTTTTGTTGCCTTTAATTAGGCAATATATGGTGTCAAGTTTCCAACTGGGGATACCAGCTAGATGTTGATGTCATTTTCCTATATCTTCAATGGTTTTATCAAGAGGTATATAGGAATACTCCTAAAGACAAATGTCAGAGACTATTTCTGGCATTTGTCTTTAGGAATATTCCTATGTACCAAGGCCTTTTCTCCTATGATCCCAACCTTGGTAATGCATATGCTTTAAAAAAAAGAACCAAACTGTAAGAAAATTCATTTTTAAAATTTTAAAATTTTATTTATTTTTATTCTAAACTTAACACTAAAGAAAACTCATTTCCATATACACAGTAAAACACAAAAAAGAGAGTTATAGGTGAAACTGTAGATCTCTATTATATCTAACTTGCTTTTAAAAAAATAATAAATTCAACCTTTAGCCTTCAAAGCTGTCTTGACTATCTGAGTTGCTTTCTGACCTTTCTTCTGTTTTTTTCTTTGCATTAAAAAAGATGACCTAATGACCTTTTCTTTACTTTTCCTTTTTTCTTCTCATTCCTTTTCTTTCTCTTTTTCTTTCTAGAATAATAAGAACTAATACATACATACATACACACACACACACACACATATACATACATATGATCTCATTTGATCCTCACAAAAAACATTGCAAGGTTAAGTGCTGCAGGAATGATTATCTCCATTTTATGGATTAAAAGGCTCAGAGAGATTAAATGGCTGGGATTACATGTCTAGTAAGGATAGGAGGTGGTATCTGAACCCAATCTTCTCCTGATTCCAAATTTCAAAGTCTTACTACTATACCATCCTATGCTGTTGTTCAGTTGTTTCAGACTCTTCCTGACTCCATTTAGGGTTTTAGTGGCAAAGATACTGGAGTGGTTTGCAATTTCCTTCTCTAACTCATGTTACAAATGAGGAAACTGAGGCAAAAAGGTTAAATGACTTGCCCAGGGTCACACAGCTAGTGAGGTCACATTTGAACTCAGCTCTTCCTGACTCCAGGCCCAGCACTTTATCCACTGTGCCACCTAGTGGCCCCGTGTTAAACTAAATTATACCATACTACACTTGCCGCATGGCTTTTAACCCTAGTAGGAAAGATTCACGGGCCCTAAAGATAAAGAAACTGAGGCAATGTTCTAGGAATTTATAAAGTTCATAGAATCTAAAAAAATCATTCTGTGTTTTACTTAATGTTTCACTTAATCTCCTTTCTCAAACCAGATAGTGCTCTCCCAAGTGATCATCCTCTGAACTGGATAGGTATGCTTAAATATAGTTCTGTCAAAATGTGCTTTAATATGTTCAGATAGTAAAAACAAAAATAACAACAACAAAAAAGAAAACTTTAAGAATCAGGGTTAGAATAATTTTGAAGCTATAATATGTCACTTTAAGCAATTTGGAACAAAATAACTTTCATGCCAAGGCCAGCTTCAAAGGACAGAAGGGAGGAAGGAATCAAGCAGAACCACCAGGGAATCTTTTTCTGGATGGAAAAGAGATCATCATGGACCTGAGAGAGTCATGTAGTTTCCTGACTATGGGCATACATGTGGGTGGCAATTGCCCTCTGGCCAGTTGAAACTCAAAAGACACATAAGTGTCTAAGAAAAAAAACAAGTTTCCTCTTAGAGTGAATAAAGGAAGTGTTCAGAGAGAGAAAAAGGAATGCTAAATAAATATTTAATATCTTTTCTCTAGTACGAAGAAAATTATCACTTAAGGATTTTTGATGTCAAGCCATTCTTAAGCCCCAAATGGAAGTAGGCTGCAGCAAACCATGGAAAATATGAATAAATGCTCAAAAATATTAGCTAAATATAGTTAACCTCGAGTTAAAGTTTCTCCTTAAAGAAAAATAAAGAAGAGGCAGAGCCAAGGTGGCAGAGAAAAGGCAGTGACTTGCCTTAGCTCTCCCCCAAATCCCTCTTAACACTTTTAAATAATGCCATAGAACAATTCCTGGAGCAGCAGAACCCCGCGAAAGGACAGAGTGAAATAATTTTCCAGCCAAAGACAACTTAGAAGTTTGGCAGGAAAGGTCTGTTGCAGGAGTGAGAGTGGAGTACAGTCCAGCACAAGCTGTGCCAGCACAGACCAGACCCCCAACAAACTAGAAACAAGCCTTGGGAGCCGCTGAATTTGCAGTAGCAGTGGCAGCGGCAGTGGCAGCGGCAGCGGTGGCAGCAGGAGCAGCAGCTGCTTCCAGAACTCTCAGCCCATAGACAGTTAAGGAGATTGAACAACTGATTAGAAGGAGATTACAAGGGGTCTCTTTGTTGGCACTGTGGGCAAAACAATATTTTGATACCAATATTCTACAAATGATAGTTCTCCAAGGTTTACACATAATCTATTGTAGTTTTGTGACCTTCTACATGTAAAAAAAAGGTATTCTCTTCCCAGGCTCTGATTGTTGCTTCCCACGTTTCTTTTTTGCCCTTCCAGCTACATGACTATTTGTGCTCAATTCTGATTAGATCTCAAGCTATGTCCAACTTCTTATTTGCTTTAACTTCTCAGCAGAATTCACTCCTCTGAAAAATTCACACATTCTGTTATTTAAGAAAAAAATGCACTAGTACTAATAGCCATGCTAAAGCATGACAATATTACCTTTGTCCCACTTTCGTTAACTTTGTCTTGCTGTGCTGTAATTATAAATATTGGCCACTAGGGGGCAGAATTTTACTTCCAAAATCAACTCGTGGTCCTGTTCAGAATAAGTAACATCAAAAAGTATAGGGGAACAAACTGTAATTTATCTCATAAGAATGTGTTGCTAAATATGGGACATGGTTTCATTATAGAAGAAATCTAGTCTGAATGAGTATTAGAGGTTGATTGTACTACAAGTGAATGGCCTTTTGGAATTCTAAATAACTATTGGACTTACTGATACCTTTTAATCTTTCCACGTTGGTTAGCCATCGAGTATCCTTCCTAGGTTTTGAAAACTGGATCCAAGCTATTAGTTACTTTTTGAATTTCTCCCCATCCATGAAATTCAAAATAGTGATCAGTGCTTTGGGCTTTGCTCTTTACTATTGTTATGGCATTTAGAAAACATGAACTTTGCTTTCTACCTTACTATTTAGAGAGCTGACTTAGAAGAGTCAGAGGTGCATCTCTAGAGATTATACCTCACTAATGTTATATTTGATATATATTTTTTCTAAGTCTGGTGCAGGACATACTTGTGGAACTCATAGTCCTGGAGTTAGTAATCAATCAATGAACATTTACTTAGCATTTAATTGTTCATAAGAGGGTTATGTTTAAGTACTAGGGGGAAAAATTGGAAGCAGTAATACAATTAATATAATTTAGTATATAAGTACATGCAGTGAAAGGCTTCTCAACATATTATGTAAAGACCAGGCCTATTAGCCAGGAAGCCTTGAATCCAAGTCCTGCTTCTAATGCATACTGTCTGACCCTAGTATAAGTTACTTAGTAACAGACCTGGAGGATGGGGTGGGAGGCTGTCAAACTTACAGATACAGAAGAAGCAGATTAAAATGTAATTGAGAAATGTTTGACAAAACAAATAAAAATACAACACATTATAATGTTTGTGATTTGTGATTTTCTAAGTCAATTTGCAGTTATTCTTCAATGTCTTCTGAAACTGGTTTCTCATCCAGTTTCTAATCTAGCATCCAATGCCTCAAATTAGAGTCTCCTTATTAGTAGTGACCCACTTCTGTCTTAGGTTGAAAAACTCCAATTCTACATTTCTCATAGATAATTATCTAAATAATCATAGACATCTGTTTCATAGTTCCTAAACAGTCTTTGATTTAGAGTTTCCCAGAAATAAGCTCCAAAGTCCAAACAATAGTCATTATCAAAAGAGCTGCTAGGAAACAAGGTACTGAAGCCTTCTCTAATTTCAGTCAATATTTGTTTCTGTTTTCCTAGTTTATAGTATACAGTAAACCTGTAATTAACTAGTTCTGCTACCCATCTTTGGCAAGCAGTACCCAACTGGACATTGGACAAAATGTCAATCCATATACATAGCCTTTGATTTTCTTACTGATACCCTACTTCAAAGCCAAGAATTTTAGTTTGTATATGGGATACTGAGTCTATTAGCAAGTTTTCTACTGTTGAATGTAACAGATTTTTGATGATCATTACTCTCCTGGTATGAAATTGCTCTCAAACCTTCTAAGGTAGCCATGGTATTTAGAATACAGGGTTTACTTGGGCCTACATAGGCTAACACTAATACATACGTGATGTATTTAACCAAATCTTGAAAAGATTTTTCACATTATTCATCCCAATATTCTCTAAGTGGCTACCATGGAATGTCAAGCTGATCTTTCTTGTCTTTCTGCTACCTAGTCCGCTACACTGAAAACGTCAGAAAAAAAGTATTTGGTATAGCTATTTTATTCAAGTCCCAATAACATACTGTCAATCACCAAGTACGATCCACAAGGCACATAGGATTATTATGAGGGAAATTTGAATAAAGAAATACAGGACACTGCCCCTTTCTTGTATGAACAATTTATTTACTCACAGGGGCAGAAAAACTGTATTCATAGGAGAAAGAGAGTAAAGTAGCTTCAAGAGAAACACATACAAGTCTAAGGATTTGAGAGAAAATAGTTCCTCAGATAGAAGCACTGAGAAGAACTAAATAAAATCAGTACAGAAGCAGAAATAATTCAAAACTGATGTTAGAGATGGCTGTAGTACCTTGTTTCCCAGCAGCTAGTTTGAATACTACTATTCTCAGGACTTTGCAGTTTATTTCTGGAAAAGTCTGAATAAAAATACTATTAGAGAACTATGGGACAATTATCTATGGACTCTTTATGTCATGTCTGATAAAAATATGGATTTTAGGTTTCTCAACCTAAGGTAGAGGTGGATTACTACATAGAGTACCCTGATTTTATGCATAAGAAGAGATATGAAAAAACACATTTTGAGAAGACACTTGAGAAGTCAGCTGAGAAGACTTAGAACAGCTGTCAAAAGAAGTTGCTTATAGAAGATGGACTACCAAAGCCTTCCAAATTGAGAATGCAGGAGAAGAGAAACTGAGAGAAGGTTAATAAAGGTAAGCAGAGTAGAGGACAGCCAAGCACAGCTAAAACTAGTTGACATGTAGGGAATGAATCAGATAGAAGGACTGCAGAAAGAACTGAATGGGAAAATGATACTTTTCTCTCTAGTACCATTTTCAGCTTGAGACAGAGAGCAAACCCCTCAGGAAGTTGTCTGTGTTTCCCTTTATTGCCTTCTATGCCTCAAGAAGGGAAAATCCCTCAAAGTCTAAGGAGAACAAGACCTAAATAGCTGTGCAGATCCCAGGTTTAAAGGAATCTGCTTTTCACCAAAAATGTCATTCTGTCTTGCCAAGGGAGCAGATCTGGAAAGCTCTACAGGCTTAAGGTTTTATTTTTGTTTTTGTTTTTAAAGAAAGTGAAAAATTATGCTTCAATCTGAATTCAGAATCAATCAGTTCTTTCTCTGAAGGTAGATAGCATTTTCATCATAAGTCCTTTGGAATTGTCTAGGATCATTGTAATGATCAGAATAACTGTCATCCACCATTGATCACTGTACAATATTGCAGTTATTATGTACAGTGTCCTCCTGGTTCTGCTCACTTCACTTTGCATCATTTCACATAAGTCTTCCCAGTTTTTCTGAAACCATCCTGCTTGTCATTTCTTATAGCACTATCTTCTATCCAGTACTCCATCACAACCATATACCACAACTTGTTCAGTTAATTGATGGATATCCCCTCAATTTCCAGTTCTTAGGCTTAAGATTGATATTAGCTAAAAGAGCTTAGGGAAAACAAGCCAAGATGGCAGAGTAGGAGGAGGCAGTATAGACCTGCTGTACTCTTTCCTTTCCCCATAACTACTCCACAAGGACCTAGAAAAATGCTAGATTGAGTTCTGATTGGGAAACCTAAGGAAAAGTTTCAGTATTTTTCCAACAAAGGTCAAACTAGGGAGACAGAGCTCTGCAGACACAGGAAAAGGGACATAACCACAAAGGTCCTATACAAAGCCTTCCACTGCACAGACAGAACTAGGGCCTGCAATTGTGCTCTAAGGCAAAAAGACATTCCAAATCTAGGACAGAGAGTCCTGATATTATACAAAGAGTGGGAACAGGTACCAATCAGCAGCTATGCTGTTGATACCTCAGTGTAGACTGAGGAAGGGACTTGTACTTAGCAGTGGCTTCCAGGGCAGCGCCTACTATGTGCCAGGAACTGTGCTAAGTGCTTTACAAATATTATAAATCATTTGATTCTTACAACAACCTGGAAGGATGGCATTATTATTATTATTCCAATTTTACAGTTGAAGAAACTGAGGCAGGCAGAAGTTAAGTGACTTGCCAAGGGTCTGAGGTAGGATTTGAACTTAGGCTTCCTGACTTGAGGCTCAGAGCTGAAGTTCCCATTGTACCACTTAGCTGCCAAGACATTCTCCAAAGAAACCTCTGGGTCAAATAGCATGTAGCCTATAATATACACGTGGCCTATTAGTTCCTGCCTTCTTTAACACTGACCTCTTCACCTGGGTAGTCAACAAATCCATTAAACAGGTCTATGACTTCAAAGCATGATTTAAAAAAAAATCAAAAGCTCACTCCCGTTAATTGTCTAAAACAACAACGTCCATTTGTTCTTATTCTCTCTGTGTTGGTGATCTTTTCCATAGATTTAATCTTTTCCATAGATTTAATAAGAGCCAGGTGATGTTTAAAATCCAGCAATTGTGGACTATAAAATCCAGCTAAAAATTACTTCCAGTTCAATTCTATCCCCTGTTTGTCTTTCCAATTGTTAGAGTTAGATGGGCTTACTTTTCCACAAGTAGAATAATGCAGAGATTTTAAGAACAGCTACAGGAAGTAGTACACTGTAGGTGGGCTCGGGCTTACACAATAAAAAGTTGATGGTTCCATAAAGACCCCAAAATCAAGATAAGGGTCGAGCCAGCTCAGACCAGTTAGGGTCAACCTGAGGACATCTGAAAAATATTAGTGCGCCTGCTTAATGAATGTCATTACTATTATCTGACACACCCCGCATAAAATTAGAGCCTCATTAACGTCCCATGACGTATGACCAAGGGAGGGGGAACATACTTGAGCATATCAAGGGGAAACATGTAAGGAAAGGTGTAACTTGGGAAGGGATGGACCAATCCAGGCCTGGGAGGTTTCACGCCGAATTCAACTGCATAAAAGCACACTTGCCCTTGCACTCAGGGCCCACCCCTCCTAAAGAGGGTGGAGCCCGCTTCTGGCCAGAACCGTCTAAATTCTCTGGACTTTCTTTGTAATAAATTTTCTTGATATTAAATTTTTGGTGTCAAGCTTATTTCTAGCACTATCCACCAGCTTGCCTGTATCTTGATGATTCTGACTTAAAGCCTGCTCTCCTGATTAGTAAGTCTCTGATGGGGATTGCCATTGGGTGAGAGCCACAGCCATGCTTCTCTCTTTACTCTCTTTGTCTGACTCTGCCCCCTTCACACTTTACTCCTCCCATTTATAGTTTGACTCCCCCATTAGAATGTAAGTTCCTGGGGCAGCTAGGTAGAGCATTGGCCCCAGAGTAAGGAGTACCCGACTTCAAATCCTCAGACACTTAGTAGCTGTGTGATCCTGGGCAAATCACTTAACCCTGATTGCCTCAAAAAAATTAAAAAAGAATTTAAGTTCCTTGAGGTCTATGGATCTACTACTTTTCTATCTATCTATCTATCTATCTATCTATCTATCTATCTATCTATCTGTCTGTCTGTCTGTCTGTCTGTCTGTCTGTCTGTCTGTCTGTCTATCTATCTATCTGTCTGTCTCTCTGTCTGTCTATCTATCTATCTTCAGAGTTAGGGATGGGTCTGGGATAGGGAACAGATCTGTGATTTAATTTGGTATAAATAACTCCGAAGTATGAAAATTCCCTCTATCAATGCAGGTTGATACCTTTTCAACAACTTACAGCTTTAGAGAGCTGTCCTCAGCACAGAGAGATGAAGTGACTTGACTAGAGGTATACAGACAGAAGGTGTTAAGAGTTGAACCTAGTTTTACTTTGAGGTCAATTCTCTTTCTACTATGCTGAGAATTAAAAGAATACAGCTTAAAAGGTTACAAAGAGTATAAAAGTTAACTCCCTCCCACCTTCTTGATTATCACATCAGAAAACCCAAGATACTGACCCTAAATCCAGCAAAAGCCCAGAAGTCCCAAGGCATCCAATCAGCTTGGTATTGCTGAGGGGAATAGAAGTTCAGCAGTATTCTATGGCAGACATTTCCCTTTCTACTTAAAGTAGTGGATGTGTAAGGTGTTGGATAGAACCCCCTACCCAATCATGGCCAAGCTCCTACTACAAGACGGTGGGGAAGAGAAATCACTATAAATTAGTATCACTTCCCCTTCTCTCCTTTTCAATCATCTCCCTTCTCCAGCCCAAATACCTCCAACTTTTGTACAGCTCAAATTCAATCTGGGGTAGAAATTTGAAGTAACAAAAAAACAAAAAAGAGAGAGAATAGTATCTAGTTTCTCACTTACAAACTCACAGGTACGAAAAGAAAACGTTCTAAAGCAAATTAGGTAGATTTTCCAAGTTGAATAGCAAAACTAACCTGCACTTTCACCTCAATCTGATACCTCTTTCATTTGTGGCCTTTGGGTGCCTAAAGGCATACCAAAGGGACATAATTGTTTCACAAAACTTTGACAACTCTGCTTCAAGTGAAAATAAAAATGCTTCTTGACCTCTCACTCAGGGTTTTATTAGAAGCTTCCATAGGTGCTCTGTGTCCTTCTATCTATCGTGCCTGAAATTGATAAATATTCAATCAATGAATCAATGAAATATTCACTGATTAAATATCCATTGTGGAAATACAAAAACAAAAACAACGAAACAGTTCCTTCTCTTAAGGAAGGGAAAATAACAGTTTTACATATAAGCAAAATGAAAGTGGAAAAGGAAGAATATAATGGTAAGGTCTATCAGCCAAAAGTCCCTCAATAGAACAGAGAAACTTTTTTCTTTGGCAGATTGCTCTTAGCCTTATATAGTATATACATATACATATGTATAAATATAGATATGCATACATAAAATATATGCACACATATAAAATACATATGTTGTTGTTCATTTGTTTCAGTTGTGTCCAACTCTTTATGATCCCATTTAGGGTTTTCTTGACAAAGATACTGGAGTGGTTTGCCATTTCCTTTTCCAGCTCATTTTACAAATGAGGAACTGAAGCGAACAGAGCTATGTGACTTGCCCAGGGTCACACATGAACTCAGGAAGACTCTTCTTCCTGACTCCAGGTCTGGTGCTCTATCTACTGTACCACCAGCTACCCCTTCAAATACATCTATACAGGAATATGTACACACATATGTATTACAGAGGAACTTTGTTTTGAGGGAAAGGGAATCTAAAAACTTGGGTGGGGCAATAGGAGAGGCATCTTGTAGGAGCTTGCAGTTGAACTGACCTCTGAAGGAAGCTAGGGAGCTAGAGGTTAGAGGGGAATACATTCCTGGCAAAGGAAAAAGCCTGTCCCAAAGCAGAAGAATGTTATATATGAGACATAGAAAGTAGGTTAGTGTGGTTGGAACAAAGAGTGTATGAATGGGAGTAATGTGTATCCAGCCTTAATAAGCAGGCTAAAGCCATATTGTTTTTGTTGTTCAGTCATGTCCAACTCTTTGTGACCCTATTTTCTTGGCAAAGACAGTGTTGGAGTGGTTTGCCATTTTTCATTTTACAGATGAGGAACTGAGGCAAACAGTTAAGTGATTTGCCAAGGTTTACACAATGTGAGGCTGGATTTGAACTTATGAAGATGAGTCTTCCTTATTCTCAGCCCAGTGCCCTATCCACTGTACCACCTGCCCAAACTGCCATACATAAAGAGGACTTTAAATGCCAAACAGAGGAACATGTATTTTATCCTTCAGGTAACAGGAAATCATTGAGCTTTTGAAGCAGGGAGTAATATAATTAGATTTGTGCTTCAGGAATACCATATTTGAAGGACAGAATGGGAAAGGGAGAGTCTTGAATCAAGGAGAAAAATCAGGAAGCTATCGCAATAGTTCAGGAGGGAAATGACCAAGGTGATAGCCATATGATTGGAGAGAAGGAAAGTAATGCAAGAGATGTTATAGACTTAGAATTGACAAGACTAAGCAACTGATTATATATAGAAGTAAGGGAGAGAATAGTGGTTGCAAACCTGGGTGACTGATATACTCTTGACAAAAATAGAGATGAGATTGGGGAGGAAGACAATACAATCTGTTTTGGGCACGTTGAGTTTCAGATAGCTACAGGACAAGAAGATAGTTTAAACATGTCCAAAAAGCAATTGGTGATGTAGTGCTGGAACTCAGAAGAGAGACTACAGCTGAATATAAAGATCTAGAAGTCATCAATATAGAGCTGACAATTGCAATCATGGGAATTGATGGAATAACAAACAAGTGGAATATAAAGAGAAAAGAGCAGATAGACCATGACACACTAGACAACCTATAGTCAGGAATTGAGGGGGAGGGGTACTAGGGGTGGGACATGGATGATGACCTAACAAAGGAGACTGAGAGAAGGAACAGTCAAACAGGTAGGAGGAAAACCAAGACAGAAGAGTGTCATGAAAATCCAGAGGCAAGAGGATGATGAAGTGTCAAATTTTACATAGATGTCATAAAGTATGAAGGTGGGGAAAAGGACTTTGAATTTGGTGGTTAAAAATATCATGGTAAATATGGAGGGAGCAGTTTTTGTTGAAAGCTGAGTTTGGAAGTTTTATTGCAAGGGGTTGAAAAATGAGTGAAAGAAGTAGATGCAAGGATTACAGAATTTGTCTGTAAAAGGGAAAAGATATGTTAGATAACAAGGGTTGATTTTAAGGATTCAGTAGATGAGCATGTTTATGAGCATTAGGGAAGGAACTAGTGGATAGAAAGAGAATGAAAATGGGAGTAGGGGGAGATGATGATGGGAGGGGCAATTTGCCAAAGGAAAAAGGATAAAGAGGGGGCAGATCTTTGCAAGGAGAAGGGGCCACCTTTTTACCAGAGACTAAAGTGACATGACCAATGTTTCATTCATTATATTCCTACAGAACATGAAATCAATCTACCATCCAAAACCTCTTTATTCCCACATCCCATTGTAAAAATACTGGCACCTTACTATGGTGCTATTTGCTGCTATGTAACTCTTCTGTTACTGCAAACTGTAGCTCCTTTGTTACCAAATAAACATTGTTCACTTAGTATGCTAACACCTTCAGTTACATTACTTAATGATAAAAGTCTTCATAATATTTTGTTAATGTTGATCTGAATTGTAAACAGCAAAATTAAGAATCACAAGATGCTTTTAAACACCATTCTAAAGTATAATACTAAAGTGTAATTCTAAAGTGTAATCCTGGACAAGTCACTTAAACTTTCTGGACCTCAGTTTCTTCATTATAAAATAAAGCTAGATGACCTCTGAAGTCCCTTCAAATCTATGATCTAAGCAATATGTCACTTTGGCAGGTAAAGGTTTTATATACTTGATACAGGTAAGAAGTTAAGGCACAAAGAAAGGAAATGTTTAACCCAGAATACCCAACTCTCAATTCCGCTCTGGAAGTAACAGAACTGATTTTTTTTTTATCCTTTGGCCTATTAACTTTCATGGAGAAATGTATTTGTGTTAAAAGTGAGCAACCTTATCCAACTTCTGAACTGGGTATGGGAAAAAAAACCCACCTTCTTTCTAATAAATCTTATCAAACTAAACCATCAAACTTAACGGATATATTTGAAACACTCCATTCTATCCTGGAACGTGATCCTTCATGGGTTTGTTTTTAATGACACATTTGCCTCATATGTAAAAACATCTGATGAGACACCTGTGATAGCAACTCTTGGTTACAGCACATACTCAAGACAGAAATGAATTTCTAAGGTAAGTAATAATCAACATTCCCCCCGCAAATGATTTAGCATTCCACACTACGCATATGCAGTACCAAAAGAATCCTCTTCATTCAAACACCTTGCCAAAATTATTTGGAAAGTGAGTCAAGAATCTCTTGTCATTCCAGTGGGAAACTGACAAATTTTTTTATTTGACTTTGAAGAAATGCACATCAATATAATTTGTATTTCTGCAGAGATTTAGGACTTTGCTGAATAGAAATTCTAGAACAAGAAAGTAAAGACACATTCTCTTGTTCTAAGATTGCTTCAGATTGGCAGTCTCACTTTCTTTCCTATGAGTGTCAGAGAAATATAACCTTAATTTGTTATTTTCTCCTTACCTTCCTGCCTTGCTTCTTTGGCTTCAGTTTTCTTTAGAACTAAAAGGTGTGTAACAGAGAGCTACATATGGCATGCAACAGAAGAACCTAAATGTAGCCTCTAGAATTCTTCAAGATTGTTCACAGGAACTTGCCTGTCACTGGTAGAGTTGTACTACCAAGAGAAGAGAGGCTTTAATATAGGACGCTCTTATATCCCTAGCCACTACAAGCTAAGATTTGCAGTCTGTGGGCTGGACCTCCTACGGATAATTGCAACCACCATTGTATTGTGCAATAGAGATAAAGTCCTCTGGTCCCCAAAAAGAAATGCTAATGGAGCCCTCAGTAGGCCAAAGTTTATGAGATACTATTTTGTTACCACTTTGGCAATCAAGCACCAAACAGGTTGTAGGGAAATAATATGAAAAAGATTATGTTAGGTACTTGCCTATAAAATCTGGCTGGGGATTTAACATTTTATTTTAATGTTGAGTTTATAATATTTCTTAGTAATGTAGAGTTTGTTGTGGGAAAGAAAAAAGAATGAATTTTATAGAAATGTTCTTAGTATATGATGAAAACCACAAATTTCTGAGTTTTTATTGGAGCAAAGTGCCTCCCAATGTCTCTTAAAAGAGTATCCTGCATTTGCTGTTAAGGACACTGCATGGGGAGTCAGAGGATCTGGTTCTAATCCTTACTCTGTTTCTTGATATTTGCCACCTCCCTCCCCCGTGTAACCTTAGAAAAGTCATTTTACATGGGCTTCAGTTTCCTCATTTGTAGAATGAGATAGTTGTACTAGGTAATTTCTAAAGTCTCTTCCATTCCAAAATCTAGGATTCTATTCATAAGTGTACTTTTAGGGCTTTGTCCTAGGCCCTCTCTTCTTTTCTCTCTATATTCTCACTTGTGATCTTGTTTCCATAGATTCATCTATAATTTATTTGCAGATGACTCTCAAATCTACATATTCAAGCCTTGCATCTTTTTTTTCTTGGTTCTATAAGCACATCATCAACTGTGCACTTAACATTTCAACCTATGTTTCCCATTGTCATCTCCAACTCAACATGATTAAACAAAATACATTATATTTCCTCTTGAGCCCATCCTTCTTCCTAACTTTATTTTGGTCAAGAGTACCACTGTTCTTCTCTTCACAACCTAGAATGCAATTCCAATATTCAACCAATTGCCAAGTGCTGTTGATTCCACTTCCTCATCACAACTGTACTCTCCTCTCTCTTGATACAACTAGGTAGCCCAAGACCTCTCCACTTCTTGCAATAGCCTCCCAATTGATGTTCCTGAAACCAGTCTCTCTCTTTCCAATATGTCTTCTGCATAGCTGCCAAAGTGGTTTTCCTAAGACACAGACATGAATATATCATTCTTCTTCTAAAGAAACTTTGGTGACGTCCTGCTGCTTGTTTGGCATTTAAATCTCTTTACAATGTGGTGCCTGCCTATCTTTACAGGCTGATTACACATTATTCCCCCTACCTCACTGCCCTGACATAGTCTACACTTCAGTCAAACTGACCTGCTTAATGTTCCTTCCAAATAGCTTTCCATTTCCTATTTCTAGGCCTTTGAGCAGGTTGTTCCTCTTGCCTGGAATTCTCTTCTTCCTCACTTCCTCCTCTTGGAATCCCCAACTCTTCAATGGCAAGCTCAAGTTCTACTGACTTCAAGAAGTCTTTTCTGATTCTCCTGCTTATTATTAACTTTCCTCCTTCCTGTGTATGTGTTTTGTATAGTCTGTATTTATCTATTAATATGTTGTATGCCCTCTGTAGAATGTAAGCTTTTCGAGGGCAAGGTCTATCTTGTTTTGTATTTGTATCCCCAGCACCTAGAACAGTAGGCACTTAATACTTGTTTTTTAATTGATTTACATTGTATTGAATAGGAAATAGGAAGGTCACAGATGGCAAGCCTTATAAATAACATCAGAAACATTAGAACAATGTTTTGAACCTACTAACAAGTCCTTAAGATGTTGCTGGATCCAAATGTAGTGTTGAAAATACTGAAATGGTAAATTTCGTTCTTTTGGAATTAGATAATATTTCTTTATAATAATGACAAAGGACGAATGTTTTGATAGACTGAAATGGCTTTTGAAAGGGCTATTCATCTAGATCATGCTTGGCAAATGAAATCCTATGAAAAATAGTGAAAATATCAGATTTTGAAAGCAAACATCAAAATGTGTGAATGTTCTTCTGGAGCATCTTTCAGTATTTCATTTCAGAGGAAAGATTTCCAAAGAACTTTTTTCCTTAGAAATTCTCTTTTGGCTGACCTGGGGGCAAACTCATCTATAATCAACTGCAGGAACTATTGCAGTATCAAACCAGATTTACATCACTATTATTTCAACTTAACCATAAGACTGTGTTAGGAAAAATGGGCTCTAAGGAAGGAAATCCTGACTGGAAAACTGAAGTTTCTTGGTGTAGTAAGAATGTTTAGTATGACCAACTCCACTTTGTTTAAAGCCTCTATTTAGCTGACCAAATAGCCAATCCATGAAATGACAGCCAAAGAATAAGTATACATTATATTATTGCAGTTTTCTCTTGTGGCTTAACCAACCACATCACCCTCAATTCAGCATATTGGGCTGAATTTCCATCTCATTCTTTAACCAGTTATTCCCCAATGAATGGGTGAAGGCAGCTGCTCACCATTTAATGACTTCTAGGGTGAGAATACATTTCCATTCATGAACTATGCATTGCTTTTGTCTTTCAGCTTTTGACAGGTCAGGGAACACTCAGGAAGGCAGTTGCTTACTCTTGTGACATCTCTTCATGGAAGCTTAGTTGGCATGTCAACAGTATGGGCAACTATTTCCTCATGAAGACAACTTATCCCTGTTTCCCCAGCACTTGGTCTGTTGATTACAAGCCATTTCCACCTAAGCACTGGCTGTGTGGTGGTGGTTATTCCAACATGTTTATCAGAGGTGGTTTTGGCTCATGCTAGTGTAGGAATTGGTGTTAATAGCAGCAGCAGTACACCTTGGGTCAAGCCTTTGCTTTCTATAATATACTGATGGGGATATTTTTTCCATAATGGTGTATCTAGTCTGAGGACCAATCATTTTTTGAGTCCAAAGCATAACTAGCATATAAGCCTTCTTATTCTCCTCCTTAAAAACACCAAGTCATAAAGTCTCCTTCATAGCTGACTTCTAACCTAGAGGAGGGATCTGAGGAAATTGAGACTAGAGGTCAACTTGTTGCATAGTCTCCTTTACCTGTTCTAATGAATGCTATTGTTGTGGACCCATTCAAAACATTTTGATTTCCTTGTAACCTCATATATCATACCTGAGGAATGTGGTTTCTCCAGGAACCAAACTATCTAACTATTCTCTGTACTTTCTTCTTGTCCTGTGGTAGTAGTAAACTTCTAGCTAGTGCAATGGGTAGAACTAGGTAGAACACTTGGCCTGGAGTCAGGAAGAACTGAGTTCAAATCCAGGCTTAGGTACTTATTAGCTGGGCCAGTCATTTAACTCCTGTCTACTTCCTCAAGCTATGAAATGGGGAGAATAATAACATCTACCACTAGGGTCATTGTGAAGATCAAATGAGATAATATTTGTGAAATACTTAACACATGGTAGGTACATAATAAATGCTTGTTCCCTTTTCCTCCTTCCAGTAAGACAAAGATCTTTATCACTTGTTGGGGAGTAGAAATTCCTTCAGAAATTCAAATCATCCTCAGGGAATTTAACTGATGGTGGCCTTCTCTGTACCTTTTGCAGGGTAACTGCCTATGTTTATTATCTAGGCCTTCAATAATCATGTCAGTGACTTCCTCTACTCTTATTTGTTGTGCCCCCTAACTAATATGTGTTCCATGTAATTCTGGACAAAGTTGCCTGGGTTAATGATATCTAAGTGTTGTTTGCACAAATTATGCATAACACTGGACTATTAACATATCCTTGCAGCAAATAAAGGCCAATTTTCCTTGACTTTCTTTAGCCCCAGGTCACTATTCCTTCTTTGCCATCCACATGCGGCTCTGGTGTCCCTGTATTTGAAGGCATTTTGGACAAAATACCTCTAAAATAACCCTAGTTATTTCTATATCTTCTTAGCTTATTTTCTGCCTCTAAAGGGATAGAAATACACTTGTTCCTATAAAAATGCGTCTGTCCCTTTCCTCTATTTAAAAAAATTTTGCATTGGCAGTTCTGGCTTATGCCAAGTCATAAGATCTCTGACCACTGTCTTAGTATCCTTATTTTGGATACCTATGATTCATCTCAGATTTGTAATAGTCTACTGTTGCAGGGTTTATGAGGTCCCATCTTATCTCTAAGGGACCAGAAAAAATAGGTCTTGTATGGCACTTTATTTTTAAAAATTTTCTCTTAATATTTGACAGTATTAACCTGACCTCAGTATATATGGGGGGGGAAACAAGAGAGAAGGAGTGATGGATGGAGGCAGAAATCAGGGGAGCAGAGGAAGAGAAAAGGAGAGGAAATGGGAGAGAGAGAAGGAGAGAAGAAGAAGGAGGAGGAGGAGGAGCAGGAGGAAGTAGAAGAAAAGAGTAGGCATTGTGTTGACTCATGTAAGGAAGGGATTCCCTACTACTGAAGCATGGGGTTCAGTAACTCAGCCCTTGCTCTCTTCAGAGAAGACAGGAAATGCCAGCAGAGTTATTGACCTTTCTCCATCTGTGAAAGTGCAACTGCCAAGAAACCTCATCCCAGCCCTGGTCAGCAATTTGTGGATGTAGAGGTGAAAGGATTCCCTATTTTCTGACCTGTCTTTTATATGGTTATCTGGCAAGTCGGTAAATTGATTAATTAATTAAACCACCCTCAGGTGAATAGGGTGGACTCAAGTCATATGTGTAGAAACGCAGGAGTATGTCCTAGTCCCAGGAGACCCAGGAGCAGGCTGATGACTGGTGCCTCCTATTGGCTTTTACAATTCTAGCTAGGGGCTAGCTGGTTACACTCAAATTCTTATTGTTGGTCTGTTGCTTAATTTATTTACCACATAATTTGTTTGGTAGGTAAATATAGAACTATCATAAGTTATTTACAATACTTTTTCATTGATTATCTGTCCTATCTGTTGGTTCACATATGTTTATCAGTTGTTTAGAAACACATATTGTTTTCCATTGTCTCAGATCTGAAAACATACATATGCTTTCTAATTGTTTTAAAATATGTTTTAAAATCTGGTTTCAGAAAACCCAATATTGAGGTGGTGGTGGCACAGAAGAAACAGTAATCAGTAAATAGGTTAAAAAATAAGATGTTATATTTGTAATAAGATATGATTTCCTATTACTTCATTTGGAGGAAATCATTATTGCCTTGAGGGAGTGCATTCTATTGCACTGTTTCTTCAGCTCTTTCCTGCAATTATCGCATCTACCGTAACAAAATGAAATCTAGTTACATGAAACTGACATAGAAGCTCAACTAATGATTTTGGAGAGTCATTTTATCTGCCTTTGGGATTATTGCAATTTAAAAGTCTGTCTTATTTTACTCATGGGATTCCTATAGCATCCAGTTCATGAGAAGGAACTAGTCCCAACCATCAACAGTATTCCCATAAAGGGTTGTGATTATACTCTAGAATCAAATTTGTACCAACCATCCAAAAGCAAGTCTAATACACAGAGAAAGGTCATAGTAAGAAAAACTGTTAAGAAAGGGCTGTATTAAAAAGTAATTGTGGAAGGATAGAACACTAAGTCCTCAGTTGTGTTATAGGATATGCCAAAAGTTTAAGCTTGACTAATTTAAAACTGCACTAAGTCTTTTGGGAGACCCTATATATCATCCTCCCCGTTTACTCTATAGTTTGGGCACAAGGGACTCCTCTCAGGTCATTACCAATGGAACTTAATTTCCTGTCTCCTCGCCTTTGCACAAGCTGTTCCTCATGCCTGGGATTCACAACCTCCTCACTTACACCACTGAGATCCCAATTTTCTCTCAAATATCAGCATGTGTCACTTTCTACATGAAGTCTTTTCTAATTATTTTCACCAAATTAGCTTGCATTTATGTATTTGTACAAAATATTTCAGCTTTAATAATAATCTCTTTGTTTCTTAATTAGTAAAATGGAAACAACCCATCTTCCCTGCTTACCTCACCATGTAGGTATTATCTTCTCTATTTGTAGCTAGAAGGTTTGAACACAGTATGATTTGCAAACATCCTTGAATACATCTTAGAGAAACTTTTGTTATGGCTGAGGTCATAAAACAAATATAACCCAGAGGAACAAAGAGAAGCTTGAAGAAGCCACAGGCTACACTATGCAATTTTACAGATAGTTAGAAATTTTCATCCTTAATAGGGAGCACAGAGTCATTACTGAATTTGTCCACCTCTATGAACAGTGACATAGTGACAAAGGAACAGCAGATAAATTTGGAATGTCCAATAGAATAATCTGCCATTTTGGCATCAATCTTAAGACGGAACCAAAGAGCTCCAAAACTGTAAAAGTGTTCACACATCTTTATGGCTGTGAAACATGAGACACAGATCAATCTTTTGGGGTCATTTTTATTTACTTGGAACTGATTAATCAACCACCACTACCTAAACAATGCTTAGCATAGACTATGTATTCAAGAAATGTTTTTTTGGATCCTATCAAATTGAAGTAACAACTGCCTACAACCCAGTTTTACTTGGCTGGTGTTGTAGCCTGGGCCTGAAACAGGCTAATTCCCTCATGGCTTAGGTCTGATACTGGAATGAAATGCGCTACTTATAGGTCATTAAACAATTAACAAAGTGAGGTTTACCTAGTCATAGAATAGAAAGGATATGGCACTCGGGTGGGACACACCATTTCCCTTGCTTCCCTTTATGAAAAGTACATCTGAGCAGCAGAGTCCTAAGTGGTAAACCTAGTGGCCTTAGGACATCCACTTATTCTTAAGAGCCCAATGCCTTTAGGTGACCAGGAAGTCAAGTCAATGCTGCCTGAAGCCATCAAGAAGCTGAATCAACACACACTGGGGATAGCTTCCTTGCCTTCTAGGGATAAAATGAACTAAACTACATGGGGACCTGGTAGATATTGATCCTATCATGGTTGGACCTTTGGCAGTGTCATGCAGCAGAAAGTAAAGGGTTTTAGAAGAACTGGGCTCCAGCCCAAACTCCAGCCATTTAAATTTTCTGGGCCTGAGGTATTTCATCTATAAAATGACAGGCCTGGAATATTGTTTAGTTGTTTCAATTATGTCTGCTCTTTGTGACCCCATTTGGAGTTTTCTTGGCAGAGATACTAGAGTGGTTTGCCATTTCCTTCTCCAGCTCATTTTACAGATGAGGAAACTGAGGCAAACCAGTTTAAGTGACTTGCCCAGGGTTACACAGCTAGTAACTGTCTGAGGATGATTTGAACTCAGGTCTTCCTGACTCCAGGCCCAGCACTGTGTCCATTGTACCACTGAGCTGCTAGGGCTAGAATAGAACATTTCTAATATTTCTTCAAAGCTAAGGGGATTAATACCAAGGACAGAAAGACACCCATCTTCTGTATGATGAGTTGAAGTGGGGCAATTGCCATATGGTAGACAAAATAAATATTTTAAGAATAAAATGGGACAAAATTTTAAGCAAGAAGGCATATTTATGGGATGTAGGGAAACAAATATAAAACCTAGAGTACAGCAAACACATTTGGAACAGGGTGAAGGTATTCATGGTAGCATATCAAAGAGGTAACACCATTTAGTTATTTTGATAATTGTATTCATTAGTGGTTATGTAACTTATTAACATTCATTCACTTATTCAACAAGTATTTGTTAAGTACCTTATATGGCACTGAGTCCAGTGCTAGGTGTATAAAGATGAAAGAAGTAATTATTAAGCATAGCAATATGGTAGATAAGATATTCTTGTCTTTATTCCTTCAGTCTTATGTTGCTGTAAGATTTTAGTTTTTTAAACTTAAAAATACTGGAAATATATAAAAGCCTGGCATCCTGAATAGAGAGATACCCTTGGAGTCATGAAGAGGGGAGCTCAAGTCTTCTCTCAGACACACATTAGTTGTGGTGATGAATAAGTTGCTTAACCTTTCAATGTCCCAGACCACAAAGAGTATAATTTGCAGAAGAGTTGATCTTTATTGGTGAAGGGAATTTTAATGTTAGGAATATGCTATACCAATGAAACCATAGGCTAGGACCATAAAACAATGTGGCTATAGTCACCTTTATACTTTTACTAGGAAAGAATAGTCTTTCCTAGGCACAGAAAGCTCACCTAAGTCCAGAATGCTGCATCTTCACATTTTGGAATCCTCCTCATTTTTATTTAAAGCCAGTTCAACCATCTCTTCAATGAAGATTCTCCCCACCACTACTCCCACCCCCAGGCAAAATTCATCCTTCCTTAAACAACATAAAGCACTTTATAACTTTCTTATGCTCTTATAATGTTTTATTTTGTGTAACAATTGTTTGTGGCTGTTTTCACTTTCTCCTTCCTTCCTAGCTGTACGTAACCCCTTTACTAGATTACAAACTCCATGATATCAGAGAATGGATTTTATTCATGTCTCTGCATTTCCTCCACACCTTTCTCCTCCCCCCAACACCTAAGACAGTGTTAGGCACTTAATAAATGTTTGTTGAATTGAATATAAAGTAATGAAATATATTTCTTCCTCTACCTCCTCCATCTGCCATAGAATTTAAGTTCCTGGAGGGAAGGTACAACTTTGTATTTTGTCTTTGTAACTCCAGTGTCTGGAACAGCACCATGCACAAAGCAAACACCTTAAAAACCTGTCAAATTTAATTGAATTTTCTGTTTGTTACCCAGAGAATTTGATCTCATTACTTTACAATTGTACCTTGTATGTTTGTATACATGTGTATATACATAATTAGCATATTTCTTTTAGTGCTCTTATTCCATTTCAAAAAAAATTTCTGAGGGATGCCTTTTCTGAAAGAGGCTCAGAATGGTAGAGGAAGGATCATCAGAGTATTAGAGATCCCTAGACACTGAGGCTTAGATTACTGAGGAGCTCTTGGTTTAGAAGGTGGAGAGAGAAAGGGATATCATTCCTGTCCTAGTACAAGGAGGTCTCAAACATACATATTGCTTCTTGCTCAAACATCTCAACCTCACACAGTTCCTTAGTTTACTCATTTTACATAACCGACTTACCCCACCTTAACCACATACAAAGATGGTCATATTTATGGACCTGCCACAGTGCCCAGTGCTTCATCCACAAATATACACCTAATGTTTATGAATATTTAATTTATCTTATTTGATCACAATCTATTGTAATTGCACCACTCCCTCTGCCTTGTGACCCTGAACCCTGTTCTTCATCCACATCATGACCTCTAATCACTCTATCCCTTAGTTCCTTCCCAGGCCATCACCCCTGAACCAGTTACACTCTCTTCCTTTCCCTATCTTGACTTCTTGGTGAACCAGTTCAACTCTATACTGTCCTCTTCTCTCAAGTCCCTTAACTCCTTCTCTTATTGCCAGACTTGCCCTGCCAGTTCTTAGCCATGGATCACTCCCACCATCTGCTGTCTTTACTCCTACACAGGGACTGCTAAACAAAGGTGGAGAAAATCATGAAACCATGCTTATTGGGTCAACTACAAATTTATGTTACATAACCTCCACTGGGCCCTAACTGCTACTGGGCAATCTTTTTACACCTTCTAATTAACTCATAATCTCTTTCACCACTGAGATTTTTCCAAATGTTTTTTCCCTCCTCATACCCCTACCCTATTAGCTGAGAATTTTGCCTTATATTTTACTAAAAAATGTTTATATCATTCACTGAAAGCTCCCTCTTCTCCCATCTTCCTCAACACTCAGATATGAGTGATGCTTCTGCCACTTTCTTCTTCTTCATTCCTTACCCCAGCAAACTCCTCTCCATGCACAAATGATCCTGTTCTATCCCATCTTCTCCTACAGATTGTCTCCTCCATCCTACCCATTCTCTCACTCATTGCCAATCTCTGCTTACTCACTGCTTCTCTAGTGCCTAAAAACATATCCACGTCTTTCCATCTTCAAAAATCCACCTCTTGATCCATTCATCTCTGCTAGCTATCGTTCCATATCTTTTGTCCCTTTTGTGGCTAAATTCCTCAAAAAGGCTGTCTATAACAGGTGCTTCCAATTTCTTTCCTCTCACTTTCTTCCTTACTCTTTGCAATCTAGTGACCTTTTAATTGCCAAATCAAACAGTATTTTAGAAATCTTCATCCTACAAAATACTATTAAGTGGAAAAAATAATAATAAAAAAAAAATCTTCCTCCTTTTGACTTCTTTACAGCTTTTGACATTGTAGACCTTTTTTCCTGGATACTCATTGCTCTGTAGGTTTTCATGATACTGCTACATCTTGGTTCTTCTCCTACCTATCTGACAACTCCTCAAGACTCTTTTGTTAGATTTTCATCAAGGTCATGTCTGCTAATCATGGATGTCCCCCAAGACACTGTCCTGGACCCTCTTCCCTCTATACTATCCACTTTGTGATTTCATCCCCTCCTATTCATTTATCATTTCTATGCTGATGATTCTTCAATCTATTTATTTAGCTTGAACCTCCCTCCAAGGTTCTAGTCTCACATCTTCAAATGTCCCATAGACAGCTTCAACTCAACATGTCCAGAACAACTCTTTAGCTTTCTTCCTCCTCTCTTCCTAACTTTGCTATTACCACTGAGGGTACCACAATTGTCCCAGTCACTTAGGATTGCCACTTAGTTGTCACAACAACAATCCTCAACTCCTCATACTCTCTCACCCCCTACCCCATATCTAATAAGACTATTGCCAAGACCTATTTTTTTTTCTTCATAACATCTCTTGAATAAACCCCCTTATTTCCTCTGACACCATCATTATTCTGGTACATAGCCTCATCACCTCACACCTAGACTATTGCAGTAGCCTGCTGGTTGGTCTCCTGGCCACTTCCCCACTACAGTCTATCTTTGTCATCACTTCCTTACCATTCACTCCTCATCCCCTTGCAATTTGTCTTCTGTTTCTATTACTCTACTAAGACTGCTCTCTCAAAGATCACCAGTGCATCCCCTGATTACTACATGTATCTGAAAATTCATCACTCAGTCACCTCCTTTGATCTCTTTGCAACTGACACAGCTAATCATCTTTTCTTTCTTGATGATTTCTCATCTTTTGCCTTCTATTACACTGAATTCATCTGTTTCCCACCCCTGCCCTTCTAACCACTCTTCTTGTTCACTTGACAGTTTCCTCTCCTGCCCTGTGAAGGTGGGCATTCCCATGGCTTTGTTCTTAGCCTTCTTTTGTTCTCTCTATATATACTTTCTTCATAGTCAGTAGACTATTCTTTCTGTCTCTCCTCTTACACTATTTCAATTATCATTTCTGTTCAGATAACTCCAGATTCCCAGATCTATATTTCTGACTACCTCTACTTGATGTCCTCTAGATCAGAGATGGAAGGAAATGAAAAGAAGGTTTTGGACATGTTAACTTTGAGCCATCTAAAGCAGTGGTTTTAAACTCAAATAGAAATGAGCTATAGAGTGGAGGAGTAGGGAGAGAACAGAAAAGCTGCAATTTTATTTTTTATTTTGTATTTATTTTTTCTTTATCTTAGGTAAATGAGTATTCTGAGAGGAGAGTGCCCAGGAGATTCATCAGAGCCATAATTGGTCCCACTGGCAATCAGGGTTGGTAGCAGAGTACACAAAAGTAGTAGTGACCAATGACAGAGTAAGCACCTGCAGATGGAGGTGAAAAGACAGTATGACCTCATGACCAAGAGAAATGCTGGCTATAGACTCTGGAAAGAAACTGATTCTTGGATTCCAGCAGAGAGCTACACTTACAGGAAACCACAGGAGGGCTCTAGCAATGGAGAAAAAGGTTCCTAGGGTCAAGAGTCTTGAGGTTCTTGTGGCCATGCATATTCTCTTTCACATTCTTACTGCAATTTAACTTTGAGCTTACTCGGGGTGAGTCCACAGGGACCTTTTGTGTGTAAGGAGACAGTGCTTTCCAGTATTGTATACATATGGTGGTCAGCAACGGGGGAAGGAATTGCTTTTGTAACTATTGTTCTTGCCATATCTTCTCAGTAAATTCTTTTTACTTTTTTGGTAAATTCTTTTTTTAAAAGTTGAAAGAGTTCTACTGGTTGATTGATATATACAACCTTCAAGATGAGTAACAGTGAAATCTGTCAGGGCACATCTAGAAAGAGACCCAAGCTACCAATGTGATAGGGAGATGGGAATTATCCTATACTTGGAATTATACTTTTAAAAAAGCTTTATTAATGTCATATTCATTATATCACACTCATCTTCCCACCCCTGAACACTAACCATACTGAACTCTCCCTATTAGTCCACCATCTCTCTACCATGAACAAGGAGGTACTTTTCATTATTACTTCTCCAAGATGTTCAATGATTTTTCTATTACTCAAAGTTTGACTTCCTTTTAGTGATCATTTAATTTACATGTTTGTAATCATTTATATGTATTGTTCTCTTGGTTCTGCTTATTTTACTCAGTATCAATTCTTGAAATTTCCCCACATGTTTTAAATTCCTCTTATTTTTCACTTTATGGCACAATAATATTCAATTAGTATTAATATATTGTAATTTTTAAGCATTTATTGATATATAGGCACCTTTTTTGTCTGCAGTATTTTTTGGTGTATATCATATTTTTGCTTAAGCCTTTGACTTCTTTGGAGGAATATACCAAATAGTGGAATTTTGGGGTTGGTCAAAAAGTATAGACAGTTTAACTCACTTTTATGTGTGTGTGTGTGTGTGTGTGTGTGTGTGTGTGTGTGTGTGTGTGCAAAATTCCAAATTGAAATTTATTATGGGAATAATTACAATAATTATTTTTAAATAATTCTACTTTATCACATCTTTGTTGTTGGGTCATTTCAGCCATGTCTGACTCTTTGTGACTCCATTTTGGAGTTTTCTTGGCAAAGATCCAAGTTGTTCTGGTGACCTGAGGTGGGGTTGGGGTGAGATGCCAACCTCTAGAACAGCTGTGGCAGTGGAGGATAGGGTAAAGCGAAGCACTCTCATTCTCTGTGATGCTGAGTGTGTGAAACTGGATGGTGGTGTTGGCCATAAAAGAAGCCAGGCTCTCTCCTTGGGAATCTTCAGAAATAGTTGCAACAGAAAAATAGATTTGAGGGACTGTGAGGACTTCTGTATTCCATTCCAATCTAGGCCCAGCTGCCTCCAAAGTGCTGATTAATCATAGCCACCACCGTTCCCCTGACTTCAGCCTGGATAGTATCTTTTTCCCCCTACCCCTAGTCACTGCTGCTCAGTCTCTGGAAATACTGCTCTTTTTGCTGCTTTCCTAGCATAGAGACGGGGATATCCCACCCCCAGATAAGATTCATCTCCACCCCCTTCTAGGGCTGGAGCCCTGCACTGTGTTGTATATGAGGAATGGGAGTGGGAAGCAATTTAGCCTCTCCTACCAGAGTCACAAGTGGTAAGGGTGGCATGTTTGGTTAAGTCGAACAGGATGAATTTGCAAACCAGAACTTTTGGTTTAGTTCCCAAATCAGAATCTTGCTCATGCCAGATTGGAAGTTTTTTTTTTAAGTAATTAATTTTTTTAAATGAATTTTCCAAAACAAAACAAACAAAAAATCCAACCTAAAACTCAAGACAATTCCAAAGGACTCATCCTGAAAAATGTTATTCCCCTCCAGAGAGAGAGAGAGATCTGATGAACTCTGAGTGTGAATTGAAGCAAACATTTCTTGCTTTTTAGTGTTGTTGTTTTGGCAACATGGCTAATATGGAGATATGGTTTGATCTCATATTGCTTGCCTTTTTCAATGGGAAGGGGAAGGGTGGGAAGAAGGGAGAGAATTTAGAACTTAAAATTTTGAAAGACTAAATGGTAAAAATAAATAAAATTTTTTTGGAAAGAATCCCCTTTACAATATTTTTCAGAACTGGTCATCTAGCCTCTGTTTGAATCCCTCCAATGAGGAGGAATTCACAACTTGCTGTGGCAGCACATTCTAATTACTTTTTCATATCACGTAAAATTTGCCTCTTTGCTCCTTGCTCTGCTCAAGGTAAATCTATTCCCTCTTTTATATACTTGAAGATAGCTAATTTGGCCCCCTCAACATTTTTCTTCAGGCTAAACATCTCTAGTCCCTTCAACTAATCCTTGCATTATAGTACAATTCTGGTGCCTTCACTGTTTTAATCATTCTCTCTAGACTCTCAAGTTCTTAGAATGTGGAACCCAGAACTGAGCATGATACTTCGTTTTGACATGGTCAGAATACATTGTTATTCCTTTGGCCCTTTGGGGTCAAGTAGGACAAATTTAATCCCTCTTTCCACATGACAGTTTTCAAATACTTGAAGAAAGCTAATATATCCTCTACCTTCCAAGTTTTTTCTATGTTGCTTCCTTGAAAAATTCTTTATTTAAAAAATAAAACCATCTTGCACTTCTCTATGTAAAGTGTGGCATTCAAGAAATAAAGGGGGGAAAAGGAGAGCATAAGAATAAAAAATAATAATCTTCAGATTAATATTATTCTTGCCTTTCCTAGCATTATGATTAATTGAATTTTTACACGATGTTATTAGAGGTATTTTATAAAGCAATAAACATGCTAAATGAAAATATGTTCCTCCTCTGTGTTAGGCAGGCTACTGCCCCATAAAAACAACTGTGAATTTTAGGTGTCACAGATGCAATTAAAACATAGCTACGTATAAGTAGGCAGGGTTAGAGCCATATTGTGGAAGGCTTCCAAACCCCTGCCCCACTCCCGCTCAATTGCTGTTGCAATAGTGGAGTGACATCTACCACCTCCCACAATGAGGAAGGGAAAAGATACAAAGCCACACTTCCTAATTACTGTCACATTCTTAGAGTAATAACCAGGGCTGAATATCTCACAGAATACGGAGCTATTATATAGCATCAATATTTTTGGAACATGGACTTCTCCAGGACTTGGTAGAATCTGTGAAAGGATGAAGGCAATATTTTGGAAACAAGTATTGGAGAATTCTGATTCCTTTCCTTTAAAAAAAAAGCTCAAGAAGCAGCTCTTTACTCTGTTCTATGCTAAGCCACAGACTTTGGTAATGGATACCAGTGGGTATGTCTAAAACTCGTGGCATTCATTCAAGGCCCTCCATAGTCTGACCCTAACCTCTCCCTCTAGCCTTATCTTACCTTACTTTAAAAGACAAATTATTCACCTAAGCCTTTTTTTCTCTCTTCACTAGTCCTTAAACATGTCTTATTTTTTCTTGTCTCTGCCTTTGTCTTTAATCACATTACCCTAAATACAAGCCTACTCTGATTCCTTTCTGTTTATACACTTCCTAACCATCAATAAAGGTCCAGGTGAAGTTTAGCCTCCTCCATGACGCTTTCCAATCCACAGCAATCATTCCCTTCTCTGAACTTGTGAGCCTTAGTGTTTATAGTACTCATTTGGTAATCCATTCTGATGTATTATTTTATCTGTCTAGCAGTGGACAAAGAACTGCATTTAGAGTTATAGAGGACCTGGGTTCAAACCCTGACTTTGTCATTTACAACTTATGTGACCTAGAACAAGTCATTTAATTTCTCTGAGAGTTAGTTTCTTTTTTAGCCTTGATTTTTCATTCATTTATTTATTTTTAACATTCTTTTAAAAAATTTTTGAGTTCCAAATTCTCTCCTTCCCTCACACCTTCTCCCCTACACAATTCAGAAGGCCAAGCAATATGATATCAATTATACCTGTGATGGGACTCAGTTTCTACTGAGTAGAAATCTGTAAAATGAGGACGTTGGATTAGATGACTTTATAGAGCCATTCAAACCCCTAACTATGCTCTTGGGTTAGTTTTATATTGCTAATAAACTTAATTCTCCCTAAGCTCATTAAGGGCAGAGACAATCAGATTTTTTGTATCCTTCTTCCTTCCTCCAGTGCCTCAAACGTGGTAGGTACTCAATAAATATTTATCGATTAATTGGTAGTGTCAGAGGAGTCATCTTGTTCCAAATAATGAAATGAAGATTTTTTCTAAAGCACCCCAAAAGAAACTGTATGTCAGAGGAATACCCCAGGTTGAGCATGGCAAGCAAACCAGTGTTTATGAAATGCTGAGGCAAGTTTCTCAATCTCACATAGTACTGAAGAGCCAAGGACATAGGTCAGATAAATACTATAGTCACTTTTGTATGGTAACTAGATTGCTCAAGTTACATATGATCTTATTAATGCTGTTGAGGCAATGGGAGGATATTAAAGTCAAGATGCAAAAAGTCATGGCAAAAAATTAGAGGACTTGGAGGATGAAGAAATTCAATCTGACTCAATTGAGCATTAGGGTGATTACTACTAGACACTCAGGCGATATCCCCTATATAGCCCAGGGGAATTCTACCAAGAACAACTGGTGGTGTAATCTCATTCTCACTTGCTAAAGAAAATGCTAGATTTTGTGTGAAGGGTAGTATTCACAAACCATGCTTTACACTATGGACTCTGACATGCTTTACAATAGAGTAAATGTGTAGAGGTAAAGTTTCTAAAACTATGGTCACTATATTTCTGCTCTTTAGATATTGAAGTTACTAAGATACATTCATTAGACCCTATTTGAACCTCAAGAAATTAATTTTTTGAAATGTGTTTTACATGGTAGTTATAGGTCTGCCATATGGGTGAAAAATTAAGAATAGCTATAGCCATTAGAGGAGCTCAGTATTTTATTTTATTTCATATCATAGAATCATATAGTTTTAGAGCAGGAAGAGACCTTAGAGGTAAAGTCCAAACCCCTCATTTAACCAATGAGGAAGCTGAAACTGGAGAGGACAAATGACTTGCCATAGGTCACACAGCTAGTAAAAGTATCTAAGGGAGAATTGGAACCCAGGCCTTCTTGACTCTAAAGCCAGTGCTTTGTCCACTTATATCACACTTCATCTGTTTTTCTCTCCTTTAAATTTCAGACTCAAGAATCACAGAAGCACAGAATTTGAGAGCTGGAAGAGACCCTAGCACACATCTAGCCCATCCCATATACAAAAGGAATTCCTACTGTAACAACATATCACAATGAAGCATGCTACCTACCTTCTGACAGAGAGCTGATAGACTCAAGGTGTGGAGACGTATTTTTGAACATGTCCAATGTGTTCTTTGGTTTTGCTTGAGTTATGTTTATCTGTTACAGGTTTTTTTTTTCTTTCTCTTGGTTTTTAATGGGGGTGGAAGTGGGCAGTGTTTGGTGGAGTAGAGGCAGGTTAGCAACAGTGTTGCCAAAAAAAAGGCCTTTTAAACATTTTTTAAATGCTTAGAAGAAAACAGAAGGAAGTTCTGAAGGAAGCAAACACAAACAGAAGTTCTGAAAGTAAGATGTAGAATGTATTAGTATATACTTTTTAAAAAGGAGGCAACATGAAATGGAGACAGTTTCATAGAGAATCCTTTTTTTTGTCTTCTACTATATGGAAACGACCTTTTTTAGTGTTTAAGTTTGGAATACAAAAATAAAATTAAAAAAATAAGTCATTAGCTGCTCTGCATTTGGCTTGATCCAGCAAATATTTGGATAATTGAAATTCTCATCACTACTTATCAGGCCTCATGCCAGGTTTGTGATCTGTTTCCTAAATTCCTCATCTATTTTGTTTTTCTGTCCAGGTTGTCTACAGCCTATTACAATGATAAAGTCACTTCTATTTTTACCTCCTTTGACCTTCCACTAAATACTTTCCTTTATGCTTCCCCACTTTGGGCTCCTGGGTCTCCTCATGTAAGTATATCTTCTGAGTATACAATGTTAATTCTAGGATAGAATGTTAATCTAGGTGACATAGTACATACAGCACTGGACTTGGAGCCAGGAAGACAAAGGTTGAACCTGGTTAGATACTTACTAGTTTTATGATCCTGAGTAGGTCACTCAACATCTTTCAGCCTTACTTTCCCCATCTGTAAAATGGGGATAACGATAACACCTACCTTGTAGGGTTACTGTGAAGATCACATGAAAAAAAAAACCCTTAAGATGCTATATAAATGCTGGTGATCACCACCACCATTACTAATACTAGTATTATCTGTTTCTTTTGAATAAAGTATACTCATGCAGAGTCATCAAGTCTCAATGATACCTATTATGGTGAAATTTGGACCCTTGTTTTAAAAATTCTAGCTCCTCTTAATTGTTGCCCAAACTTTGGGCATTACTTGAGGCATAGACCATACTGATTCATTCTTTTCTTGGATTTTGTCTTCTGTAAATTTGTAGGTTTCCCAGCTGTTATTCTTCCTTCTTTGTTTCTAGTCAACACACACACACACACACACACAGTCCAACTCTGGGCACACATACATACACACATACAGTCTCTATCCCTTTCAGTTTAAAATTCTTTTGATTAGGTTTGTAAGACACATGCCAAATGTATTCTTTTCAGTGTTTTTTTTTTAATGAGTTCTCCATCTCTGGCCAGGAATTTCAACTTTATATTGTAAGCCATGGTCCAGAAATCAAAATTTCATTCCTAGACACCAGCTTTTTAGATATGTTGTCATTTCTCAAATTATTTTTTTTTCTGTATCTCTTGCCTGTAATAGGCAAAAGTGAGGAAAACAGCCTGTTCTCTGATGGTCTTCAGTTTCTTGCGCAAGACTTCAAAATCATGGGCAATACTTTTTATGTTCCTCTTCAAAGTGTCACTTGTGCCCACATCAATCACCATAAGTATATAGTTGTCACCCATATTTTCCTTTTCTTTTTCCATTGCAACCCTTCATTGAACAATTTAAAAAACAAACAAATAAATAAACAAATAAAGCCCTCATTACCTAGCTTCATACTTTGGGAAAACAAATTCTGACATGTTAAAAATGCATATCCCTTTCTCATTTTGAGTCCATTACTCTTTATCAGGAAGTGAATGACATATTTCATCTTCATTCTTTTTGACTCATGGTTTGTCATTGCATTGATTGGAGTTCTAAAGTCATTCAAAGTCATTTTTCTCTACAATATTATTATTGCATCATTTTTTCCTACTTCTGCAAACTTTACTCTGTGCCAGTTCATAGAAGTCATCCCAGTTTCCTCTGAAATGATCCATTTCATCATTTCTTATGGCACAATAACATCCTGTTATATCCATTTGCCATAATTTGCATAGCCATTCACCAAATAGGATGACAACCCTTTAATTTCTAATTTTTGACTACCATAAAAATATGTGCTACAAATGTTTTTGTACATATAGATTATTTTGGGGGGGGATTTTCATTCATTTTGATATATCTTGGGAGACTGTTATATCTTGGACATACGTCCCAGGAAAACAACAGATCTCTGTCTTGTTATCAGGTGACAAATAGCTGTCTTGATAACCCTGAGATGCAGCAGACTCTTCTGCTTTTTCCTCTTCCTGGATCTTAAATATTAGCTTCTATGGTTCTGTTAGTTCTGTGGTTCTTCTATATCACTCGTAAGAGGACAAACAGCTTCTTCCTCCTTAGAATCTTTAGCTCATCCTTCATGTTTAGGAAGAGCATTGAATTTGTTTTTAAATTTTAATTTTAAATTCTAATTGTATTGGTATCCTTTTCTTTCCCTTTCTCCTGGATAACATTCTTCTTTTCTCTACCATCCTAAAAAGGATGAATTCTCCCCTCTTGCACTTCAGAATTGCTTTACCCATTGAAGCCTTGTATCTGTTTCCTTTAGGAACTCTAATCTTCTTTAATGACTTAAGAGTGTGGAGAGGTAGATCTTCTAATCACTTCACCTTCTCCTCTAGAAGAAACATCAACTTGCCCTTGTAACACAGATAACAGTCACTTGGTTGCGGCAAAAGTAAAAACATCGCACATTTGATGCAAGTCATGGCATAATTTTCTCTGTATTTAGAATGGTTGAAATTTTTGGCTTGTTTCTTGAAACTACTTGTGGGCATTTATACCTCAATTCTAATCACCTTATTTAAACTCTTTACAGCCAAACATTAATTTTAAAAAGTGAAAATTTTATGACTACATTGCCCTATTCATCAATCCACGCTGGATGTGGGAGAGAGGGAGGGAGAAGGTTAGACAGAGGTCCATTGCCAGGAGGACTAAGAAGGTTCAAATTATATCCTGAGTTCAATACAATAAGCAATTCTCATCTTTTGGTGGGCATGTGTCTTTTTAATGCCCTAGCCAAATGAAGCTGGCCCTGCCTTCCAACTTTCCCCATCGTTACTATCAGCACAGCACTGAAGGGAAATGACAATCTCTAAGAGAGAGTGGAGAGCAAGCAGCTTCTTCCTCTTTGGGCCCAAGTATAATATGTGTTAAAGGATACTAATATAATTAGTGTTTAAAAACAAAAATGTGTTAATTTGCTTAACTTTCTATTTGTTCCACTTAGCTTGTATTACTTACTAATTATCTTCTTATCCTTCTTGAATTGAACTCTTTGGGTTCCACTCTTTAGTCCTTCTTTATCCTCCTTTTAAATGGTATAGTGGATAGAATGATGGATGAAGAGAAGCAATTCTGCCTTAGATACTAGTTGTGCAAACCTAAACAAGTCACAACTTCTCAGCCTCAGTTGGCTCATTTGTAAAATGGGACTAATAATAGCATATACATTCTAGGGTTGCTGTGAAGATCAAATGACAATGTACATCAAATGCTTTGTAAACCTTAAAGCACTCTATGAAGGCTAGCTATAATAATGATGACATTATTATTATTATTTTTTCTTGATCTTACTTCTCTTATAACCCTAAAATATAATCTGGACCAAACTCTGGGTCTGGCAAGTGTTTTCCTTCAAATCTTGCCAAATTTCTCCTCCCCGAATTCAACTTCTAACCTACTTTACTAGTCAAAGCCCCTCCAGATTACCTAGAAGATTTCTTTCTCCTTATTCAGTTCAAGTCTTTCCACTTCTTTTGGATCTTCTTCTACAATCTTATCCCACCTAAGCTATAAATGGGAAAAAATCCCAACTTTTCTGTTCCCTAGCTTCTTAGCCTCCAGAAACTTTTTGTGATAGCTAAGAATATTTTCTATTCTTCCTTAATATAATCTATTCTAGTTTTAATAATAAGACTTTTCCTCCAATGCTAAAAGTGTCATTCTTGAGCAGCTCAGTTCTCCCTAATTTGACTTCAGATGCTGCTTCTATCATTTTCTATTTTATTTGTACTACTTTCATCTTATGTTTATTTCAGGAAGAAGAAATCAGACTATGAAATTGACTTTATAGTTTCTATCATGAAAGAATCAAACCACCATGAAACCAGAAGTTTCTTTTGTTCTCAATAAATTATTAACAGTTTACTCCAAATCCATCAGTCATTTGCAAGCTTTCCTAAGAACAAAAAGTTCATAGAATCATAGCTTGAGGATTCGAAGGGACACTTCATTAAGAAACTGAGGCAAAGAGAAGTTAAATGACTTTCACAATGTAACACTGAAAGTTATGGAGTCTGGAAGACACAGGTTAAAATCCTGCCTTGAATACATTCTAGCTTTGAAACCCTGGGAAAGATCACCAAGAGAAAAGGTAAAAGAAAAGACAGCTCAGAACAGAGGCCTGTGGAATACTCATGGTTAGGGGATATGTCTTCGATGAAGATTCAACAAAGGAGACTGAAGAGTAGTAGTCACAGAGGGAGGAGAATCATAAGTCTTGACTTCATTTTTCCCATTTGTAAAATGGCAGTAATCATTCTTGTACTACCTACTTCATGGAGTTTTGTTGAGGATCAAGTATATGAAAAGCACTTTGCAAAACTTAAAGTATTAAACATCAGCTAATATTATTAGTATCCCCAGCTATAACCTTAACATCACCAGAAGCAGGATGGTAAGAGAAACAAGTTCTTATGCATTATGTACATTGGAAACACCAGGGTCCATTTCTTGGTGAGGCCAGAGAAAAAGCCATTTCATCTTCACATCCATAGAAAAGGTCTAGTTAAACATAATACTTTATTCTTGGTTGCTATCAAACAACAATATTTCCTTTGATAAAAAGAGAATATTAAATTTTGGTAAAGAGTTAGGCGGCATTGCTACTTAAGCATGAAGATAACCATGTGAATATTAGATACCGGAAAGGCTATATTTGGGCCCAAAGAAGAAACTGCTTGCTCTACATTATTACTTAGAGACTGGAAGACAGGGCCAGTTTCAGTCAGCTGGGGCATTAAAAAGACACATACCCACTAGAAGGTGAGAACATATTATGTTGAACTTGGGATAGAATTTGAACCCTCTTAGTTCTACTGGCATTAACTCTCTAACGTTTCTAACCCCACCCCCAACTCCCTTATGCCTTTTTTTCCTACCAAACCAATGCACAAATATTCTATGACTAACCTTTATATATGATTACTCAACCTACTTGTGCCTGTCCTCAAAAAAAAATGCCCTGCATTTAATTTGTGTCTACTTTGTAATAATTTGCACATGTACATGATGTTATCCTAGGTAAGCTACATTAGGACAAGGACTACTTCATTTTTGTATCTCTTAGAACCCTAATATAGTGTTTAATCCTGAGCAAGTTAGTGAGACTTTCAGTGCCCCAGACAACCCTTTAAGACAGCAAGTGTCTGGCACACAGTAGGCACAAAATAAATGCTAGCTGACTAATTGAAATCTATGGAAATGATTTCTGAAAAAGTTATCAATCCAATTAAATCAAATGGGTATTTATTAAGGACCTACCACCTCTGACACATTCTCTCCAAGATTACCAATAGCAATTGCCTTAATTGCCAAAATACAATGGCCCTTTCTCAACACCAATTCCTCTTGACCTCTCCATAGCCTTTAATACTGTTGATCACTCTCTTCTCCTTCATATTTACTTCTTTCTAGATTTCCAGGACACCACTCTTTCCTGGTTCTCCTCCCTCCCTATCTGACTATTCCTCAGTCTCTCTTGTTGGATCTTCATCCAAGTCATGCCCCCTAACCATGATTGTTCCACAGACCTCTGTTTTGGGCTGTCTTTTCTTTTCCCTTGGTGATCTTGTTACTTCCCATGTATTTAATTATTATCTCTATTATCTAATTATTGTCTCTAATCTACTTATTCCATCCTAACCTCTCTCCTGACTTCCAGTCTCACATTTCCAAGTGTCTGTTGGACATCTCAAACTGGATATCCCATAGACATTTTAAATTCAACATGTCTAGAAACTGAACTCTTTATTTTCCCCTCCAAACCCTTTCTCTCATCCTAACTTTTCTATTACTGTTTTATTGTTGAGGGTACCACCATCTTCCCAGTCACCTAGACTAGGTTATCCCACTAGGTACCCTACTAGATTCCTTACTCTCTTTCACAGCACCCCAGCAATCTAATCTGTTGCCAAGTTCTGTTCATGTTAGCTTGATTGCATCTCTCATGTATACCCTTCTTTCCTGTAACACTGCCACCACCCTGGTATAGGCCCCTATCACTTCATGCCTTGACTATTGAAATAGCATGCTGGTTAGTCACCTTGATTCAAGTTTCTCCCTACTATATAGACCAATTCTTTCTAAAGTGCAGGTTTGACAAGGTCAAACTCCTTCTGTATTCAATAGACCTCCATGGTTCCTTATCACCTCTAGGATCAAATACAAATCTTCTGTCTTTGAAAGGTCTCTTCTTATACCTTACTCACCTCCACATACTTTATGACCCAGTGATACTTACCTCTTTGCTGTTCCTCACATAAGACAATCTATTTCTGAACTCTGATCATTTTCATTGGCTGTTTGATATGCCCAGGATTCTTTCCCTCCTCATCTCTGTGCCTTGGTTTCCCTGGATTCTTTCAAATCCCAGCTAAGATCCCACCTTCTACAAGAAGCCTTTTCCAATCTCATTTTGTATTAGTGTCTTCCCTCTATTGATTATTTCCAATTTAGTATCCATAGGGATGCATTTCTGTTTTGAGTTTGACACCACTGATATAAGGTATATGGCCAAAGCAATTCAAAACTCAGATACTCTTATTTTTTTTAGGCAATTGGGGTTAAGTGACTTGCCCAAGGCCACACAGCTACTAAGTGTCAAGTGTTTGGTCTGAGGCCGGATTTAAACTCAGGTCCTCCTGACTTCAGGGCCGGTGCTCTATCCACTGTACCACCTAGCTGCCCCTTCAAAACTCAAATACTGAGGGCCTCAGTATCCTTTTATGATTGGTAGAATCCTCATAAGGTTTCCTCCTGGGTGAAATGTACTAGCTGGGTGGGTTGCTCAGCAGGCCTGTCAGGGTCAGCTCTTCTCTGAAGCTCAAATCTTGAATGACAGAGTTTATTTTCTCATGTCTCAAATGAAGAAGCAGCCATTCTCCTGGCCATGGCAAATCCTTCCTTTGGTTGTTGTTTGGTCATTAAGTAATGTCTGACTCTATGACCCCTTGGACATGCTATGGCGTGCCAGGCCCTTCTGTTTTACACTACCTCCCAAAGTCTGTCCAAGCTCATGTTCCTTGTTTCCATGACACTATCTATCCATCTGATCCTCTGCTGTCCCCTTGTCCTTTTGCCTTCAATATTTCTCAACATCAGGGGTTTTTCTAATGAGTCCTATCTTCTCATTATGTGGCCAAAGTATTTAAACTTTAGCTTCAATATTTGACCTTCCAATGAATAGTCTGAATTAATTTCTTTAAGTAACATCTATTTCTATCTCTTTATTGTTGGAGGGACTATCATATCTTCTCCAGCACCACAATTTGAAAGTGTCAATTTTGCTGTGGTCAGCTTTCCTTATAGTCCAACTTTCATTACATATATTAGTAGTGGAAAAACCATAGCTTTGACTATACAGCCCTTTGTTGGAAAGGTGAGAGATCTGCTTTTTAGTATGCTGTTCATAATTGCCATAGCTCTTTTTTCCAAGGAGTAAGCTTCTTTTAATTTCATGGTTACAGTAACCATCTGCAGTGATTTTTGAGCCCAAGAATACAAAGTCTGACATGCTTCCATTTCTTCTCCCTCTATAGACCCAGGAAGTGATGAGGCCAGTTGCCATATTATTTTTTTAAAATGTTAAACTTCAAGCCAGCTTTTACATTCTCTTCTTTCACCCTCATCAAGAGGCTTCATAATTCTTCACTTTCTGCAACCTGAGTGGTATTGTTTATATATCTGAGATTGTTGATATTTCTGCCAACCTTAATTCTGGCTTTCGATTCATCCATCTTGGCTTTCACATGATGTACTCTGTATATGCCTTCTTGGATCACTGCCTTGTTTGTGGCAGAGGAGCTTATGTAGCTCAATGAAACTATGAGCTATGCCATGCAGGGTTACCCAAGATGGACAGGTCATAGTAGAGAATTCTGACAAAAAATGATCCACTGGAAAAGGAAATGGCAAACCACTCCAATATCTTTGCCAAGAAAACCCCCTGCGCAGTATTAAAATAATAGTAGAGGGGCAGCTAGGTGGCACAGTGGATAGAGCACTGGCCCTGGAGTCAGGAGGACCTGAGTTCAAATCTGGCCTCAGATATATGACACTAGCTGACCCTGGGCAAGTCACTTAACCCCGATTGCCTCACCAAAAAAAAAAAAAGCAAAAAAAAAAAAAGATCAGTATTTCATAGGAACCTGGAATGTAAGATCTGTGAACCAAGGTAAACTGGACGTGGTCAAACAAGGAAATGGAAAGTTTAAATATCAACATCTTGGGTATTAGTGAAATCCTTTACTTGTTCCTTCAATCTAATTTCTTCTAACTTCTCCAGAAAATTATGTCCAATTCTATCTCCACTTTATTTTTCTTCAATCTTTTCTTTTCTACTGTCTCCCTTCCTGCCACTTAAATGTATTCATGTCTTCCTCATTATTAAAAAAAACTTTACTTGATCCTGCCATTCCCAGAAGCTATTGTCTTATGTTTCTCCTCTTTTTTATGGCTAAATTCCTTGAGAAAACCATCTACTTCACTGCCTCCACTTTCTCGGTGCTTGTCCTTTTATAAATATTATTCAATATGGTTTCTGACACTATTCAATTGAATCTGCCTTCCGAAGTTACCAATGATCTCTTAGTTGCTAAATCTAATGGCCCTTTCTCAATCTGTATACTGCTTGACTTCTCAGTAGTATTTGATTGACTGCGAGGATCTACTCTCTCCTTTCTGGGACACTGCTCCTTCCTGGTTCTTTTCCTATCTATCCCACCTCGCAGGCTTCTCTGTATCAGGCCTTGGTTAGTTATTCTTCTAAACCACAGTCAAACACCACTACCTGTCTTTTTAAACATCTCAAACTAGAAGTCCCTTAGGCATCTCAAATGCAACATATCCAAAACAGAACTAGTCATCCCTATCCACCAACCTTCCTCACTTCCAAGCTTCCTTATGACTGTTACCCAGTCTAGTTACCCAGGCTTGCAACTTCAACTTGCTTCTTCAACTCCTCACTCTTACCCCACATATCCAATCTGTCACCAAAATCTTGTGGTTTCCTCCTTTACAAAATCTCTTGTATACATCCCATTTCCTTGAGTCACAGGGTCACAACCCTAGTTCAGGCTTTCACCACCTGTTTCTGGATTTTCTGTCATCTATAATGTGTCTTCCTGCCTTAAGTCTCTCTCCACTCCAATCTGTCTACTCAACTACCAAGATCATATTTCTGAAGCATAGGTGTGATCAAAACATTCCCTTGCTCAATGAGCACTGGTGGATCCCTTCTGTGATCAGATAAACGCCTCTGCTTTGGCATTGAAAGCTCCTAGGCCCTTGCTCCCTTTTCAGTCTTTTTACACTTTACCTCCAAACAGTCTATGATCCCAGTATCTATGTCTACTTATAGTTCCCTCAAAAATAATACTACATCTCTCTCTTTTCCTTTGCACTTACTGTCCCCATCCTTAGAGTTCTCTGTACCCTCATGTCTATACCTTAGTTTCTCTGAATTCCTTCAAGACTCAGTTCACATCACACTACCTTCTGTAGGAGGCCTTTGCCTGTGCCCCTAGCTGCTGGTGACTTTCCTTCCCAGATTGCCTTCTTTTTTTCTATACACACACACACACACACACACACACACACACACACACACACACATATGTATATATATTGTAGGTATCTAATTATATCTAATTATCAGAATAAGTGGTCCTTGATGATAGGGACTATTTTTCTCTTTTTTTGTATGTATCCCCAGGGCTTAGAATAGTGTAACTGCTCAATAAATGCTTCTTGATTCACTAAAGAAATTACTTAAATGTTTTCTATTGTTTAAGAATGACTTAAGTAATTGAGGGGGTATGAATTGCTCATATAATAAAAATGATAGTGCCTAAATTAATTTATAGATTTAGTGCTATACTAATCAAGCCTCCAAGGGAGTTTATTTTATAGAATTTGACAAAATAATTTAAAAATTAATTTATAAGGATATAATAGAAATAATAAAGAAATATAGGAATAAAGATAGGAAGGCATTTAAAGACCTCAGATTATATTAGAAAGCAGCAATCCTCAAAATTACTTGGTACTGGTTATAAATTAAAAAGGTAACCAATTGCACAAACTAGATAAGGACAATTATATTCAATAACCCAATGTTCTATAAATTTAAGAACATAAATTACTCAAGCAAAGATTCCCTATTGGACAAAAACTGATGGGAAAACTGGAAGGCAGTTTAGGAAAAAAAGTACACCAACACATTACAGCATATTTCACAGTTAGCTCAAAATGGATACAGACAAATATATTATAAAAGATCTGGTTGTATACTTTTCATATTTATAGCTAGGGCAAGATTTTTTAACCTATAGCCTCAGACACATGACACTAGCTGTGTGACCCTTGGTAAGTCACTTAACCCTGATTGCCTCACCAAAAAGCAAAAAAAAAAAAAAAGAAAGATCTTTAATCTACCAAAGATTGGCACCATCACAGAAGATAAAAACATAAGCATATGAAATTAAAATGCTTTTAAATTAACAAAATCAAGGCAGCTAGGATATAAAAGGAAACAATAAATTAGGGGGAGGGAACCTTTGCATAAAAATCTTTAATAGGATCTATTATCCAAGATTTATCAGGAATATAATCAGAAATTTTTAAGACACATGTAGAGCCATACCCCAACAGACAAGTAATAAAAGAAAATGAACAAAAAGTTCTCAAATGAAGAATTTGCAAAGTATTGACAACCACATCAAAGATTACTCCAAATGACAAATAATAAAAATGCAAATCAAATATCTCTGAAGGTATCAGCAACTTGGCAAACACACACACACATACACACATATGTCAATGTTGGAGCAGTGGGAGAAAAACAGGCAGACTAAAGATTTCACTACTAAGCATATATGCAAGAAGGCCAAGGAGATTAAAGTCATACACACACACACACACACACACACACACACACACACACATACGTATATGTATATTACATATTCATAGTAGTACTTTGTGCCCTCATCTCCTTATAATCTGGTTTCTGACCTCATCATTCACCTTAAATTGCTCTCTCCAAAGTTACTAATCATTTTTAATTTTTAAAAAATTTAATGTATTCTGTTTCTTACATAACTGTATTATCCTATGTATCCTTCCCCCTTTTCATCAGTCATCTCATATGACAAATAGTTTTATTTTTTAGCAAGGAAAAAAAATCAGCACAACTGATTAATATATCAAGAGACTTAAAACCTGTGCAATGTGTATGCCCATGGACCTTCCACTTCCACCAAGTGATATGCTGGGGGTGTCTTCTCATATTTCTCATCTTGAATCTCACTTTATAAAGATCATGTACTTCAGGTAACCATTTATTTTGTTATATTTACTTATGATTTTTTGGTTTGTTGTTTTTTTAATTTACGTTGTTGTAGGTGCTATGCATATTGTTTTCTTGGCTCTGCTTGCTTCACTTTGCATCAATTCATATAGATCCTTCCATGCTTCTCTGTATTCATCACATACACCATTTTTTTTACAGCACAGTGGCATTTTATTACATGCTTATACTACATTCCTCAATCAATGGACATCTACTTTGTTTCTAATTCTTACCTATCACAAAAAAGTGCTACTATAAATATATGGGGACTTTTACTTATTGATGGCTTCCTTGGGATATAAGTGCAGTAAATGTAGTCTCTGGTTCGAAGGGTATGGACCTTTTAGTAACTTTATTTTCATAATTCCAAATTGCTTTCCAAAATAGTTATACAATTTCACAGTCCACCAACAATGTATCAGTGTGCCTAGCTTCCCATAATTCCTCCAACATTGACTATTGCCATTTTTGTCAATTTTCAGGGTATGAGGTGAAAACTCAGAATTTTGATTTGCATTTCTCTTATTATTAGTGATTTAGGTACTTTTTTCCCATTTGATCACTCCCCTTCTTATCCTAGATGTCACATTGTCCATGCAGAAGAGTTTCAATTTCAAGTAATCAGTTATCTATTTTATCTTTCATAATTTTCTCTATCTCTTGTTTGGCTAAGATATCCATGATCTGTTTCTCTTGTAATTTTTTTTAAAAGAGACTTATCTTTTTTATGAAGGCCACACATTTATTTAGAATGTGTTGTGGAGTGTGGAATAAGATGTTGGTCTAAGCCTAATTTCTGCCAGACTGCTTTCCAGTTTTCTCAGCAGTTTTTTTTTAATCAAAAAAGGAGATTTTCCCTTGGTAATTTATGTTTAAAACTTTATCAAACACTGGATTATTACATTTTGTTGTTTCTCAATCTCCCTTGCATAGTCTATTCCATTGATCTATTTTTTTTAAACCAGTATCAGATAGTTTTGATGACTGCTGCTTTATAATATAGTTTGAGGTCTGAAAGTGCTATACATCCTTCATCCTTACTTCTTTTCATTATTTCTCTTAATATTCTAGATCTTTTGTTTTTCCAAATGAATTTTGCTATTTTATCAAGCTCTATAAAATATCCACTTGATAATTTGGTTAGTAAAGCATTAAAAGTGTAATTGTATTTGATAGTATTATGATTTTTATGTTATTGGCATGGCCTAGCAATAAATACTGAATATTCTTCTAGCAATTTAGGTGTTCTTAAATTCTTTAAGGAGTGCTTTGTAATCAAATTCATGAGTCTTTTGTGAACTTTGGGAAGTTGATCTGCAGATATTTTATGTATTTTGTAGTTACTTAGAATGGGATTTCCTTTTCTTATTATTGTTTCAGGTATTTTGTTATTTTTATATAGAAATCTTATTTATTTTTGAGGATTTGTTTTGTAGCTTGCAATTTTACTGGAGCTATTTTTTCTGTCTTTGCTGATTTCCTGGGGTTTTCCAAGCAAACCATCAATTTTATTTCCTCTGTACCTATCTTTATTCTTTTAATTCTTTTCTCTTATCTTATTGCTATTGCTAACATTTCCAGTGCAATACCAAATAATAGTGGGGAGCACTAATCATGTCAAAATCTGATGGCTTTTTCTCAGTCCTTACCTTACTAAAACTTTCTTCAGCGTTTGACACTGCTGACCACCATTTCCTTCTTAATAATCTCTTTTCCATGGATTTTTGTGACACTGCTCTATTTCTTAGTCTCCTTTGCTGAATCCTCATCTATACCTCATACATCACACTGTGGGTTACACCAAGACTCTCTCCTGGGCCCTTTTCTATATCTACATTCTCTCATTTGGTGAGATTCAATTATCATCTTTATTTATGATTACCAGGTCTATATATCCAGCCCATTATCTCTTTTGGTTTCCATTTCTACACCACCAACTTCCCATTGAACACTTTGAATTAGTTGTCCTGTGGGCATCTCAAACTCAATATATCTAAAACACTATCTTTTCTCCCCAACTCATTCCTCTTCTGAGCTTCTTATCACTGGCAAAGGCACCACTATTCTCACATTTACACAGTTCAACTGCTCCTCTCACTCATGCTATTTATCTGAATAGTCACCAAAGCTTGTCATCTATACTTCAACAGCATCTCTTACCTTTGTCCTTTATTCACAGTCGTAATCTAGGTTCAGCCCCTCATCACCTTTCACCTGGAGTAAAATCTCCTAATTAGCCTCTCTGTCTTAAGTCACTCTCCTCTCCTACTGATCCCCAACAGAGTAATCAAAGTGACATTCATAAAGCCCATATATGACCAACCCATTTTCTGGATTAAATAATTCCAGGGAATGTTTATGGCCCATAGGATAAAATATGTGGTTCCAACCCGTGGTTTATTACTTTTTATAACCTGACTCCAAACTGTGGTTTATTGCTTCCTTCCTTCGATTCCTCAATCTGGCCAAATTGGACTCCTTGCTATTCCTCACACATGATAGGCCATCTCTTATCTATATCTGCGCACAGGCTATTCCTCATGCCTGGAATGCACTCTCTCTCTTCTGCCCCAACAGTTCAGTTATTTCAGTGGTTCTTCATGACCCCATTTTGGATTTTCTTGGTAAAGATACTAGAGTGCTTTGCCATTTCCTCCTAAGAAACTGAGAGAAGCAGGGTTGAACAACTTGCCCAGTGTCACACAACAAGTAAGTGTCTGAAGCTGGATTGAATTCAGGTCTTCCTGACTCCAGGCCTAGTGCTCCATCCACTGTCACCTAGCTACCCTCCTCTTCCCCTTTGAAACTACATTTTCTTTATAAGATCAACTCAAATGTAATTTCTGGAAGTATTTTCTGATTTCACCCCTCCCCATCTCCTGGATGCTTGAAGCTCTTGCATATATTTCAGGTATATTTTGCATAATCATATGTGTGTATTTTCGTCTCTCCTAAGATTCTATAGATGAGGAGGAATTAAGTTTTGATACAAAAAGAACCTCTAACTAAAGGAGAAAAGACTTTATTATTGTTTTATTGTGAATAAAGTAATTTCATTAATAGTTATTATTTATAAATTGGTTAATATGTACATATTTTCTGACTAACATCATTAATTCCTTTGCATTTCCCAAAGAAAGGATTGTGTTTATAATTACAAAATTCTAATGAATTGTTTATTAAAAGCTTACATTGTGGTAACAGCTGAAGATACAAATATAAAAGTAAAAAGAGTAAGACAGTGCCTGTTCTCAAAGAGCTCACATTCTAATGGAGGAGACAACACCTATGGAAGATTTCAGTCACATGTGAAGTGGAAAAATCCCAAGGCACAACAGCAAAGTAAATGTTAATGCATCTTCTTTAATGTTATTTCCACTGATAAACTAGTATGTTTCTGATGTTGAACCACTTAAAAGTGCTGAGGACTTTGGTGATAACTTTCTTGAAGAAGCACATGTCATACATGTCAAAAAAGTCATAAAAATGACAAAAGAGGGACTGTGAAATGAATCATTGAAGCCATAGTTTAAGGGGCCCTATAGCAAATAGCCATACTGTTCAATGCAATTTACAGAACTTTGAAGCTCTGATGTATGAATGTGAATAGTAACATCTTAGTTCCTTTCATCGTACAAGTACACAATCTGCGAGTTGATGTATTGCTTCACCTAGTTCTGAATTTAAGAAGAAACAGCTTGATGGGGACTTTCAGGTCATGTGACCAACAAGATGGAGGACCAGATACTTTCCCTGATCCTCATGAACTCTCAAACTTCTCCAAAATAAGAATTATGTGCCAGAGTTAAAGCAATTTTAGCCAGGACAACAAGAATCCAAACAGCAGACAAGGCTGAATCTAACCCCAAATTCACTCACTTAACCCCCCCCCCCATCATCCATCATGGTCCCAGAAGCCGGGCTAAGTTGATGTAGGAGCCTGCAACAAAATTCACCTTTATACTCCAAACCACCCTTTCTCCCAAGTCTAAATGGCAGAAATTTTCTCATCCCCATCATGTTATTTCTTTTCTATCTGTTTTCTGGGGAAGTTATTTTTGCCATGAGATGTATTTCATTTTCATCTGTTTTGTTAGCCTTTTGACTTTGTTTTAATATTTCTTGTTGCCTCATGTAGTTATTGGCTTCCATTTTTTTCCATTTGAATTTCAGGGAGTTTGTTACTTGGGCAAGATTTTGTACCTCTTTGTGGCAAGCTGTTAATATCCCTTTCCAATACTTTCTTCCATATCTTTCATTTCTTCTCATTTTTTTCCTCAAGCACTCTCATTACATTTATTAATTTTTTTAAAAAACTCTTTAAAAAAATTCTTGCTTCATCTTTTCCAGGAATTCTAGTTGAGTTTGTACCACACCTGTTTTTCTCTGAAGCTCTACTTGCAGGTATTTTGTAAGCATTTTCTTCCTCTGCATTTTTGTCTACCACCATAATAGCTCATTATGGTCCAGTTCTTTTTCTTTTTGTCCATTCTTATAGCCTTCTCTTTCATTTCAGACTTGATGTGAGGGCTGGGCTGTCCCACACTTCTAGAGGGAAGGTCTGGGCTGATCCAAGGGGCAGGTTGGGAACCTGCAAGCTTTTAGTGCATGAACTGATAAAGACAGATGAAGAACCAGGGGAACAGATGCACAACAACTACAATAATGTAAACAGAAAGAACTGCACACCAAAAGTGAATGGCTGACAAAAGATATGGGAAGCCACTCCTTGCAGATGTATAATGTCCACGAATACGGCACACTGCACATATTTTCAGACTGTATTGATATTTTCCTCTTCTTTTTTTGTCTTAAAAATACTGGTATCCCTTACTCTGCCTCTCCCAGGGAACCATCCCATAAAGTATACTGGGGGAAACAACAATAGTGTATAAACAAAAATACATCAATAAAACTTATTTAAATAAAAGAAATAATATGATGGTATCATAGTTTGACAGGATGTTAGCTAAACATAATTAGCTATTTCTTGGACAACAATTTCTCTTGTTCTTTTCCTCATCCATTATGAAAGGCCTCATCACCTCTCCCTATACCAGTACTCTGTGATGGACCCCTTTGCAATGTGAATCCTCAGAATGCATAAAACAAAATACATAGTATTAAAGAAAAAATATTTTAAAAATATATAAGAATTGAAGTGAAAATATAAGACTGCATAGGATTGTAAAGAAAACCAATTTTATTGAAATATAGTTATCAAAATATATTTGTTTAAAGTTCATGGACTCCTAGTTAAGAACCCCTGCCCTAGACTGTAGCAATAATTTCCTACTTAGTCTCAGTGACACCATTCTCTTCCCCCCAAGAGGGAATTTTATCTTACACAGACATAGCTGACAAATTAATATTCCTAGAATACAAATTTGACTACTCAGCTATTTACAGTGACTGCCTGTTATCCCAAAAAACACAATATTCTCAATTTTAAAATTAAAGTCCTCCATAATCAGGCTCCCACACATTTTTCCTATTTCATAGGAATGTAGATTTAGAACGAATGTCTAACTGAATTAATTTACAAATATAGGAAACAGAGTCACAGAGAGGCTGTTACTTGCCCAGGGTCACACAGCTAGTGTCTGAGACAGATTTAAACTTAGGCCTTCCCTATTCCAAGTCTAGCCCTTTATTGTCATACCATGATACTCCTCTTTCATAATTCTCCCCTTCACACATCCTCCAGTAAGTCCTTCCTTCAGGTAAACTGGCCTGCCAAATGTTCTCCATACATGACCTTCCATTGCCATGTCTCTCCCTTTAAATAAAATGTTTCCTGTGTCCATAATGAACTTTCTCTTTTCCACCTACCAGAAGCCCCAGCAGAACCTTAAATCACAGCTAAGGCTTTTTCTGATCATCTGGGGCTTTTAATACTCTCTCTCTTGAAATATGTATGGGGGTGTGGTGATGTGATGCCTCCTCTATCTCAGCTGATATATCAGAACATAGTATCATGTAATGGTGTTTAATATATAAACAAGATGTATCTATGTCCTGTGACTTTTTAATGAGGTGTGATCTTATTTATGACAAGAAGAGAACAGTATAATTGACTGAACAATCTAGCCACCCTTCTGGGGACTTAAAATAACTGGATGAATTTTAACAATCTGAGTTCCAGTTTGAGAGTAGGAAGAGTAGAAGAGTCTAGGCCTGGAGCACTTTGTGGGGGCAGATTCCTGTCATTGTATCAGAGATGCAGCTGGGGGTGGGTGGGTGTGGGCATTGAGTAAGAAAAGGAGAAAAGACTTTCCTTCCCATCACAATCATAGTATTGGGGCTACTGGGCAAGTAGGAGATAGTACACACACACACACACACACACCTGAGGACAGACACAAATACAGAGAAATAATCACCTAAGGGCTGAAGCGTGTTCTAGGAATATAATTTCTTGCAGCTGAGTGCTGGGCTATGCACTCAAGATAAAATCAGAAGACAGAGGACCCACCCAGAAAAGATTCTGCCCTCAAGGGGAGCTATGTAAGGACTCTGCCTAAATAAATGAATGAATGAATGGATAGATGGATGAATGCATGGATAGACAAATAGATAAAGAAATAAATGACTTCCAGAGATCTTTTGCCACATACATACTGTTTGAACCTACTCTTCCCATGGAGGCTGTGTGTATTTGTGAGAATGTACCCCCAGACTTGTGAAAGAATGTTTGTGCAAACTGTTCTCACTATATAAATTTTAGTAAAATTTTTTGCTAATGGCCAATTAAGTCTACTGGTTAATTGTTAATGAGAAGCATATCAAATATAGTGTTAAAAGTACAGATTCACAGCATTACTCCTAGAACTTAAGATTGGCAACTACCCTCAGGGAACAACTCAAAAGTACAGATGCCAAACTGGGGAATTTTTCCCACTGGGATTGTCATATTCATACTACTTTGTACTTATTGTTTTATTATACTTATTTATTGGTATGTCTGTTATGGGACATGTAGGTAGCACAGTAGATAAAGTGTTGGGTCTGGAGTCAGGAAGATTCATTTTCATGAGTTCAAATCTGGCCTCAGACTTACTGTGTGACCCTGGGAAGGTCTATTAACCCTGTTTGCCTTAGTTCCTCAACTGTAAAATGGGTTGGAGAAAGCAATGGCAAACTACTCCAGTATCTTTGCAAGAAAACCCCAAATGAGTCATGAAGAATAGGATATGACTAAAACAACTGAACAACAACAATCTCTGTTGTAACCTTTCTCCCTATTCTTCCCACCACAGCATAAACTTGAAAGCAGAGACTTTTCGACTTGTATCTTGTTTGATCTTGCCACCTCCATTTCCTGACTCCGTGAATTTTCACATGCTAACCCCCATGCCTGGAATTCTTTCCTTTCTCATCTCCCTCTTTCTGGTTTCCCTCTCTTCCTTCAGATTCCAAATAAAATCCTACATTTGGTAAGGAGACTTTCCTGATCCTTTTTAATTCTAGTGCTTACTCTCTAAGATTATCTCCAATTTATCCTCTAAATATCTTTGTACATAGTTGTTTGCATGTTGGCTCCACCATTAGACTGTTACCTTCTTGAGAGCAGGGACTGTTTTTTGCCTTCCTTTGTATGCCCAACATTTAGCACATAACAGACACTTAATAAATGCTTGATGACTTGATTTATTTTTGTATCTGCAGTGCTTTGTGCTTAATAAGTGAATTGAACTGAATTGTTGAATTGAAGCCAAAAGGAAATTCATCTGTTAAAATGAAGCCTAGCTCTATTCTATTAGCACAGTGAAGTAACTGAGTATATTATGAGAATATAGTATTTACCAGCCTAGACTGACTGTGTTGGTCAGAGCCTAAACAACATTCCAAACTAATCCCCATAAAATATATCAATGATGCAAATTGTGAATGAGCTTTTGAAAGGAATTAAGCTCCTTGCTTCGGTGGGGAGGGAAAGGGAAATGAAAGCAATAAGCATTTATGTAATGCCTACTATGTGCCGGGCACTGTGCTAAGTTGTTTTTTTTTTTGTACAAAGACAATTTCATTTGGTCCTTATGACAACCCTGTGAAGATATTATTATTATCCCCATTTTGCAGCTGAGGAAACTGATATAAACAGTTAACTGATGTAAAAATGACTTGCCCAGCACCAAACAGCTAGTCTTCCTGACTCCAGACCCAGTACTCTATCCAAGGTGTCACCAACTTCATTAGTATAGCAAATAGTTTAATTTTTCATTTTGATTTGAAAAAAATGCTCTAACTCACTATTGATTGGAAAAATGCAAATTAAAATAATTCTGAAGTACTACCTCATACCTATTAGAGTGGCTAAGAGTATAGAAAAAGAAAATGACTAATTTTGGAGGGATGTGGGAAAAAATAACACATTAATGCACTGTTGGTGGAATGTGACCTGATTCAACCATTCTGTAGAGCAATTTGGAACTATACCCAAAGGGCTTAAAACAATGGATACCAGTTGACCTAGCAATTGCATTACTAGGTCTGTATCCAAAAAGAGGTAAAAAAACAAAAAGGAAAAGGACCTATATGTACAGAAATATTTATAGCAGCTCTTCTCTGGTGGCAAAGAATTGGAAGTTGAGGGGATGCCCTTCAATTGGGGAATGGCTGAACAAACTATGGCATGTGATTATGATGGAATACTATTGTGCTATAAGAAATGATGAGCAGGATGCTCTCAGAAAAACCTGGAAAGACTTACATGAGCTGATGCAAAGTGAAATGTACTGTGTACAAAATAACAGCAATATTGTGCAATGATTAGCTGTGAATGACTTGGCTATTCTCAGCAATACAATGATCTAAGACAACTATGACGGACTTATGATGAAAAGTGCTATCCATCCTCAGAGAATGAACTGATGGCATCTGAATACAGTTTGAAGCATACTTTATTTACTTTATTTTTTCTTTCTTTCTTTTTGTCTATGTTTTATTTCACAACATGACTATTATGGATATATTTTGCATAATTACACATATATGACCTATACTGAATTGCTTGCCTTCTCTATGAGGGGGGATGGTGTGGAAGGAGGAAAGGAGAGAACTTGGAACTCAAAATTTTAAAAACTAGTGTTAACATCATTTTTACACGTAATTGGGGAAAAATTAAATACTAAACAAAGCAAAAGAAACAAACAAATCCATCCCAAATGTAAAGTGCAAGTGAAGCTTAGAGAGATGAAGGATTCTTGGCTTAGTAAGAAGGCAGATAAAATTCAGTTTTCTGCTAATAGCAAAAATCCAAAGTGCTTTTATGATGCTCTGAAGACCAAAGACCTATGGCGCACCTCAACTACTCAATGCTGATGGAGCCACATTGATTAGTGATGTGACAGAGAGATAGGCTAAACACTTCCATAGTGCTCTCAACAGACCATCGTCAACCAATGCCCAGGCCATTGACCTCAGGTAGAAGTCAACCCCTCTCTAGATGAATTTCCAACTGAAGAAGAAGTTTTGAATGCCATCAGGCTCCTCATGTGTGGTAAAGTGCTTTACTGATTCTATTCCAGGTGAGCTTTACAAGGCAAGTGGCATACAAAAGCTGATTGAAATTTTCCAGATTATATAGCAAGAGCAGGTTAAACTCCCCTCCTCCTAGGAGTTCTATGATGCCTCTATTATCCATCTCTATAAAGGGAAAATAAAAAGGTTTTTCTGTGACAATGGCAACAGAGTCTCTCTCTTAGTCATTGCTGGCAAGATTCTTTCCAGAGGCCTTGTTAATAGGCTGATTCTTTACATGGAAGATGGTCATCCACCCCAGAGCCAGTGTGGCTTCAGAAAGGGCCAAGGAATGGTTGATATCATGTTTGCTGCCTGACAACTCCAAGAGAAATACCAGGAGCAAAACAAAGGTCTGTATACAACGTTCACCAATCTGACCAAGGCCTTTGATACTGTCACTTGTAAGGGCTTGTGGAAAATTATGTCAAAATTTGGTTGTCCACAAAAGTTCATCAGTATTGTATGTCAATTTTGTGATGGCATGTTTGCCCAGGTTTTGGATCATGCTTTCCCAGTCACTGATGGAGTGAAGCAAAGCTGTGTGCTTGCTCTCATGCTTTTTAGCACGATGTTTTCAGCAATGCTGTCAGAAGCTTTCAATGAGGATGAAAATGGTATCAAGGTCAGCTACCACACTGATGGTAAACTATTTTTACTTGAAAAGGCTATAAGCCAAGACTAAAATGGAGGGAGAATTCGTGTGTGACTTTTTGTTTGCAGATGACTGTGCACTCAATGCAATATCTGAAACTAAGATGCAACAAAGTATAAATCAATTTTCTGTTGCTTATGCTAATTTTGTCCTAATGATTAACACCAAGAAAGCACAAATTCTTTACTAGCCAGCACCACATCACCCATATGTAGAACTATTGGTGACAGCAAATGGAGAAATTTTGAATACTATAGAAAAGTTCACTTTGGCAGTATACTTTCCAGGGATGTACTCATAGATGATGAGGTTGACACATGCATTGCCAAAGCTAGCCTAGTGTTTGGGAGGCTCCAAAGGAAAGTGTGGGAGAGAAGAGGTATTAGGCTGCCTACCAAATTGAAGGTCTACAGAGTCATTGTGCTGACCTCATTGTTTCATGCTTGTGGCACTAGTAAACTGTCCAGATGTCACACTAGGAAACAGAATCACTTCCATTTGAATTGTCTTAGGAAGATTCTGAAGATCACCTCGACAAAACTGGACACTAAAGGTCCTTCTCAAGTTGAAATGTCAAGCATTCAAATTCTACAATAAAAAGCACAATTCCAATGGGCTGGCCACATTGTTCAAATGTCAAATGTACATTTGCCTTAAAGACTATTTTATGGAGAACTCATGTAAGGCAGGAGCTCACATATTGGTCGGAAGAAGCAATACAAGGATACTCTCAAGTTTTCTCTGAAGTACTTTGGAATTGATTGTTGGACATGGGAGTTACTGGCACAGGACTGCCTAGCATGGCATCCTTGCATTAAAGAAGACACTGTGCTCTATGAGTGAAGCAGAATTGCAATAGCTCAAAAGAAATGTGAGATGAGCAAATTTAGACATCTCCACTCCAAATGTTCATATAGACCATTTGTGCCTGACCTGTGGTAGAGCCTTCCAAGCTCATATTGGTCTGAGCAGTCACAGTCAGACACATTGTACCTTGACTCCAACATAGTTATGTCATTTTGGTCCTCTTCAAGCACAAAGGACAACAACCAACCAACACTCCATGTTCAGAATCCATACCTGATCCATTCCTCATACCTACCTCTTCCTCCTCATTAGTGGCTTTTTCAAGGGTCAGCTAAAATCCTACCTTTTGCAAGAAGCCTTTTCTGATTCTTGTCAATCCTAATGCCTTCCACCAGATATTACCATCACTTTATCCTGTATATATCTTGAATACACACAATTGTTTGCATGTTGTCTTCCACATTAGAAAGTGAATTCCTTGAAGGCAGGAACTATTTTTGCCTTACTTTGCATTTCTAGAGCTTAACACAGTGCCTGGCACATAATGTGTTGCTGTTGTTCAGTCATTTCCAGTCATAACTGATTCTTCATGTCCCTTTTTGTGTTTTCTTGGCACAGGTACTCAAGTGGTTTGCCATTTTCTTCTCCAGCTCATTTTAGAGATAAGGAAACTGAGGCAAATAGGGTTAAGTGACTTGCTCAGGGTCACATTTGAACTCAAGTCTTCTGGACTCCAGGTCTGGCACTCTATCCATTTTGCCACATAGATGCTCTGGCACATAATAAGTGCTTAATAAATACTTGCTGACTTGCCTTGCCATTTTCGTTGACGAAATCATCTATTGTTTCTATAATTTATTTTTATGCACATCTTTTAGGATTATATTATTTAGTCACCATTTAACTCTTTCTTCAAATGTTTTTTTATTGATTATAATTTTATTTTGTAATGGTCAGTAATAAATTTTTCATATTTCTACTGTCTGCAGCTGACTTTTTTTAATGCTCTAGAACATGGTCAATTTTTGTAAAGATGCCATAAAAAGCTAAGAAATATGTATACTTTTTTCAATTCTATTTTCTAATAATCAACAAAGCTTTGATACGGCCCTTAACTTTTTTCTTGTTTAAGGGCACACTGAGGTTCCCAATATTATAGTTTTGCTGTCTATTTCTTCCTGTCATTTGAGTCTTTTTTTTTCCTTTAAGGAGTTAGATGTCGTGCTATTTAGAGCATATGTATTAGGTGTTCATCTTATTTCATTAGCTATGGTGCCTTTGTGCATAAAGGTGGCTTCCCTAATGAATTTTTTTTTCACTGTTGACTTGTCTAAGATCATGAATGTCAGCCCTACTCTTTTGATTCACTTGAGGCATATTAGATTCTGAACCAGCCCCTCATTCCCACTGTCTTCTTCTTTGCTTCAAGTGTGTTTTAAATTCTTCTTTTAAATCCATCCTGCTACTCCCCCCCCATTTTATGAATGAATACATTCCATTAATCTCTGTGGTTATGATTATTCATTGTGTTTTTACCATCTTATTTTCTTTTATTTTTTTCCTCTTTTTGTCTACCCCTTTACCGAGAAAATATGTGGCAAGAAAAAGAACACGATCAGCCCTAGCAACTGATAATTAAAATAGTCTAATTTTACTTTGCTGTCCCACTTCTCATCTAGTACAGGCCCTAATTACTTATTCTCATACTTTTTTCACCTTTTAATACCTTCTTTTTGATATTCTCCCTGTAGATTAAGTTTATTTTGCTTGCTACTATTCTATCTTTAACTCTACTCTTACTCTTAACTTCTTCTCTCTCTCTGTCTTTGTCTATTTACTGGTTCAGATATTAATGAGATTCATGATATTCCCATTTCTCATGAACTGATTATGAGCAAGGTAAGCAGAAACCTGAACAAAAATTTATACTATTAACATCACAAAAATCAACGATGAACAAAACCAGGAGAATACTTTATACAATAACAACAACACTTAAACAACTTGGAAAGTTATAAGAAATATGAGCATTCATGATTCTAAAGAATGGATATTATTTACCTCCTTACAGAAAGATAATAAATTTAGTTGCCTAATGTGATTATATATATATATATATATATATATATATACACACACACACACACACACACACACACACACACACACACACACAGCACACACACACACACACACACACACATGTATGTGTGTATCATACAAATACTTTGTTACAAGAAAATTTTCATGGGGTGGGGGCAATCTGATGTAAAAACAAAACGTCAATAAAACTTAAAAAATATTAATAAAAATTCATTGGCTTGCTAATTTAAAGAGATATTCCCATTTCTTCACCTCCATGTTTGTATACTTTTTTTTCTAGTTCTGAGAAATATTTCCTCACCCTTCCCCCTCATTTCTTCCCAGTAAATCCTTCACTTTCTTCTCTTTCTTAAAACCAATAAAACAGGAAAAAAAATCCACCCAAAGGTCCCATGTTTGTCTTTTTCTACTTTCTCTATTTGATTCCTAGAAGGCAAAAGGATTCTGAAGGAACAACTTCTCTCTTCCTTATTAAATATAAGCAGTTTATTATCTTTTTACCCCTTCCTATTACTTATATATAATTACCTTTATAGGTTTCTCTTGTCTCTTGCTGTTTGCATTCAAAGATTCTACCCAAATCTGGTCTTTACAACAGGAGTGCTTGAAAGTCCTCTGTTCTCTTAAATTTCCATTCTTCCTCCCTTCTCTCCATAAAATTATATATATATATATATATATATATATATATATATATATATATATATTTTATGATAGGTTATTTTTGGTTGTAAGCTTTTTGTTTGGATATTACTGATGGAATTCCTAGTGAAATGGGTAATGGTAGTAGTCCAATCTCAAATCTCCTTCATGGTGAAATGGGTACCTTGATCAAAGGCAGTGTTGCTGTGTTGCCCAGAGGGAAAGTGAGAACTTTGATGGTAGCTATATTGGTGGTGGATAGATATAATGATAGATAATAATAAATATTATGAATAGACAGGGAAAAACCTTTTGCCCTGAGATGGGAAGGTAGACATGATCAGAGATAAGTAAACCATTATGCCAGCTTCAGCTGGTACCACCTACTTCAATTGGTATGAGAAGTAGCATAGGCCAGAGGTAGCTGCCTTATCTTAGTTAGAGGGATACTATGGTTCAATACCAACTACAACAAAGAAATTCCAGATGGTTCAGAAGAGAAATGAGAATCTTGAGAAAAGTTAGAAAGGAAAAAATGTTAGAATTTATGGCTTCTATAAGAATAATAATTAGCAGAATAGAAATACTTTAATTCACAGTGGAAATTCTCTCCAAAGAAGTGAAGGAAGAGACAACAGATTCCAAATACAAATACAATGAACTGCAAGACAATCTTGAAAAAGAGAGAAGCAAAAATTAATAATGTTAAAATAATACGATTTCTCTTCAATCAAAAACTACTGATCTTAAAGACAGCAAACATAGAAACATAAAGATCATAGACCTTTTAGAACATGGCTAGTAAAAAAACTTGAACACCATAATGCAAGGAATAGTACAAGAAAACTACCAAGAACTTCTGAATATAGAAAACAAAGCACCAATATAAAGAACCTGCATATTGTCTCCAGAAATTTATTTTAAAGACAACCAGACTTCAAACTCCAAGACACAGTGGTTTAAATTTTATAATTCCATTGACAACAGATTCTGTAAGGCAATGGGAGAAAAGGCCTTCAAATACAAAGGAAAGGAAATTTGAATAACACTAGACTTTGCTTATTGGCAACTACAAAAGGGAATGGAATAATATAATCCCAAAAGGAAAGGAACTGAAGATGAAGTCCAAAATAATGAAAAAAATATTCAATAAGAGGCCTTTGAAGCATTCCTATTAAAAAACCCCAAAACATGCATGAGCAGATTTTTCAACTTATAACATCCTCTTAACAATGGGGACCTGCTGCCTTACTTATCTTGTTAGAGAGACCATCTTGCATCACTTATAATAGACAAAGATGAAGGATGATGTTGTGAACTGTAAGCATTCATTCACTAGTGACAAGGGTCCAGCAAGAGGAAAATTTCTTTTTAAAAATGTCATATTCAGTGGCCCTTTCATGGAGCTTGTGGATCTAGAACTCTAATGTTTGTTTGATCATTAGTACCTGTCATCCATTAGTACCTGTCAATGGTTCCACTTATCTTAGTCCTATTGGATGATGATCTCCAAAAACATGGGTCCATGGGGAAGAGGAAAGCTCAGAATACAATAATCCAGAAGTAAAAAAAAAGTGCTCACAATCAAGATTAATTTACCCTACAAAGTTGAGTATAATCCTACAGGGGAAAAAATGGGTCTTTGATGGTATAGATGGCTGTCAAGCATTCCTGATGAGAAGACCAGAGATTTGTCAGAATTTGGAGATGTAGGAATCAAAAGAAACCCAAGAATTCTTATCCCAACTGAAAGACAAGTCTTGGGTCCCAGAGTAAAGCAAACACTCCCTGTCCCTGGTTCTAGGGGTACCCTTGAGTTAAAATTCAATTTAGGTAGTCAGCCTTAAATAACTTTTAAGAAGTGGTACTTAACAAGGTTATGAAATGAAAACAATTGGTACAAAACATCCCCTGAAACATTTGTGACACATTTTTCCACACATACATACAGAATTCAGGGGAAAGGTCATTCATGTTTAGAGACTACATGTAATAATAATCATAGCTTTTGATTGCTGAAAATCTTTTTCTCTCACTTGTGAGGGGCTAAAGAAGTTCCCCTTTGGCATTTTATAATTTCTTTTCTGGAGTCCTTAAAGAGTAGTGAGTATGGTTTGTCTTTGGCTTTCATTGCAGATAATTTGAAATCATTGTTGTCCTGAGGGGATGATGCCAGGATGCCAAAGGGAAGCTACAATTCTCTGAACCCTTGAAAATTCCAACGAAAGTGGAGGGGACAGGAAGGTGACCTAGTGAAAGTCAAAATGTCTTCTCTTCTCCCCTTTTCAGGCAGTTCCTACTTAAGGGTGTGCTAGAAAACCACACCTTCCAATTTTTAGAAATCAGTCCCTCATGAACTCAATTGACAATTTGTAGGTGATCCCTGAGGTGTGTCCAAATTTTCTTCAAATATCTGAACATGATTTTTGTGTATTTTTCTAGTTTGAAGGCCTTTTAACACTTAGTTGAAGTTAACTGAGTGCATGCTTATTAGAGACACGTTCTCATCTAGTTAAACTATTAAGCTTAAAATGGAATGAGGTAGTTTCATACCCATCTTTACACTACAGAGGTAAATTTATTTGAGCAAGTGGAAGTGACTTATAATGATGCAGTATTGACATTCTGACGGGGGAGAAGAAAACAGTTTTCCTTTAGAATCTTAAAGTCTTCAAAGGGTAAGGAGAAAATTAAATAAGAAAATAGAGGATTTGGGTGTGGATTTATTCTGTTATGAGATTTTTAAGAAGGTAAAGAAAAGAAAGGATAAAAGGAATACAGGAGCGAAGAAAGGAAGAAGTGGGTAGAATTTCTTAGAATTGGGGTATATGAGAAGTGCATTCAGAGAAAGAGCTGGGGAGAGTAAGCATTAGATGAAAATCACTCTTATCTGGAACAAAAAAGGGACTCATACACAATTTGGTTTAGCAATACATAAAACTCAACAGGGAAATAAGTGGGAATTGGGAGAAGGAGATTAAGGAGAATAATACCAGGGAAGGAATAGTCATAAACAAAGTAAACTTCCTGATACTGAATATAGGAGTAAATGGGGAAAAAAAAGAACTGGAATCTAGAGAGATATCCATTAATTGTGGAATAGCGGAACAAATGATGGCATATGAATATAATGGAATACTGTGACATGCAAATGCCAGGAAGTATGAACTGTTGCAGTTAAAATGAGCAGAGGTAGGAGAATATTTTTACACACTGCAAAGAAAAGAACTTTGAAAGACTTAAGAACTCTTATTAGAGCAATCAAAGCACCAGGATCTATGTTACTCAGCTCCTGATGGGGCATTATGGACTCAAGGTCCAGAGGCATATACATTTGAGTATGGACATTGTATAGATTTGTTCTATGCTTATTTGCTAAATAAAGGCGGGTGTGGCACATTTCCATAATACCTGTACCAATACTGTCCAAGTGGGAGAGGCTGGGGAGTCTGCTTTGTGGAGAGTTGTGATGACATATAATGAAAGTGCTTTGGAGAGATATTGATGCATGTCAGTCAATCAGTCAATAAACATTTATTAAATACCTATTATGTGCTAGGCACTTTGCTAATTGTTGAGGATACAAAAAAAGGTAAAAGACAGTCCCTGCTCTCAAGCAACTCACAATCTAGCAGAAGAGACAACATGCAAACAACTTCATATAAATAACTTATATATAGGATGAGTTGTAAATAATCAACAGAGAAAAGGCACAAGAATTAAGAGAGATTGAGAGGAAGAGGCTTCCTATACAAGGTTGAATTTCAGCTGGAACTTGAAGTTATGGAAGTCAGAAGGTAGCAATAAGGAAGAAGAGCAGTCTGGCATGAGGGACAGCCAGTGTAATTAACCTGAGTCTCAAGATAAATTGTCTTATGTGAGGAATAGGAAGGAGGTCAGGGTCACTGTATTGAAAAATACTATGTGGAGCTCTAGGAGGCAAGCTGTAAGAACACTGGAAAGGTGTAATGGGGCTGCAGGCTATGAAGGGCTTTTAATGGTAAACAGAGAATTTTATATTTGATTCTAGAGATAATAGGGAACCACTGGAATTTACTGAATAGGAGGGTAACATGGTCAAATCTGTGCTTTAGGAAGATCACTTTGACAGATAAGCAGAAGAGGGGAGAGATTTGTAGCAGGCAGAGGTACCAGCAGGCTATTGTCATAATTTAGATATGTGTTGATGACATGATGTGTTGATACACCAGAGTGATGGTAAAGAGGAGAGAAGGGAATATATGTGAGAGATGCTTTGAATGTAAAATTAGCAGGACCTTAGTAACAGATTAGATATAGGTGGTGAGAGTGGTTTTTTACCGATTAAACTCCTTTTTTCTCCAAAGCTATACCAAAACCTTTGTCAGAATAAGCCCATGTAAGCCTGTAAGATCCAGACATCTTCACCAGACTGTAAAACACCCACTAAAAATATTGTTTTGCAGATTTTTTTTACTTCCATTGGATCTTAAAGTTTTATACCCATTCAGAGAATGATGAACTCTAATAAAATATGTTGATGACATGCCATCATATGGTGTCACAAATCACAAGAAGTTAAGAAATTCATCCAAGATAAATATTCTTCTGTAGCTTGAGAACCCACCAGATTTAAACCCCATTTGAAAACTATGGGCTATAATCAATGCAAGACTTGGAAAAAAGGACTGTTTGTTAAAGGTATACTTAGTATACAATGTGATGAAATCCAGTATTAACCCAATCCCTTTTATTCTTAATATCCAATGTGGTTTCAAAATGAAGAATTAAAGAATATGTATTCAAATCTTGTAAGTGATTGAGGCAAAAGGAGGATATATTGCATGTTATAGTTTTTTAAAGATGTAAAAAGTTGTAAGCCTCATCATGTATCAATAAATTTAATTATCTTAACTTTGTCCCCAGTTGATTTTCACCCATTGTGTAAAACTGAAGAAAGTTCAGATTCAGAGATATTCTGGAGTAATCAGGAAAGAAAATTTCTTTTTCTCACTTTATTGATCTTTTCAAACTACAAGCTGGAAGAGCTTTCTACCTCTCCCCCAAATATTCCCTTTCATATTCCTTACCCACCTGGTCCTAACTCCACATTTTGCTGATTTTGAAAGGACCAGAATACTTTTGGGATGAAAGGATGAAGAACATAAAGTTATAACTAAATAAGTATTCTAGGAGATCACTTTTAAATAACTTTTACTGACAAAAGTTTTCACAAGTATCTGTAAATAAAGGAGAAGAAGCACATGTGACTGATATGTATATTCGGATGGATAAGCAGGTATTCTAGACCAATCTTCTTTTGTTTATCAATTCCCATCTATCTCTTTCCTTTTTCCTTCTGAGATAATTACTTGGGAAAAAAGTGCACAAAAAGGCAATTCATTATTTTTTACTTGAGATTAATTGACATTGAAAATAAATTGTTAAGTTTTCAGTTTTATAATTAGTTTGATATTCACAATTATATTTTTAAATAAATGATCATTTGTATACTATAACAAGGCTTGCACCTTAACAAAAGGTTAAGAAATATATACAAGAGATGGAGAGAGACATATTTCAATGGCCTGGGAACTCACCTGATTTTAACCACAGTTGAAAAACAACAAAAAAAATGAGCTATAATCATAGCTAGATTTGGAAAAATGGACTATTTCTTGAAAGTATGCTTAATATCCAATGTGATAAAATGAGTGGTTTTTAATGATAAAGAATTAAGGGCGGGGCAGCTAGCTGGCACAGTGGATAGAACGCTGGCCCTGGATTCAGGAGGACCTGAGTTCAAGTCTGGCCTCAGACCCATAACACTTACTAGCTGTGTGACCCTGGGCAAGTCACTTAACCCCATTGCCTAACCAAAGAAAGAAAAAAAAAGAATTAAGGAATATTTCAGAATCTTGTGAACTTAATACCAAATTGTATAAAACAAGTGACTAGCAAAAGAACTCTTTCATAAAACTTTATTTAAAAAACATAGGTTTATTTATGTCAACAAATTTAATTATTTTACTTTGTGTACCTCACTGTAAGTACTTAAGGGGGGGGGGGGAAGAGAATAAGCATTTATATAGTATCTATTATGTTCCAAGCACTATACTAAGTGCTTTGTACAAATATTATTTCATTTGATCCTCAAGACAACACTGTGAGATAGGTGCTATTATTAAGCCCCCTTTACAGTTGAAGAAACAATTAAACAGCAGTTAAATGATTTGCCCAGGGTCACACAGATAGAATGGTTATAAGGCTACAATAAGGAAATGTCAAAACATTTTGAAGTTGGAAAAGCTATACACAAATTTTTAGGGGCTCTTTCTTGATCTGGAACAAATGTGACACTCTGCCTACCCAGGGAAAGCTAGTATCTGATTGGCCTTAATCTCTTAGAGAGATTCATCTTTACAGGAAGAATATTATTTACTTCTATTTGACAGTGTAGAAATTGAGAGATTAGAAATTTAGCTAGGCAAGAACTTCACAAAGAACAAGGAGCCCTTAACAATTCAGCTAGATAGAATGTTGGCTATATTGACAAATATCCCACTGTATGGTTTTGTTTTGTATTTGTTGTGATTTTTTTTCTTTGTTATGAAATAATTCAATCTGGAGGAGAGGTAGGATTGCTTCTCACCTCTACCCTTCTTCAAGAAATGACTGTTATGTATAAGCTATAGGCATAAGTAAAACCACATGTAAGTATGCATTTTTAAATACACAAAAAGGAATAGGACTAGAAACCGCCATGAACACTGGGTCCCCCAGATCTTTACTCCACTTTTATAGAAACTTAAACTTGTAGAACTCCGTGTTCCTTACAAAACACATATTCCTTAAATGTACTCATTTGCAAATACTGTCTGGTGTATGGGAGCTTAATTAAAATCACTTGTCACCCCTAGCATTGTGATACTGTGATATTTGGAATTTCCAAAGCCAAATGAGAAGCAAAAAGCACGGATGATTGAAACCCACCAATAAACTCAAAATTTTCACAGGTGCACAATTGTTTTAGTCACCTTCCCTGTCAAACCTCCTACCACAATTGCTAAAGTTCAGGAAATAATTATATTAATTTCTTAAAAAATTCATTTGAATTTTCCTACCAGCTCCACTCCCCCTCCCCCATGGGAGGTTTTAATTAGGGTAGATGCCTGAAGAAAATAAAGCTAGTATCCCGAGTTATCAGCTCTTGAACTTCACACAGCTAGCAGTTTATGGATTACTCAATCAACTCTCAAAAGAAACAAAAACACCAACTACCAACTCAAAACAATGTTCACAACAGAGCCATCACCTTACAAAGCAAGATATTTAAAAAAAGCAATAGTTTTACCCCATCATTACGAACTGTTCACAATTCCCCAGTGACCAGCAAAGTTAATAGAGAGCAGGGGAAACGGTTTTGGCACCATTCCTGAAGCTCCAGACGAAGGTTTCAACAGCAACAGTGAGACGAACTCCAAGAGCACTGAAACTGTAACTGCCCCATAGTGGGGCAGATTAACCCAGAAGCCTCCGAAAAAACCCACACCTAACAAACTAGGTTACTGAGGTCTGGGAACTTCCTAAACTGTAGGAGCAAGCGGGCAAAGTACTACCAGCACAGGTCTGAGAATTTAACTGGATTTTTGCCAGCCTCGCTCCAAGATGCCTAGGCAGTAGATGGGGAGGGAGGGAGGTTTGAAACTTCCGTCTGGGGCAGGTCGCATCTTAACGAATTCCAGCTGCCTTTTTATTGCCTAGGCAAGCTACTTCACCTGCTCTTTGGAACTGCCTGAAGGGTCGGGAAGTAAGAACAGGTGGGACGAGAGTAACCATCTGGGGATTGAAGTAAAGATGACTGAGATACATCCAAGGTGTGCCCAACTGTGCCTCGTGTTTGAAAATTCGAATGAGAGAGTATTGAGCTCTTCTCTTCCCAGCTTACCCCCAGGCCTGCATCCTCTCCACCAGTCTGTCTAGGCATATCCCGAGGGAACCACTGCAGCTCTAGCAAGGCCTCACCCAGGACTCCTAGTCAGGGTAAACCCCAGTCCTTTCCCTAGCGCCCGGCCCCCAAAAGGCAACCGAATGTCAAAGAAATTTCCCGAGCCGATGCTTCTAAAATTCACCCTTTTCCCCCCAAGCCAGACACGACCTTCACTTTCCAATTACCCCAGTTTCGCCTTGTGGCTCAAAGATTCGTGTATATGATAGCCTAGGAGCCCCTAAATGCCTCTTTCTTCTCCCGACTCCTCCAACCCATTCCTCTCTGAGTTGCCCCAGAGGCAAGGCCCTACAAAAGCTGTCTCTGCACTTCCATGCTCGGCTTGCCGTTGCCTACAAAAAAGGATCTGGCTAGGGGAAGAAGCTGCAGCTAGCATTACCTTTATTTCGGTCCTTCCCCGAGAAGGGCAGGGAAAGACACCAAATTAACCCAACTCCGGCCGCGAGGACACAGCTCTGTGGTCTTCCTCTTACAACCAATGACTATAATATCCGGCTCGGAGCTTGGGTGTGGAGCGGGAGGAAGTTACTCCTACCTTCCCCTTTGCCGCCGCCGCTGCTGCCTTGCCTCCCTCTCAGCTCAGAGGCGGCTGCAACCTTTAAGCGGGGATCTGGTAGACGCAGAGAGAAAGCGCTACCAGACCACGCTGCTCTCCTCCGGGCTTGAAGCCCCCTAGTTCTTTCTCCCTTGTGAGAGCATCTTCGGTAGGAAAGCGCGAGCTGTGGCCCTGGTTACTACTGCCCAAGGACTGAATTCTGGGCAACATCATTCCATTCATTCTGGATTATGCTTTCAGATCCACTACCTCTCTCGGCCCACTTTTCTTCTTCTTTTTTTTGGGGGGGATGGAGGGAGGAGGATGGGGAGGAGGGAGGACTGTGGGGAGAGCTTACTAGGAAAAAGTCCTTAGCCCCGCTCAGGGAAGAACTGAGGGTTGTGCTTTTTCTAGTGGTATTGGGGGATGTAAGGGAAGAGCAAGGGACCTCTGTTTCTGGTAGATGGGGGAGGGGTGAAGAAGAAAAGGCAGCTGTCAAACGCTTTGTCTGAACGTCACTGTGAGACTACCGGAAATCAAAGTTTACAATTTCTCCAACACTCTCCCATCTCTGGCATGCATGCCTCTATGGGGGTGGAGTGCGGGGGTGGTAGAAGAGACTTCTCTTCTTCGTGCCAGATAGTCAAGCTGCAATTGTTCCTTTAAGAATCCAGAGCTGCTAGCAATGGTCCTTACCCCAGTGCATGTGGCTCCTAAATCCGGGGCTGGACTGGGTGGGGCAGGGAGATGACGCCGGTTCTGGAGATGACTGATGTGGTGCTAGAGGCTGGTGGGATGCCTACCTAGCAGTTACTGTCCTTGATTTTTTAAATACATCATTTCTTTGTCTTATAGCTTTCTTGGGATCTGGCAATTCTTTCATTTTAAGAGAGGATAGCCATAGCTGACAACAACATAAAGAAAGCCTTTTGTGGGGTAGGCGGGCACTCACCAGCTGAGAGATAACAGAAGCTGAAAAAAGAGCAGCTGCTTTTTTATTAGCCAGAAAATAAGCTAAAATAAACCTACTATGGCAAACCAGGAGGAGAGGAGTGCCTTGAACTCATTTAAAGTTTTTTCATAGCAGCCAATTAAGCTTGACGTCCAGGGAAATAGAAATAATATAAAAGAAACTAATTTCTTCTCAACAATCTGTTGTGTTTCCCATTTTACAGAACTTCTCAGAGAGGTTTAGTGTCTTGTCCAGGATCAAACAATTAGTAAGTGTAGGTGGGATTGAGAATTAAAACTCAGTTCTCTCCTGTAGCCAAATTCATAGCTCATTTCACTACAGGCTCCAGCCCTTCTGCCCAGTTATAGGTTTTAAACCCATTCCTATTTATAGTCCAGAATTGGAAAGGCTAATTGAGTTCCCCCAAATTGCCTGACAAAATTACAAAATATAAGGGACAGTTAACAAGTGTTTAGGTTTTTCCCTTTTTTAAAGTTTTTTTTCTCTTTCAGATTCCAGTAGCTAAGCTGGCTGGAGAAATTTTAAAGAGATGTTTACATTTCATTAGTCCTTTGGTGCATTCGGAGAAGTTCTTCAATCAAATGCTCTGTGAAATTAGGGTGGGTAAGGTGGCTAGCTCATTAAGGAGTCAGTTAATAGAGTCAAGTCTCTATGAGTTATGTCATGGTTAAGAAAACATGTATGGCCAAAAATCTCCCCCCAAACCCAATAACCCAACTCCAAACCCCCCAAAACAAAACAGGTTTTGAGAGAGTTGCTCTTTGATTTTTCTGTTGAACTTCAGCCACATTGTAGAGTGGGGAGGGGATTTTTCTCTCCTTCCTTCCATCAACAATAGCAGTGGAGCAACTCATTCAGTAGGAAATGCCAGGCCTGCCAGTGAGCAGGCTGGGAGAATCCAGGCGTCCAGTTAAGCTGTAGAAAGAAGTAGGCCCAGGGAATCTAGATTTAAATGACATGACCAGCAATGATGTTGCATCTAGGTAGAATAGCATAAAAATACCATACAAAAAGATATTGGGACCCTGCAGTACTTTGTTCATCTATGTTTCCCAAGTGTATCCCCTTATTTATGAATACTTTGGCTGTGTCCAGTCTTTCCACTAATACCATGTGTGTTTGTGGGAGAGTGTGCCCCAGGTTTATGAAAGAACCATTTTGTTACTACTGTTCATGAGACATTTTAGCAAATGTTTTTCTTTTCAGTTAGTTGTGTCAACTCACTGACAATTAAAAGTAAGTGTACTGGTGGGGGTTTGTGAGCTAAATGTGGATGTGGACTCATAGAATACCTTCAATCCAGGATAGTTATCTTCTGGGGAATCCAAACTGTGGGGACAGGGGTACCCCTGCAGGGGATGTTACATTTAAATTCTTTCATATGAAAACATTTAGTCCATTTGTATTCTACAAATATTTGTTAGATGCCTCATTTGTGAATGTGCTATTGAATTCATTTGTTTCTGATTCTTGTTGATCAAGATGCCACTTTTTGAGAGCTGAAAATATCAAAGCAGAGAATAGATAGACTAGTATTTTTCAAACTTATTTGGCAAACAAAACTCTTTGAAATGTGAAATAACCTTGAAGGGCACCTTGAGAGCACTCCAGTAGAGACTGGATACATCAGAATTTTTGATCAAAATGGAGAAAATCCTCATACTAAACAGGACCAAATATAATAAGTATTTTTGTATAGCAAATTCCATGTTCAATAGTATAAAAACATGGAAAGTTTCTCAATGATCTCTTAGTCATTTCATATAGTTGGAATTCCATAGAATACAGTTTGGGAAATGAATCTATGTAGGATAAAACAACCCCCAAATCACTCAAACATTTGGGACAACTGACTCAAAACAGGTGAAGTTAACTAAAAAACTAATTGAAACAATTCTTGATTTCAGCAAGGTTGCAGGATGTTACCAACAAAACCAAACAGGATGAGAGAAAAGGAGCTCCATTTAAAATAACTACACTACAAGACTGAGTATAAAAAAATTGATCTTTAATAGAATAGAGGACTTTTAAGCATTCCTGATAAAAAGACCAGAGCTAAGTAGAACTTTGAAATAATAGGGTTGCTTTGCCAAAGGGGGAAAAAAAGATAGTCATTGAAGGACTTTTAGAAATTTATAGAACAGAGCATAAAGTAGGTGAGAAAGAAACAGGCCAGTGAGTCAGCTTTGAAAGTTACATACTGAATATACTATATGCTTAAAAGGAAAAGGAAGTTGTATGTAATATTAACAATTTCATGAACAAATCTCTATTTTTTCTACTTTGTGAAAATATTCAATTTTGTGTTCCTTAATTTCAGACTAATAAAAATAAAGGTCACCACAAGTGTAAAAGAAACATAGAAAGATAAATACATTTGAATAAATGGAAAGAGCTAAAAGATGATGAAGTACTTACATTCCACTAGGCCAGGGGTGGAGAAACTATGGCCTCAAGGCACATGTGGCCTTCTGGGTCTTTGGGTGTGGCCTTTTGACTAAATCCAAGTCTTACAAGAACAAATCCTTTTATTAAGGGGATTTGTTCTATAAAGTTTGAATGCTGTCAAAGGACCCCACTTAAGGACCTAGAGGGCAACATGTGACCTCAAGGTCATAGATTTCCCCACCCTTGTAGGCAGAAAAGAGACACATGCTCCTTTACGATCCTAATGACTTCATAGTGAATTAAATAAGACAAACAGAAGTATTGGGAGAGATTTTGTTCTATACTTATGGTTTTCTAAAGAGAAAGAAAAGAAAAAAGGAAATGATGAAGAAGTGGTGGAATTTACTATTTGTCATAACTGGGGAATGAGAGGAAGAGTCTTAGTAAAATGAATAAGAGTGGGAAGAGCAAGTATCACAGTCTCAATTCATCTGCATTGCATTGCAAAGGAAGGTAGAACACATAAACACATATATACACACAAAGAATTTGATAGAGTAATCTTAGATATTAATTAATATTAACATTAAATAGTTAATTCAACAAGGAAACAGGCAATGATATGGGAAGGGGGAATGGGTTTAAGAGAGTGCAGAATTGGGGAGGGAACAATCACAAATGAAATAAAGTTCAACTTTATAGGATGAAATGTAAAGGAAAGGAAGTGTTAGAACCAGTGAGAAAAGGAAAAGAGTAGGGAAAGGGAAATGCTACAAAGTTGCTTTAATTATAGATTATATATTCATATTATTTCTCTTTTACCACCTCTTTCTTATCTGTAAAGATGGAGAGCAAAGGGCAAAGAAAGGAAAAAAAGATAAGATAACAGGATGGAAGGTAATATACAATCATAACTGGGAATATGAATGAGATGAACTTATCCATAAAGTGGAGAATTGCAGCATGGATTATAAAATAGAACTTAGCAATAGGTTGTTTATAGGAAACCTACTTGAAATATATAAGTTCAGACAGAATTAAAATGCAGAGCTGGAAAAGGATTTTTTAAAAATGTTTCAGACAAACTCAAGCTGGCTTGTTCTCTCACCTATGCATCTCTGTAACCTTTTCATCTTTCCTTAACATTATTAAATGAGTGTTTGTCAGGGTTGTCAAAGGCATCTACATAATTGAGTGTATATTTATTCCTATGACCCTTCCATAGGTATGTCTAGGACAAGTCAGGAACACTTAAAAAAACACAAAAGGTTATTTATCCAAAGCATTCATAAATGAGTTATGAATGTATATGAGATACATTGGAGTTGGAAATGACCAAAGATTCTTTTTTTGAGGATTTGTTAAAAAAATGTGTTTTACCTTTAATTATTTGGCTTTGAAGGCCTCAAGTCAAGCTAGGTTTAAATTTCTATGTTAATTTTTACATTTTGTTTGCCTTTTTTTTTTTTATCATTTCAACAAGCCTCTGAAAGGATATTATACTTTAGTTACTTTCTTGACTTTAATCCCTTATAAATAGACCATCTAATATTCTTAAACAGAGACACATTAAAAAAAACACTTTAGAGATGTTTATTTTGGAAAATATACTTTGATTTTTTTATATGGTAAAAAGCTGAAACAATTATGTCTCCCACAAATAACTGTCAGCCTCCTTCTTTGTAAGACCTTCAGTTAGTCAAATAGCAAATATTTATTATGTATAGAATAGATATGCTTGATACTTAATACATGTAATACAAGTGTTACATGAACATTTTACAATGTTTCTGTTTCTCCCCAGTAGCCGCTTATAAATTAGATATCTTAAAACAAAGTTTTAAGATGGAAAAACATTTTCTACAAAGGTTGTAGTTACTGTTACTGTAGTTCTGAGTCAAATGGAGTGTTGTGGAAATATCCGTTTTACCTATGAATTTGGGTTACACTGAATGAAAGCTTGAGAGAAGTTATTGTGTCTCAGAAGAGCAGATACTGTCATCATGGCTAGAGAGAAGCTGGAGAAGACAAAGAAAAAGAGAATGAAGAGGTCTTTTTTGATAGAACTATTTTTAATTTTTATCTTGTGAAAAAAGATGAAGAGAATTCTTATGAGATTTTCTTATCCTGAATGGATTAAATCATGTAGAATTATGTTTTCAGAATTTACCAATACAGTGCCAATTTGAGATGACTTAGTTAAGGTAATTCTCACAGTTAAAATGCTGTAAATAATTATTTATTGTACTTTGTTGAGTTCTTTGTTAATATTTTGCATATTCAATATCTTTAATAACTATTTAATACTAGGAAATTAAAGAGTTTAATATATAGAGATATGAATAACACCTATTAGGAAAGCATAAGTAATACTTGAACTGGTGGGTGGCTGTCTCTGAACTTAGCTGAGGAAATACACAAGAGTTTGGGATGATAACGTTAAATATGTGAGCAAGTTAAGTAGAAGGCTGAGGGGTGACCTATAGGTGAGATTGGCAGATCCCATAATCCTTGCTACATAGATAATTCAGCAAAGGTTATAAACTTCCAAAAAAGATTAATCCAACTCTTCAAAGCAAACAAAAATTCCAACTTTTCTTCTCTGCTTTTATCCTGGTTTGTGCACATTTTCAAATTGAGTAATGGGGTAGCACTTTCAAAGGCTTTTAAATAAGAACACATAGAAACCCTCTTTTACTATATTACTGTAAAGTTCAAATACAGAACCAAATCTTTGAGGTGAGTCACTTACCTTTTGTCGCTTTTGAGCAATTCTTTGTGTTCATGCTCTCAGAATGCTGATAGGACTGAACAAGATAAATGTTTCACAACCAAAGTTCTTTAGGCTTGAGTGGATTGCCTTGTATGTTTTCAGAAAACAAGACAGGAGATATAGGTCAAAGCAAAGGCATACAATAAATCTCTTAAAGTATTTTATTTTAATCAACCAAGATCTGCTTTCTCATCTTTTTACTCCCCCTGCCCAACTGAGAATACAAGACAAACAAAACTCATTACAAATTATATTTCCACAGTGGCTATATTAAAAAAAAAGTCTCATCCTGTACTCTGAATCCTTCACTTTTCTATCAGGAAGTGGAGAGAATGTTTCATCATTAGTCCTTTGGAATCTTGGTTGGTCTTTATGCCAATAAGAATTCAGCACAATAGTATTTCATCACATTTATATACCATTATTTGTTCATCCATTCCTGATTTATGGACATCCCCTCAGATTCCCTTCCTTTATCTCCTCAAAAAAGGTTATAAATATTTTTGTACACCATTAGGGTTTGTTTTGCTGTACTAGTCTCTATTTTAATCTATCCTTCTTTTAGTTCCACTTCCCCCTTCCCTCCTAGTTCCCTGATGAGGCAATTGTATTTCTGTGCTCTCTCTGTGTGTGTTTGTGTGTATTTTTCCTTCTTTTGACCAATTCAGACCAGAGTGAGGTAAAAGTGTCAGCTGCTCCCTTCCGTCCCCTCTTCCTTGTTTGTATAGCTATCTACCTATACACACTGATTATAATAATTTTCCTAACTTTCCTTTCTCTTCCTCCTGCCCACCCTCTACTCCAGAAGCCCAGGTATTCCTCTTATTTTCTTTGTCCATTTTTCTCTTGAGATCATCAAGACCTAACAAAATCGCTCCTAGGCTTTATCTAATTGGACTTCCTCTGTAAACCCTGATGATAATCCTTGTTTAGTCCTTTATCATTGTTCATTCATGTTGACCTTTTTATGTTGCTCTTCACTCCTGTTTTTAAACTTCAAGGTTTCTCTGCAGCTCTTGTCTTTGTCAGGAATATTTGGAAGTTCTCTTTCATTAAAGGTCTGTTTTCCTCCCATAGCATTATACTCATTTTGTTGTATAAGTTATTCTTGGCTGTAAGCCCATATCCTTTGCCTTCTGGAGTATAACATTCCAAGTTTTCCAGTTCTTTTCCAGTCCTTCCAGCAGTGATGGCTGCTTAATCATGTGTGATTCTCACTGTGGCTGTTTAATACTTGAATTCTTTCTTTCTGACTTCTTGCAGTATTTTGTTTTTGATCTGGAAACTCTGGATTTTGGCTATGAAATACCTGGGAGTTTTCGTTTTGGGGTTCCTTTCAGGAAGCAATCAATGGATTCTTCCCAGTTCCACTTTGCCTTTCATTTCTAAGAGATCTGGGCAGTTTTCTTTAAGATTTCTTTAAATCAGATGTCTAGTCTCTCTCTCTCTCTCTCTCTCTCTCTCTCTCTCTCTCTCTCTCTCTCTCTCTCTCTCTCTCTCGTCATGACATTCAGGTGGTCTGAAGATTCCTAAATTTTTTCTTTTCAATCTGTTTTTCTGGTCTGTTGTTTTTGCTACAAAATACCTTCCATTTTCTTCTAGTTTTTCAACATTTTGACTTCATTTTTAATATTTCTTGTTGCTTCATGGAGTTCTTGGTTTCTATTTGGTCCATCTGAATTTTCAAGGAGTTTATTACTTGTGCAGGGTTTTGTACCTCTTATGCCAAGCTGTTAATTCTCTTTCTAATTCTTTCTTCCAAAGTTTTAATTTCTTTTCAATTTTCCTTAAATGTTCTTATTTTACTTATAAAAACATTTTAAACTTTTTTATTGTCTTTTAAAAATTTATTTATTTTTAGTTTTCAACATTCACTTCCACAAGGTTTTGAGTTCCAAATTTTCTCCCCATCTCTCCCCTCCCCCACCCTAAGACAGCATTGATTCTGAATACATCTTCACCCAATCTGCCCTCCCTTCTATCACTCCCTCCTTCTCTTATCCCTTAGGCCCTTCTATTTTCCTGTAAGGCAGGATAGATTCCTATACCCCATGGCCTGTATATTTTATTTCCCAGTTGCATGTAAAAACAATTTTTTAAAACTTTGAGTTCCAAATTCTCTCCCTTCCTCCCTCCCTACCCACCCTCATTGAGAACGCAAGCAGTTCAATATAGGTTATACATGTGTAGTCATGCAAAACACTTCCATAATAGCATTTTAAACTCTTGAAAAAAAACCCTCTTCATCTCTTCTAGGAATTCTAGTTTGTGTCCAAGCTGTTTTTTTTTCCTTCTGAGGTATTGCTTGTAGATGTTTTAGAGTCATTCTCTTTTTCTGTATTTATGTCTTGAACATCCTTGCCACCATTATAGCTCTTTTTGGTGGGGTTCTTTTGTTTGTTTGTTGTTTGCATGTTCTTCCTGCCTACTTTCTGACTTCAGACTTGATGTTAGGGTTGGGCCCTGCCATGTTGATGGAGAGGTCTTGGCTGGTCTTATTGCTGCTTTCTTGGGAGTGTCATGCTATTCCAGAATCTCAGGGACAGTCTAGGGACTGAAATGCTTTCAAAGTGGTCTGATTCAGGGCAAAATCTGTTTGCTTCTCCACTTGGTCTGAGTTTTGCAGGTTTATGGCCTGGATTTGGATCTGTGCAAGAGTAATCAGGAAAGCTCTGTTGCTTCAGAATGACAGAATTGTAGGTTCCCCTTGGCCTGGAACTCCTGCCTTGGGTTATTCCTTTGCAAGCTGGGCTAGTTGCTACAAATGAGACTTTGCTCTGAGACAGAATTCTTAGTCACATTGCTACTGCTGTTGCTGTTTGCTTTTGAACTTCCTCCTTTCTCAGTGCAGTGTTCAAAGCTTCCCTTCCCTGGGAATGACACTCACTTGTACAAGTCCTCTTCTCAGTCCTCCCTGGATCTTTGACCCAGAACTGGATAATGAGCAGCAATGCTGCCAGTTGACACCTGTCCTAATCACTGTGCCCTAGTATGGGTTGAGGGCCTTGGATCTGGTATGAATCTGGGACCTCCTATTGCCCTGGTGCATTGCTTCTCCCTGGAGAGGCATGCTCCTGTTCAACTTTATTCTCGATGTTTATAGACTATCCTATCTCTTTCCCAATGTTGAACTAGACTGGACAAATGACTGTGTCTAAATTTCCTCATCAGAATTCATTCTGGTGCGTATTCTAGATTTGTTTGGAGGAGTTTATGGAGGAATACCCACTGCACTGCTTCTTACCATTCTGCTTGGATTCATCTTCCTCAGCATACAATAAATCTTGAGGAGGATACAAGAAATGAGGTCCTGGTTCTGTTTCATATGAAAAAAACCAATCAACCAGCATTTATTAAACACCTAATAGCCAGGCATTGTGTTAGGTACTGGGGATACACATACAAAGAAAGAAAAATCTCTACCTTTAAGGAGATTATATGTTACAAATATTAAAGTACATATTCTGAAGAAATGTAAACTAATAAATACAACAAAGTAGTTAAACACAAGTGTAACGGGGCTTGCATGCACATGCCCAATAGGTTAACATGGAGACACCTTGAGGAGCCTTTGGAGCATGCCCAGATTGCCCAACATGGAAATGTCCTTCATCCCCTAACATGTGGGTGGGAGTAGCCTCCTTTCATTGGCTTCATAGTTACAATTGCTGCATCTTTAAGATAGGCCAGACCAGGACGGTTGCTCTTTTTGACTCATACTTTTTTTCCTACCACATCCAGAGGTTCAAGGTAACAGTTCACCCACGTAGGACAGGTGTCATTAATTGAACTGGTAAGAGTGGAAGTTTGCCCCTCCTCCATCTTTTACCCTGCTTCCAAGGAGTGAGTTGGGTTGTTGTTTTTTCCTTTTATTTCAGTTTTGTGTCACCAACTGCCTATTAGACATTATCTATCTATCTATCTATCTATCTATCTATCTATCTATCTATCTATCTATCTATCTATCTATCTATCTATCTAATCTATCTAGATGTCCATGTAGATGTATCAGTCATCTGCATTGAAATTATAATTAAGCCCATGAAAACTGGTGAGATCATGAAGAGAAAGTATATGTAGAAAGTGAAGGACAGGGCCCAAAACAGAACCTAAAGTTGTATGTACCCAAGTTGGGGAGCCGGATGTGGAGTATGAGCTAGCAAAGGAAGACTAAAAAGAAGCAATCAGCCAGGAGGAAAATCAGAAGAGAATTGCAAACTCTAGGGAGAATGATCCATAGTACCAAATGGAGCAGAGTTGAGCAGGATAAGGCCCAAGAAAAGGCTAACAGATTTGACAATTTTTTTTGGGGGGGGGAGCTAGGCAATGGGGTTAAGTGACTTGCTCATGGTTACGCAGCTAGTAGGTATCAAGTGTCTGAGGTCATATTTGAACTCAGGTCCTCTTGATTCCAGGGCCAGTACTGTACCTATTGCGCCACCTAGCTGCCTCCCCCCAGTTTGACAATTCTTGTGGAATACTAGTTTGAAGTACCATGAGAATTCCAGTAAAGCAGGCAAAGTGAGCTATTCTGATAAGTGTAATTACCTCCAATAACATCAAGTTGTTTGGTTTCATCAGGTCAATGATAAAGTCTACTATGTGAGACTAATTGCATTTCCACTTGTACTTTATAAGATTGTTTAAAGGAAAGTACTATAAATATGAAAAAAATATTAACTATTTTGTAAGAAATGAAGAAAGAGAGAGAGAGAGAGAGAGAGAGAGAGAGAGAGAGAGAGAGAGAAAGAATATTGAATCATTTAAGTTTCCCATCATGCCTTTGTGATAGGCTTGTGATCTGTTTTCAAAACTTTTAATCTATTTTCTCTTTCTGTCCAGGTGGTCTTCTCTTTCCTTTGCTTTTCCCTCAAATACTTTCCTTCTTCCCCCACCACTTGAATTGCCTTACATATGACTATACCTTCTTAATATCCATTGCCATCCTATCTCCTTTTACTTAACCTGTTTTATTTGAGTAAAATAGACCCTGAGCAATTCACTTAATCTTTTTCTGTCTCAATTTCCCCAACTGTAAGATGGAGATAACAATAGCACTTGCTTCACATGGTTGTTGTGAGGATCAAGTGAGACAATATTTGTAATATGCTTTAGTGCAGTACTTGGCTCACACTGGTACCATGAAAATGCCTGTACAGGAGGTAATGTGAGCTATTTTGGTCATTGTAATTACCTTTACCAACATCAAGTTGTTTGGCATCAGCAGGTCTGTGATGAAGCATTAATAAATGCTTATTTTTCCCCTCCCTCCCTCTTTCTTTTCCTCTCTTTGTTCCTAATAAGAGGAAAGACAAGGGGGCAAATTTGATCTGTTATCACTGTGTCTTGCTGGGATGAAACTTCAAACTCTACCATGGCTCTGGGTGGGTGTGCCTTGTTAAAAAGAAACAGGAAACAAGAATTTTTAAAGCAGAGTCAAAGGAACGAGAAAACAAAGGAAGACATAAGATACATCAGATTTAAAACAAATGGCTAGGCAAATAGATCAAGGACAGATAACCGAAGAATCAAAAGATTGACTGAAATCCAGGATTGAAAAAAGATCCTCAAAAAAAGAACCTCATATTTCAATAAATCATTAAATAAAATTGCCCAGACATATTAGAACAAGAGGGCTATGTGAAAATAGAAAGAATCCACCAATTCTCTCCTGTAAGAAACCACAAAATGAAAACTCTAATAAATGCATTTTCAAAATACAGCACTCTCAGACAAAAGAAAAAAATATTACAAAAAGTTAGAAAGTACTAAAAAATTGAGGAATAAAAATCAGGCCCAAATTAGATTTAGCATGTACATTATATATATATATGTATATAAATTATATATGTATGGAAGTCACGAGAATAATAAGTATTTATGAGTGAACAATCAGAAGGGACTTTTAAAGGGTTAACTATTCAAATTTGAATGGAGAGGAGGGATGTTAAAAGGGTTCTTTTAGAACCCTTTTTCACAAGTGGTCACAGAAGGAGTTGATTGAGATAGATTGCCTAGAAATCATTTTGCTAGATTTTGAATATGTTGTAAGAATGGAAAAGAAAACGGGGATGGATTAAGGTAAAGTTGGATAAAAGGTGAGAGAACTTGTTAAGACACACAATCAACTTGTTTAAGTAGAATTATATGTATACACAGAAGGAGTATAGGAATATGGGTTACTTAAGCTTGACTTTAAGCTGGTCAAAAGAGGTCAGAACACACACAGAATTTGGTGTAAAAATATATTAAACTCAACAGAAATTCAGATAGGAATAGGAAGAGAGGAAAGGGGAACATCACAGGGAATCATAAAATCAATTTTAAGTTTAGGAAAGGTATAGTGAAGAAAATGTTAAAAGTAAAAAAAAAGAAAGTTATTACTTGAAATAAGTAGGGAGAGAGAAGCATAGAAAAGAAAAAATATAAGAAAATAGAAATAGATGGAAATAAACAATTAACCATCACGGCTGTGAATGTGTATAGACTCATCCATAAAATAGAAGAGGTTAATAGACTGAATTAGAAAGTTATAACAAAAACTTATTTTGACTTAGCTAAACATAAAAATGAAGATATAGCAATTATGATTTTAGAAAAGACAAAATAACAATGTCTCTCCAGGTGGAGAGATAAAGGCCTGAGGCTTCTCTTTCAACCTGGAGGCTTACAGAGGACAATTGCTTCTTCCCTCAAATGTAACCAGTCAGGAAAGAGGAGCAAGAGCATTGTTAAAAGAATTGACTGTGGGGTACAGACCAGGTAAGAAGGCAATTGAATAAAAAAAATGATTGAATGGGAAAACAGGGATAGATTGATTTTGACTCACCCCTATGACAGCTGCTTGAACCAACCCATGCTTAACCTGATTCATTACTCCATAAATATGCTACCTCCTCTGCAATGGCCCCATACTAGTCCTGTCTGACCTCCCAACAGATATATCAGTAAATTCCATACTTTTATTATTTCTAAAGTATTCAATCCACAAATGTTTGTTAACATATTATTAAATCAATTATATTATTTACTATTATTATAGTTCCTGGAACATAATAGGTACTTAAAAATGCTCACTTACTTGATTCTATCTCAGAATTTAGAGCTAGGTTGGACCTGGAGTCAGGAAAACCTGACTTCAAATGTTTTTTTAAGTCTCATATACTATGTGTCAAGTTACTTAACCTCTGCCTGCCCTAGTTTCCTCCTCTGTAAAATAGGGATAAAAATAATAGCATCTACCTCCCAAGGTTGTTGTGAGGAAAAAATGAGATACTATTTGTAAAATGTTTTGCAAACTTTGAAGTGCTATATAAGTGTTAGGTATTATAATTATCATTATGGAGTTTTGCTTTCAGTCCAGACTTGTGATTTTATCACTATGAAGGCAGTCCCAGTATGGAAATTTCTTCTACTGATACAGAGTATCAACTTGTCTGGAATTTATGATCACAGAAAGTTGTTTGCAACAAAGAGAGAAATGACTTCTCACAATCAAACCACTCTGCTTCAACATAGACCTGTGTTCACGCAACAGCCAAGTCATTGCCAGTAGTTCAGAAGATTGCATAGTTATGGTGTGGCACATCCCTGAAAATGAACTCATTCCCTCTGACTGAACCTGTGTTCATTTTGGAAGGGCATTCAAAGAGTTGCCATCATAACTTGGCATCCAACTGCATGCAACATTCTGTTTAGCACAGGTTGTGATAATGCCATCATCATCTATAATGTGGAAATAGAGGAAGCCCTCATAAATTTGGATGATATGCATTCAGACATGTATTATAATGTGAGATGTAATAGAAATGGCAGTCTGATATGCACAGCATCCAAAGACAAAAATGTAAGAATTCTTCCCAGGAAATAAGAAATTGTTTCTGAGAAGGAGAAAAGCCTATGAGAAAGCTCAACCCTTCAAAACGAGCTATCATTTTTGGCAGATGGCAATGTTGCGCTGCTAGTTTCAGTCACATTAGTGATCATTGACCTGCATTCTGGAATTTAAAAAAAAGCACATAGGACATAGGAGTCTATTGCCCTCTATGAAATATATACAGTGAGGTACTACTGTCATTCTATGATCCTTATGCCAAAATAATTTATTTATGTGGAAAGGGTAACAGTAGCATCTGCTATTTTGAAGTTACAAATGAATATCCAAATGTCCACTACCTCAACACTTTTGATAGTAAAGTGCCTCTGAGAGGTATGGGTTACATGTCCAAGAAAGGATTCAATATTAACAAATGCGAGATTGCCACATTCTTCAATTTTCGTAAGAGAAAGCATGAACCCATTATTTTGATGGCTCCTAGGAAGTTTGCTCTTTTGCAAGATGACCTGTATCTGGACAGAGCAGGGCCAAAAACTTCTCTGGAAGCAGAAAAGTAGTTTGAGGGGAGTAATATTGATTCTCTCCTCATCTCCCTGAAATATGGTGGCATTATAGTAAGAACTAGGACCTCAAGATAGTCAAGAAGAACCTCCCAGGCAATAAGCTTTTAGTGAACAAGAAATGTGACCTGATTAACCCTTTGAAGAGAGTAGCAGATGGTGCCAAATGCTGCATAAAATGAAGCACATTAAAAGACCATGCAAAATAGCTAAAGTTTGAAGTGTGTGGTTAAAATAATACTGATTCCTAAATCAGAAGACCAGGATTTTAATTCTGGTCCTACTACTTGCTACTTATGTGATCTTGGGCAATTTATTTCAGCTCCTTTGAGACTTACTGCTCTCTTCTGTTAAAAAAAAAAACCAAACAAACCCTATCTTGTTGACTGCACAGGATGCTATTAAGAAATAAATGGGACTCTATTTATGAAAGCACTTTTAAATTTGAAAATGAACTATCAATATAAACCGTTATTATTAAGTTTGTATTTATAGTATCATAATCACTTTATGAAGGCACACTCAAGAGCAAATTGCTATTGTACAACAGCAGAAGATTACTATTTTTGCTACCATAATTAATGTTAACTAAGGCAGTACATCCTCTGTGAATTTGCCCTGGGGTTCTGCTAGGTGTCAGATCACTCAAGAATGAGCACTCAAGACTACAATATATCTCTTTTGTTGTTACATAAAAGGATACAATTACATACCTATTCAAGAAAACACTTACTGAAGGAGGTATGCCTGATTCTAATGATAGCACCCTGCATAGAAATAAAGTTCTCATTAGGTCAGAGAAGCAATGACCTTCTCTAAATTACTTTTATTCTCCTCAAGTGTTAGGTGCCACATAAGCCTTGGCTCTTTCTGGCAACTGTCTATATGTGTTTGTTAAAGTGAAGTTTGTACTGTGTTTTGTTCATTGTTTCTCTAGATTTTCCCCTTTGTATCTTTAAAAAACATTATTTCTTTGCTTCCTCATAGTTAAATTTCTACTTTGCTACTTCCTTTGGAGTATATCTTCATTTTGATTCTTTGCAAACAATCAGACACTGAATCCAAGTTCAGTAGTTTACTAGTTTTCATACATGGTATGCATCAACAATCAGCTTTCAACTTGCTTTAACAAGATTATTCTTTAGCTTCAAACACTTACTTCTGAATTGTTCCACACATCCTCAGTATGACTGTACCAAAATATATCAGCAGTTTGGGGGTTTAGAGGGGATTTCATAAAATAATCATATGAGACAAGTAAAATGCATAGAGCAATAGAGTTTTATTACAGCATGCTTTAGCTCATGCAAGTGAGTGCCCAAGGCCTAACATGAAATACCTGGAGATAAGCAATGAGGGAAGAAAAATTTAGAGAAAAATATATTACTAGGTTAGCTTTTGGTGCTATGGTCTTCAGGGCCCAGAGATGATCTTTTATGATCTTTTGGAAAAACTGCCTTAATCTTATAATATTGTTCACCAGACTCCACATAATTCCTCCCACTTGATATGTGAAGCTTTTGAATCATTTTTCAAGAAATTAAAAAAAATTATCTTAGAACAAGGTTTAAGAAAGCAAATCATTAGAAATTGTTCTTTCCATCGTCACCAGTGATCTCTGGGCTTTCTCTCAATCCTCATCCTTCTTGACCTATCTGTAGCATTTGGCTGTTGATCACCTTCTCCTCTTGGATACTCTCTTTCTTGTCTAGGTTTTCATGAATATGCTTAATGATACCTAGTTTCTCTAATACTAACACCAGAGCTTCAAGTGTGATACTCCAGACCAAGTTGGCATTAAAGCCCTTCTAGGATTTCATAATGGGCAGTAGCTTTTCCTATACAAAATGTTGCAAATGTTTTTAGTACAGTTTTAAGCTATTAAAGCTCAAAGGAGAAAAGTTTCAAATTGTGTTCCATTGTGTGTCCACTCGTGGTTGAAGTACAGGATGTTTTAAGCTTTAATGGCTTAAAACTGCATTATGACATTTGGTACTCCTTGTACTTCAACTACAGGTGATTACACAGTGGAAGATAATTTGAATCTTTTTTCCTTCACCAACACACAATGAATGATCTAGGGAAAGGAAAGTCAAGTATTGTTTGTGACTGAACTTCTGTTTATGGACTCAACAGAACCTTTAGGTGGACCACACCTATACCTTTCAAGACTAATTAGAGCTTTCTTTTCCAAAAAGACTTTCAGGAAATGAGATTTTATAATATCTACACCTATAATCACATAGTTAATCTTTCTAAGTTTTAGGAAATTCTTCCTTACGTCTATTGTTAATGTTACATGTTCTAGTTCATTTCCTTTTACACTTGCCCCTTGTCTACTTTCTAAACCTCAACCCTGAATAACTCTTATCATCTGCCTTCTATGATCCTATACAAACACTGCTAAAAGCTGAAGCAAAAAAAAAAAAAGCCATACAACTCCATTGAGTTGATCCACTACAAATTTATGTGTAAGGTATATGTGTGTCCACATGGGTTAAATCCTTTCCAGTGTTCTAGTTCTTGATTCAACCAGTCTAATGTCATCAACAAAATGAAGCTTCAGGACTTCTGGGAACTGAGTTGGTGGAGCAAGCAGGAGATTGCCCTCTACCATATTCACCTCCAAACAACTATAAAATAGTACCCACAAATGAATTCTGGAACAGCAGAATCAGCAAAGCAAAAAGACAAGGTAAAACAATCTTCTAGCCCAAGAAACTTGGAAGGTAGGTAAGAAAGGTCCATCTCACTCAGGAGAAAGTGGAGCACTGTTTAGGACAGGAAGAGTTGAGGCAAGCCAGCAACAAGCCCTGCCTCAGCAAGCTAGCAGGAAGTTCTAAGCCCTAGTGTGGCAGCAGGCAAACACCAATACCAAGATCCCTTACATGCTTCAGCATAGCCAGATGAATGGGCTGACGCCAGCACTGGGACTCACAAAGTTCCTAAGCATTTTGCCCATAGCCCTGGGCAAACAGGGAGAGGCCAGCACCAGAAACCCCCCCCATCCTGTACCTCAGGGCACAAGAAAATGCCAGCTCCAGGACCCCTATGTGTCAGGACAGCTCCAAGGAATAGGCAGACACCAGCACTGGGACCCCCATGTGCCTTGGCTCAACATCAGGTAAGCTACCAGACTCTTATGATCTTCAGTAGTGCCAGCCACCCCCATATTTCCTCAGCATGGCACCAGACATGAGGATCCCCCATGGGCCTCAGAACAACATCAGTGCAGCATCAGGAAAACAGCCTGTAGTCCCTGGCACAAGTTTGGGGCAGTGCCCCTTCCACCCCAGATGTAGAGCTCAAATTTAAAAGGAAAAAGGCTGGAAAAGATGAGCAAAAAACAACAAAAAAATCAATCATAGAAAGTTATGGTGACAGGGAAGATCAAGACACAAACTCGGAAGAGGACAACAACGTCAAAACATCTATGGGCAAAATCCCAAAGAAAATTGGAATAGGTCTCAAACCCAGAAAGAACTCATGGAAGAGCTCAAAAAGGATTTTAAAAATCAAATAAAAGAGGTAGAACAAAAATTGGGAAAAGGCATGAGAGTGATGGAAAAGAATCATGAAAAAAGAATCAACAGCTTGGAAAGAGAAAACAACTCCTTAAAAAGTTCATGTAAGATTTTCCAGGTTTTTCTTTTTTCTTTTTCACTTAATAATATTTTACTTTTTTCCAACTACATGTAAAAATAGTTTTCAACATTAACTTTTATAAGATTTTGATTTCCAAATTATTTTCACTCTCCCTTCCCTCTTCCCTCCCCAATATGGCATGCAATCTGATGTAGGCTATAAATGTACAATCCTATTAGACATATTTCCATATTAGTCACATTGTGAAGGAACGATCAGAGCGAAAGGGAAAAAAACCCCATGAGAACTGTATTTCCCTCCATCCTATCCCCCCATCTGTTTATTCCATTCTCTCTCCTTTCATCTTGTCCTTCCTCAAAAGGGTTTTGCTTCTGACTACCCCAATCTGTCCTCCCTTCTATCACCCCTCCCCTTTCTCTTATACCCTTCCTCTCCTACTTTTCTGTAGGCTAAGATAGATTTCTATACTCAATTGAGTGTCTATATTATTCCCTCTTTGAGCCAGTTCTGATGAGGGTAAGGTTCACTTACTCCCCTTCATTTCCCCCCTCTTCCCCTCTGCTGTACAAGCTTTTCTTGCCTCTTTTATGTGAGATACCCCATCTTTTTGTGGGTTCTCCTGCTCTATAATTTCTTTAGAGTCATTTTTAAAAGTATTTGGAGGGGTTTGGAGGAGAGCTCAGGTGAGTGAGTCCCTGCCTTTACTCTGCCATTTTCATTTATCATTCCAAACATTTAAAGCAGGGACAGCTAGGTGGCACAGTGTATAGAGCTCTGGCCTTCGAGTCAGGAGGACCTGGGTTCAAATCTGGCCTCAGACAATTGACACTTACTGGCTGTGTGACCCTGGGAAAGTCACTTAACCCTGATTGCCTAAGCAAAAAAAAAAAAAGCAAAACAAAACATTTAAAGTACAATTAATTCTAATACTATGTAACCTATTTGGAAAAATAGATGGCGTCCTACCAAATTCCATTTATGATACAAATATGGTGCTGATACCTAAACCAGGAAGAGCTAAAACAGAGAAAGAAAACTATAAACCAATTTCCCTAATGAATATTCATGCAAAAATTTTAAATAAATTACTAGCAAGGAGATACAGTAACTGACCATATTAATAAAAAACCAACAGAAATCATGATTATCTCAATAGATGCTCAAAAAGCTTTTGACAAAATATAGATCCATTTCTATTAAAAACACTAAAGAGTGTATGAATAAAAGGAGCTTTCCTTAAAAATGATAAGCAGTATCTATCTAAATCTATCAGCAAACTTTATCTGTAATGGGGCTAAGCTAGCAGCCTTCCCAATAAGAACAGGGGTGAAGCAGGGATGCCCATTATCACCACCGTTATTCAATATTGTACTAGAAATGTTAGCTATGTAAATAAGAGAAGAAAAAGAAATCAAAGGAATTAGAATAGGTAAGGAGGAAACAAAACCATTACTCTTTACAGATGATATGATTATACTTAAAGAATTCATGAGAATCAACTAAAAACCAAATTGAAATAATTAACACCTTTAGCAAAGTTGCAGGACGTGAGATAAGCCCACATAAATCATCAGCATTTCTATATATGAACAACAAAGCCCATCAGCAAGAAATAGAAAGAGAAATTCCGTTTAAAATAACTGTAGACAATATAAAGTATTTGGGAGTCTACCTGCCAAGACAAACCCAGGAATTATATAAACTCAATTCCAAAATACTTTTCACACAAATAAAGTCAAATCTAAACAATTGGAAAAATATCAATTGCTCACAGGTGGACCAAGCCAATATAATAGAAATAACAATTTTACCTAAACTAGTTTACTTATTCAGTGCCATACCAGTCAAACTACCAAAAAATTATTTGATAGAACTAGAAAAAAAAAGTAACAAAATTCATCTGGAAGAACAAAATATCAAGGGAATTAATGGGAAAAAAATACAAAGTAAGGAGGTCTAGTAATGCCAGATCTCAAGCTATATTACAAAGCAATACTCATCAAAACTAAGAAATAGGCTAGGATATAGAATGGTAGAGGAGAAAAGGCAGGGGCTCACCTGAACTCTCCTCAAAATCCTTCAGAACACCACTAAATAATGCCCTAAAACAAATTCTGGAATGGCAGAACCCACAAAAGGATGGGGTGAAACAACTTTCCAGTCCAAGACAACTTAGAAGATTGGTGGGAAATGTCTGTAGTACTGGGGAGCACAGTCCAATGCAGGCCATGCTAGTGCAGGCTGCATCAGCACAGACCAGACCCTAGCAAGCCAGTAGCAGGCCTTGGGAATCACTGAATCAGCAGCAGTACCAGCTGCTTCCAGAACTCTCAGCAAGTAAAGGGGTCACAAAACTGGTCAAAAGGAGATTACAGGGGTCTCTTTGCTGGTATTGGGGGCAGGACTCTGTTGCTTTGCCCATATTTGGATCTGGGTTTCAGTCCTTGGTGGCAGTCCCAGGGTGAGGAGGAACAGTAGCACACCAGAGCTTATGTGTGCAGTGGGACACCTGTCACAGTTCCAAGGCAGAAAAGATTGCTTGTGGTCACTCACAGACGAGCACAGGCCAGGAGAGGAGTAAACACACCTCTCCTTAGATCATCCTACCTTGGAAGAACTGAAAACTTACAGGTCCCTAGAAATATCTCTGAAAACAGGTGCACAAAACCCCTGAACTTGGGACACTGCATCCTCTACCCTGGAAGCAGAACCCCACTTAGCAAAGACTTAAAAGTCAAGAAACAGGCTAGAAAAAATGAGCAAACAACAGAAAAATTCCTGACTGTAGAAAATTACAATGGTGACAAGGAAGATCAAAACATACACTCAGCAGAAGACAACAAAGTCAAAGGTCCTACATCCAAAGCCTCCAAGAAAAATATAAATTGGTATCAGGCCATGAAAAAACTCATTTTTTTTTTTTGAAAAACAAGTGAGAGAGGTAGAGGAAAAATTGGGAAGAGTAGTGAGAGTAGGCAAGAAAAATCATGAAAAAAAGTCAACAGCTTGGTAAGAAGACAAAGAATATTGAGGAAAACAATACCTTAAAAACAAACCAGGCCAAATTGTAAAAGAGGTACAAAAATCTAATGAGGAGAAAAACATCTTAAAAAGAAGAATTGGTCAAATGGAAAAGGAGCTACAATAACTCACTGAAGAAAATAATTCCTTAAAAATTAGAATGTAGCAAATGAAGGCTTTATGAGAAATCAAGAAACAATAAAACAAAACCAAAAGAATGAAAAAAAAAGAATACAATGTGAAATATCTTATTGGAAAACAATTGACATGGAAAACAGATCCAGGAGAGAAAATTAAAAAAAAAATTTGGACTACCTGAAAGCCAGAATCAAAAAAAGAATCTAGACATCACCTTTCAAGAAATTATCAAGGAAAACTGCCTTGATATTCTGGAACCCTGAGAGTAAAATAGAAATGGAAAGAATCCACCGATCACCTCCTGAAAGAGATGCCAAAATGAAAACTCCCAGGAATATTATAGCCAAATTCCAGAGCTCCCAGGTGAAGGAGAAAATATCACAAGCAGCCAGAAAGAAACAATTCAAATATTGTGGAGTCACAGTCAAGATGATGTAAGATTTAGCAGCTTCTACCTGAAAGATCAGAGGGCTTGGAATATGATATTCTAGAAGGCAAAGGAGCTAGGATTACATCAAAGAATCACCTACCCAGCAAAACTGGGGGAAAATGGATATTCAGTGAAATAGGGGACTTTCAAGTTTGATGCATAAAATATCTTTACACTCTCCTCATTCTACCTTGATTAGCACAGAATATTAGCTCTGCTCTGCTAGGTCTACTCCACCTACACCTACGCAAACAGATACAACTCCAAATCTTGTCTAGTTTTGCTTCGGTAAGGCAATATTTTCCCCATCCCTTCCTCAAGTTAAGGAGTAGAACTAGGAATCCAAACTAAATCACTTTTGAGACAGGAAGAAGAGAAGCCATAATGGATTACTTAGGGTATGGGGCAAATTGGGATAGGACTAGGAAAGTGGGTTCTTGATTTGACTTACCATTATTTTTCTACAAGACTTAAAAATATGTTTTTACAATATGTAAATTTTCTTTTCTTTATTATATTTTAGTTACTATGTATTTGGTACATGACTTGTTGATTATAGGTTGGTAGTAGGATTTGGGAATTATGCGGAAACCTGCTTACTCCAGTCTTCCTATTCTTATGGCTCCACTAACTCCTTTTTGATCAACAAGCTATTGAATCCTCATGTCAGTGAAGAGATGTTAGAATAGGCTTTGAAATATCAAATCCCTAAGATTTTGAAGTTTCTGTGCAGACATGTACATTCATACAGCTATCTAAACATTGCCAGACACACTGAAGAATCCTTTAGAAGACATTAGACATTAAAGCTAAAGGCACTGATATATTTTTTTTTTGGTCCTCATCAAGTGGTTTGCCAAAATCTTGAAGTTTTCTGGCCCAAAGCTAAAACATACTATCCCTAAAATACAGTACTGGTTTTACACTGTGTGCTCTACCAAAAATCTTTGGTTTTGTAGAAAGATTGGAAATACTTGAAATAGAGATGAATATGTCTTTATTTTGTATAAGTGGGGCCCTAGAAATTCCTGGCTTAATAAACTGATCTATAGAGACCCAAACTGTTCACAAATGATAGTGAAAGAGGACATGCGTCATTAAAAAATGTGAATTTCACAATAGTAACTAAGATGAGAACCTACTGAAAGTTAGGTAGTGTGATATAACTATGTTGTGTGGTGCTGAGTTTTATTGAAATGCCTTCCCAAAACATATACGACCTTCACTCAAACTTTTTTTTCCCTTTCCTTTTTAGGCAATTGGGGTTAAGTGACTTGCCCAGGGTCACACAGTTAGTAAGTGTCAAGTATTTTGTCTGGGGCCGGATTTGAACTCAGGTCCATCCTGACTTCAGGGTCGGTGCTCTATCCACTGCACCACCTAGCTGCCCCTCAAACTTTTGTTACTGAAGATAGTACTGAGAGTCTTCAAGTGGAGGAAGGTAGATGGACATTTGTTAGTAACATTGTATAGAAATGTCCTATTTAGGATTAGATGAGTTTATGTTCCTTCCAACTCATATTCTGTATTTATGTATAATAAACTTGTCCATGGGGGCAGCTAGGTGAATTAAAATAACCAATCAATAGATATTTAAGTACCTACTATGTGCCAGGCATTGTGCTAATCAGGGGATACAAATACAAAAGGAGATCAGTTTTGGCCCTCATGAGCTTATAATCTAATGGGGGAAGACAACACACAAATAAAGTTGAAAAGTAGGGGTGGGGTGGGTGGAGAAGATATCTAATCCTTGGTGGAGAAGTAACAGAGGTCTCTGAGTAGTGTAGTGAGGGAAGAAAAAAGATGTCTGAGCTGACCTTCTTCCTTAAATAGAGGATTTGGGATTTCATGGCTCCACTCACCTATAAGAGGGGTGTAATGAGGTAGAGTATCAAGGCTAATAACATCTTGCAGAATAAAGAGGCTTTCCCAATAATCAGCTTCCTGGGACACAGTGAAGAGGCAACAAAAGTCTCAGAGGAGTTCAGTGAGGTGAGAAATGAGAACACTGAACCAGAATCTATCACGCTTCAGCTGAAGTTTAAAAAAAAAAAAGCAGGTGTAGCACTTATGATCTCAGATAAAGCAAAAGCAAAAATAGGCGTAGTTAAAAGAAACGAATAGGAAAGTACATTTTGCTAATGAATACCATAGAGAATAATTAAAGCAATGCTACACAGATAAGTACCAAATGGTATAGTATCTAATTTTTAAAGGAAAAATTTAATGTTATAAGAAGAAATGACAGTAAAACCCCTAGTAGAAGACTTCAATTTTCCCCTGCACATCTAAATAAATCTAATAAAAAATAAACAAAGAAGAAGTTAAGGACTTGAATAGAGTTTTACAAAAGTTAGATATAGGAGAATATCTGAAGAATATTGAATGGGAAGATAAAAGAGTATAATGATTTCCCCTCTGTATATGGCACCTTCAAAGAAATTAACTGTGTTAGGGCACAAAAATCTCACAAACAGAAGATGGAGGAGTAAAATTGTGACTTGCTTGAGCTCTCCCCCAAACCCCTCCAAATACCTATAAAAAATGGCTCTAAACAAATTCTAAAGCAGCAGAACCCACAAAAAGATGGAGTGAAACAAATTTCTAGCCCCAAGCAGTCCGGATGGTTGATCAGAAAGGAATATCGTGCCAGATGGGGAGAGGAATGCAGTTTGCCGTGGGTGCACAGGCCTCAGCGAACCTGGAGCAGGCCTCAGAGGACTGAATTGCAGGCAGCTGTGGTGGTTTCCAGACTTTTCAACCCATGAACACCAAGACAACTTAGAAGGTCAGTAGGAAATGTCTGTTTCTGCAGTGGTGAGAGAGAAGCATGGTGGGGTTCCAGCTCCAGTCCCCGAGCCTGGCCCTGGGGTGGCAACTGCCTCCTGAGCTTCTGGCCCACAGACTGAAGGGGAATCGAGTGAGTGATCAGAGGGGGATTGCAGGGATCTCTTTGCTGGTACAGGATTCTCTTGCTTTGCCTGTGCTTGGATCTGGGTCACAGTTCTGGGTGGCAGTCCTGGGGCGAGGAAGAGTGCTGGCATGGTGGAGCTTGTAGTGGCTGGGAAGAGAAAATTCTCCTCACAGTTCCAAGACAGCAAAGAGTGCTTGTGGTCACTCATAGACCAGAGCACAGTCTAGCAAAGGAGTAAACACCTTGCCCTGATCATAGCACCTTGGAAGAATTGAAAATTTTCAGGTCCTTAGAAGGATCTCTGAAAACAGCCGCACAAAACTCCCGAAGTTTGGAACAGTATATTCTCCTCACTGGAAGCAGACTCCTACCTTAACAACGAGTTTATAACTCAAGTAATTGGCTGGGATCATGAGCAAGCAGTGCAAAAAGAGTCGGACTATATTATCTTACTTTGGTGACAAAGATCAAAACATACAACCAGAAGAAGACAAGACATTTAAAGCTCCTACATTCAAAGTCTCAAGAAAAATATGAATTGGTCCCAGGCCATGGAAGAGACCAAAAAGGATTTTGAGAAGCAAGTAAGAAAAGTAGAGGAAAAACTGAGAGTGATGCAAGAAAATCATGAAAAACAAGTCAATGGCTGGCTAAAGGAGACCCAAAAAAATACTGAAGAAAATAACACCTTAAAAAATAGCCTAACCCAAGTGGCAAAAAAGGTCCAAAAAGCCATTGAGGAGAAGAATGCCCTAAAAAGCAAATCTGGCCAAATGGAAAGGGAAGTCCAAAAGCTTACTGAAGAAAATACTTCCTTAAAAATTAGAATGGAGCAATTGGAAGCTAGTGACTTCATGAGAAATAAAGGCACTGTAACACTAATCCAAAAGAATGAAAAAATAGAAAAGAATGTGAACTATCTGATTGGAAAAAGCACTGAACTGGAAAATAGATCCAGGAGAGAGAACTTAAAAATTATTGGGCTATCTGAAAGCCATAATCAAAAACAGAGCCTCGACATCATCTTTCAAGAAATTATCAAGGAAAACTGCCCTAATATTTTAGAACCAAAGGGCAAAATAGAAATTGAAAGAATCCACTGATTACCTCCTGACAGAGATCCCCAAAGGAAAATTCCTAGGAACATTGTAGCCAAATTCCAGAATTCCCAGGTGAAGGAGAAAATATTGCAAGCAGCCAGAAAGAAACAATTCAAGTATTGTGGAAACACAATCAGGATGACACAAGATTTAGCAGCTTCTACATTAAGGGACCAGAGAGCATGCAATATATTATTCCAGAGGGCAAAGGAGATAGGATTACAACCAAGAATCATCTACCCAGCAAAATTGAGTATAATCCTTCAGGGTAAAAAACAGTCATTCAGTAAAATAGGGGACTTTCAAGCATTCTATATTTTTTTTACATTTTCCCCCTCCCCTTTTTTAGGCAATTGGGGTTAAGTGACTTGCCCAGGATCACACAGCTAGTAAGTGTCAAGTGTTTGGTCTGAGGCCGGATTTGAACTCAGGTCCTCTTGGCTTCAGGGCTGGCACTCTATCCACTGTGCCACCTAGCTGCCCCCCCCACATTCTTGATGAAAAGACCAGAGCTGAATAGAAAATTTGACTGTCAAATACAAGACTCAAGTGAAACATGAAGAGGTAAACAAGAAAGAGAAATCATAAGAGACTTATTAAGGTTGAACTGTTTACATTCCTGCATGGAAAGATGATATTTGTAACTCATGAGTCCTTTGTCAGTATTAGTGTAGTGGGAAGGAAAAAATTTGTATGTATGTATCTATAGATAGTTAGCTAGCTAGCTAGCTAGCTAGATAGAGGGCACAGGGTGAGTCGATGATGAAGGAGTGATATCTGGAAAATAAAATTAAGGGGTGAGAGAAGATTATACTGGAGAAAGAAAGGGAGAGGTAGAATGGGGTAAATTATCTCACATGAAACTTAGAAGAAAAGGCTTTACAGTGGAGGGGAAATGGGGGAAGGTGAGAGAGAATGAGGGAATCTTATTCTCATAGGATTTGGCTTAAGGAGGGAATAACATACACAACTGGGTATGGAAATCTATATTGCCCTATAGGAAAATAAGGGGAGAAGGGGACAAGAGAGCAGGGGGATGATAGAGGGGAGGACAGATTGGGGGAGGGGATAATCAGAAGCAAACACTTCTGAGGAGGGACAGGGTCAAAAGAGAGAACAGAATAAATGGGGGGTAGGATAGGATGAAGGGAAATATACTTAGTTTTTCACAATATGACTATTATGGAAGTATTTTGCATGACTACACATCTATAACCTGTATTGAGTTACTTGCCTTTTCAATGAGGGTGGGTGGGGAGGGAGGAAGGGAGAAAATTTGGAACCCAAAGTTTTAAAAACACATGTTAAAAAAGTTGTTTATAAAATAAAAAAATTATGTAAAAAAATCTCAGACAAATGCAAGAAAGAAGAAATATTAAATGCATTTTTACCAACTATTGTGTAATAAAAATGCATTCAGTAAAAGACCTTTAAAGATTTAAAATTAATTGTAATTTAAATAACTTAAACCTGAAGAATGGATAGGTCAAAGAACAAATCATAGAAACAATGAATAATGTCATTAAAGATAATGACAACAATAAGACAACATGCCAAAATTTGTGGGATACAGCCAAAGTGGTACTGGGTAAAATTTATATCTTTAAACTCTTTCATCAATAAAAGAGAAAAAGAGTAGATCTTTTCATGGGTATGCAACTAAAAAAAACCCTAACAATTTGAAAACCTTTAAACATGAAAATAGAAATCTTGAAAATCAAAGCAGATATTCACAAAATTTAAAGTAAAAACCCCTTTGTATTAACAAAGTAGAAGCTGTTTTTAAAAAAATCAGTGAAATAGCTAAGCCGTCACTTAATTTGATTGAAAACAGAAGAAAACCAAATTACCAATAACAAAAATTAAGAAGATGAATTCACAACCAAATTAAGAAGAAATAAAAGCAATTAGGAGCTATTTTGTTCAACTATATATCAATAAAATTAATAATCAAAAGAAAATGGGTGAAAATTTACAAAAATATAAATTGCCTAGAACAAAAAATAAGATATTTGAATAACCCTTCCTTAGAAAAAGAAATTGCTACCTGAAAGAGATACCAAAAAGCGAACTTATAAGAATATGATAACCAAGTTTCAAAGCTCCCAGATGAAGGAGAAAATATTATAAGCAACAAGAAAAAATCAATTAAAATACTGCAGAGCTATAATCAGGATTTCACAAGACCTAGCAGCTTCTACACTAAAAGACTATATATCTTGGAACATTGTATTTCTTTTTTAAAATTTTTATCTATTTATTTTGTGTTTCCAACATTCAGTTTTATAAGATTTTGAGTTTTAAAATTCCCCTTCTCTATCTGCCCCCCTCCTCAAGATGGTATGCAATCTGATATAGATTATACAATCATATTAGACATCAAATTATTAATTTAGTTAAATATTAAAAATATTCCCACATCAGCCATGTTGTGAAAGAAGAATCAGAACAAAAGGGAAAAAACATGAAGAAGAAAAAACAAAAACAAAAACAAAAAAGGGAAAATAGTATGCTTCAATCTGCATTCAGACTCCATAGTTCTTTCACTGAATGTGGATAACATTTTCCAAGATGAGTCTTTTGGAATTGTCTTAGATCATTACCTTGCTGAGAAGAGCTAAGTCTATCAAAGCTGATCATCACATAATGTTGCTGTTACTGCGTACAATGTTCTCCTGGTTCTGCCACCTTTAGTTTGCATCACTTCATGTAAGTCTTTCCAGGTTTCTTTTGAAATCTGCCTACTCACCTTTCTTATGGAGCAATAATATTCCATTAAATTCATATACCACAACTTGTTCAGCTATTCCCCCAATTGATAGGCATCCATCCCCTCAGTTTCCAATTCTTTGCTACCACAAAAAGAGCTGCTATAAATATTTTTGTACATATGGGTCCTTTTCCTTTTTTATGATCTCTTTGGGATACAGACCAAGTAGTGGCACTGCTGGAACAAAGGGTGTGCACAATGGAATATTATACTTCAAAGATCAAAAGAACAGGGGTTGTGACCAAAAATAACTTATCCAGCAAAGTTGAGTATAATCCTGAATGAAAAAAAAAGAGACATTTAACAAACTGAAAGACTTTCAGGTATTTATGACCAAAAGACCAGAACTTAATGGAAAATTTGATAGATAAGATCCAGAAGAAATATAAGGAAAACACCAAAGACCAATTATAAGGGACTCATTAAGTTATTATATCAAATTATTTACTTCTTATATGCAAAAATGTTATCAGTATTCTTAAGACTGTCATCATTACTTAGGTAGTTTGAAAGAAAGCTGGGGGCTGAGCTAAGTATGATGGGGTAATTCTAAAAAAAACAAAACGGGGTAATACTGATTGGAGGTAAGTTTGAAATAAAATAGGGGTCTAAATCAATCATTTCCATGAATTCTGTCAAATATTTAAAGATCAACTAATTCCAATATTAGATGCATTATTTGGAATAATAGGTAAAGAAAGGATCTTACCAAATTCCTTTTATGAAACAAATATGATACTGATAACTAATCAGAAAGGGTAAAAACAGAAGGGAAATTATAGACCAATTCAATTAATGAATATGGATGTAAAAATCCTAGATAATAAACTAGCTAAAAGATTACAACAATATATTACAAAGATTTTACATTATGACCAAGTTGGAGTTATACCAGAAAGTAGTGATGGCTTAACATAAGAAAAACTATTAACATAATTATATTAATAATAAAAATAACACAAATTATACAATTATATCAATTGATGCAGAAAAAACTTTTGATAAAGTACAACACTCATTTCTATTAAAAACACTTGAAAGTTTAGGTGTAAATGGATTTTTCCTTAAATTGATAAAAAGAATTTATCTAAAACCATCAGCAAGAATTATTTGTAATGGAACAAGTTAAAAGCCTTCCCAGTAAAATCAGATGTGAAACAAGGATGGCTGCTGTCACCAATATTATTCAATATTGTATTAGAAATCCTGGAAAAACAATAAGAGAAAAGAAATAGAAGGAATCAGAATTGGAAATGAGGTAACAAAAATTTGCAAACACTATGATGTAGTAGTCGGATTATCTGAAAGGCTCAACTATAAGTTAATTGAAACAATAATCTTAGCAAAGTAGCAGGATATAAAGTAAATCCACATAATCATCAGCATTCCTATGTATCATAAACAAAACCCTGCAAAAAGAGGTAGTAAGAGATACCCTATTTAAAATAACTCTAGACAGTATAAAATACTTGGGAGTACATCTGCCAAAACAAATTCAGGAAATATATAAATAAAATTATAAAAAAACTCCTTTTTGTGTAAATAAAGTCAGATTTAAATAATTGGAGAAATATTAATTGTTCATGGGTAGGCAGGACCAATATAATAAAAATGACAATTTTGCCTAAACTAATTTATATATTCAATGCCATCTCAATTAAACTACTAAAAATTATTTTACTGAGTTAAAAAAATAATAACAAAACCCAATACTATTTCAAGTGATGGAGCTGCAGAAATGTGAGCTACTTCTGAATGGCGCTTCACTGTCAATTTATAAAGTCTTCCTTCAAGTGAAGCTACTACATTGCCTCCAAATTTTTCTCAAGTGTTGAACGATCATTATGATATCATCTGAGCCATTTACTTGCCCTTTGTGTTTAATACCTTGTAAATTTTTTTAATGGCATCTTTAGAGCTAGCATAAATCATCTTGCTTTTTAAATGTGCACATTCAGGAGCCCAGAATATAAAAACTAGGTCTTCTTTCTTATACTTCTTTGTCTCATATGTGGCATCATACAAAGCATATCAGCAATCATTCAGAAGTAGCAACTTCACAAAAATGTGTAGGGGTCCTCTACAGTATTACCAATGTCACCCACCCAGATCTGCTTTGCTTCCTCTGCAATTATTTGGCTTTTTTTTTGTCATCACTTAAACAGAAGAGAACTGCATTCTTTCCCTCTTTTTCTTTTTCTTTTTTTTTTTTTTAATATCCTTGGGTAGAAGATTTCCTTACTTTCATGTCATTAAAAACTTTGATTACTTAATCATTCACAGTTACTCCAGAAGCCGTGGTCCCCAGGATGGTGAAGACCGTGGCAGCAGATCCTCACTCAGTGGCACTGGGGAGAGAGGAGGAGGAATGGAGGAGAGAGAAATAAACAGGCAGTTTTCTGATGAAGAAATCAAAACAATTTATATTCATATGAAAAAATGCTCTAAATCATAACTGATTAGAGAAATGAAAATTAAAATAACCTTAAGATATCATTTCATACCTGTCAGATTGGCTAAAATGATTGAAGGGGAAAGTGGTAAATGTTGGAGGGATTGTGGAGAAATTGGGATACTAATTTATTGTTGGTGGAACTGTGAACTGATCCAACCATTTTGGAGAGCAATCTGGAATTATGCCCAAAGGGTTATTAAACTGCCTATCACCTTTAACCCAGCAATACCACTACTAGATCTGTTTCCAAAGAGGATTAGAGACAAAGGAAAAGAACTTGTATGTTCTCAGATATTTTCAGCGACTCTCTTTGTGGTGTCAAAGAAGTGGAAGTTGAGTGGATGCCTGTTAATTGGGGAAAGGCTGAACAAGTTGTGGGATGTGATCGTGATGGATGAAATACTGTTGTGCTATAAGAAATGAAAAGCTTGATGAGTGAAGTGAGCAGAACCAAGAGAACATTGTACACAATAACAGCCATGTTGTGGGATGACTAATATTGATAAACTTACCCCTTCTCAGCAATACAAGGATCTAAAACATCTCCAGAGGCCTCGTGATGGAAAATGCTATCCACATCCAAGGAAAGAACTATGGAAGCTGAATTGCTATTTTTTTTCTCTTCTGTTGAGCTTTGTTTCCTCTTTCTGATGGTTCCTCCTATTGGTTTTATTTTTACTTACAACATCATTAATGTGAAAATATGTTTAATAGGAATGTAAATGTATAGCCTATATCAGATTGTGTGCCATCTTGGGGAGGGTGGTGGGGAGGAAGGGGGAGAAAAATTTTAAACTCAAAAGCATATGGAAGTGATTATTGATAAATCAAAATAAATTAATAAAATAAAAAATAATTCTAGAAAATGAAACAAAGAGCTTGATAATCTTAGAAAAACATGGATAGATTTTCACAAAATAATGAAAAGTGAAATAAGCAGAACCAAGAGAATGTTGTATACAGTAACAGCAATATTATTTTAAGAACACCTCTGAGTGACTAAGTTATTTTGACTATTATAATTATTCAAATTAACTACAAAGGACCTATGAAGAAAGATGCTATCTGCATCCAGAGAAAGAACTGATAAATAAATGTATGTGTAAAAGGATTTTACACACACATGAATGTACATATGTATAAACATACATACATACATACATATATATAGACACACATATTTGTGTCTACCTCTAGGGTAGGGTCTGGGGGAGTGAAAAAAAGGAAAAAAAGTTACATGATACCTTTAATACGTATTTAAAAGGAATAGCAGCTTTTTGTGGTGGCAAAGAATTGGAAATTGAGAATGTGCCCATCAACTGGGGAATAGCTGAACAAGTTGTGCTATATACATGTAATGCAATACTATTGCGGTATAAGAAATGATGAACAGCATGATTTCAGAAAAACCTGGAAAGACTTACATGAACTGATGCTGAGTGAAGTGAGCAAAACAAGGAGAACATTGTGCATAGTAATGGCAACATTATGTGATGACCAGCTTTGATAGATTTAACTCTTCTCAGCAATACAATGATCGAAGACACTTATAATGGATTCATGATGGAAAATGCTATCCACATCCAGAGAAATAACTCTGGAGAATACAGATCAAAGCTTACTATTTTCACCTTTTCTTTGTTTTTTTATTTCTCTTGGTTTTCCCCTTCTTTTCTGATACTTCTTTTACAACATGACTAATGTGGAAATATAATGCATAACCTGTATCAGATTGCTTGCTGTCTTTGGGAAGGGGAAGAGGAGGAATGGAGGGCGCAAAATTTGGAACTAAAAATCAACATAAAAATGAATGTTGTAAACTATTTTTACATGTAATTGGAAAAAATAAAATGCTATTATGAGGGGGAAAAAAGGAATAGCAAGTTGTATGTAATAGATCTGCAGTTTTGTGTGCATCATCTTTTTTTTCTGTTCTATTATGTAATGAAAATGCTTGTTTTATTTCCTAAGTTCAGAATAAATGTTAAAAATTTACTTATAAAAAGGAGAAGAAATTGAACAAGCCACAAATAGGCTTCCAAAGGAAAAAATCTAGGACCAAATGGGATTATAAGACAATTCTACCAGACATTTAAAGAAAGTTAATTTTAATTCTATATAAACTGTTTGAAAAAATAAAGTTCTACCAAATTCCTTTTATGTCATATATTTGTGGTCTTGATACCTAAACTGGAGGGAGTCAAAACAGAGAAAGAAAATATGAACCAATTTCCCTAATGAATATTGATGCTAAAATTTTAAATAAAATATGTGAGCAGGGAGACTACTACAATATACCATGAAGCTCATAAGCTATGACCAGGATGGATTTATACCAGGAATGTAAGACTGGTTTAATATTAGGAAAACTCTAAGCATAATTGACTATGTTAATAACAAAATCAACAAAAGCCATAAGATTATTTAAATAGATACAGAAAAACCTTTTGATAAAATACAACACCCATTCTTGTAAAAAAAAAAAAAAGAAAAGAAAACCCCACTAGAAAGCACAAGAACAGATGGAGCTTTCCTTAGAATGATGGATATTATCTATCTAAAACAAGAGCAAGTATTATCAGTAATAGGGATAAGCTAGAAGGCTTTCTAATAGGGTCAAGAGTGAAGCATGAGTGAAGCAAGAGTGAAACAAGTTGAATTAATATTCAACAATGTCCAAGAAATGCTAGCTATTGAGCAATAAAAAAAGGAAAAGAAATTGAAGGGATAAACATAGGCAAAGAGGAAACAAAACTATCACTTTTTGCAGATGATGATTTACCTAGAGAACCCAGAGAGTGAACTAAAAATTAACCAAAACAACTATTTCAAAAAAGTTGCAGATATAAAAAAAAATCCACATAAATCATTCTCATTTCTCTATATTCTCAACATCAGGAGGAAATAGCAAGAGAAATTTCATTTAAAGTAACTACACAGAGAATAAAATATCTGGGAGTCTATCTGCCATGACACACATAGTAACTATAAGAACACCTTTACAAAACCCTTTTTTTATATAAATAAAGACAAGTATAAATAATTGGAGAAATATTAGTTGGTATGGGCAAGCTGAGCCAAAATAACAATGATAATACTATCTAAATTAATTTACTTATTCAGTGCCATACCAACCAAAATACCAAAATACTACCTCTAAAGAGTAGAAAAAAAGACAACCTTCATTTGGAGGAATAAAAGGCCAAGAATATCAAGGGAATCAATTTTTTAAAAAGTGGAAAGGGAAGGGGGCCTAGCAATATCAGATCTGCAAAGCCATAATCATCAAAACAATTTGGTACTGGGTAGGAAATAGAGAGGTTGATCAATAGAACAGATTAGGTACAGTATATGGAAGCAAATGGACATGGTAACCTGTTTGATAAACCCCAAAACGTCAGTTATTGAGGCAAGGACTCACTATTTGACAAAAACCACTGGGAAAAGTAAACAGTAGTCTGGCAGAAACGGGGTATAGATCAACACTTCAACATATGCCAAAGTAAACCTGAAATGGGTGTACAATGTAGACAAAAATGGTCATGTAACCAAATTAATGGAGCATGAACAAAATTGTCTGCTAGATCTATTGGCAGGGCAAGAGTTCACGATCAAACAAGAAGTAGAAAGGTTCGCAGAAGATAAAATGGACAAATTTTTATTATAGAAAATGAAAAAAGTTTTTGCACAAACAAAATCAATTTAGCTAAAATTAAAAGAAAAGCAGGAAAAATCTGTGTAACAAGTTTCTCCAATCAAGCCTCATTTCTAAAATATATAGAGAACAGAGCCAGCTTTATAAGAATAAGAGCCATTTCCCAACTGACAGTTATAGGATTTGAATAGGCATTTTTTAGTGGAAGAAACCCAAGCTATCTACCCAATCTATTAAAAAAAATGCTCCAAATCACTAATAATTAGAGACATGCAAACAACTCTGAGATACCACTTCACACCCATCAGACTGTCTAAGTTAATAAAAAAGGAAAATGACAAATGCTGAAGGTGCTGTGGGAACACAAGTACACTTATGCACTGTTGGTGGAACTGTGGCCTAGTCCAATCATTTTGAAAAGCAATTTGGAACTATGCTGAAAAAGGCATTAAACTGTAATACTGATAGTAGGTTGATAGCCCCCAGAAAACCAAAGTAGGAAGAAAAGGACCCTTATGTACAGAAATTTGGAAACTGAGGTGATGTCCATAAATTCAGCCAGGGGAATGGCTGAAGAAATGATTACATATGAATGTGATTGAAAACCATTGTGTTATAAGAAATGAAGGGGATGGTTTCAGAAAAACCTAGGAAAATTCATATAAACTGATGCAAAGTGAGCAGAACCAGGAAAGCAATTTATACAATAACAGCAATATTGTAAAGATAATCAACTTTGGAAAGCTTTATAACTCTGACCAACACAGTGACAAATCATAAGATCTACTTTCAGACAGAGATGATGGACTCACAGTATATTAAACATATTTTCTTTTTCTTCTTTGCTTTCTCTTCTCTTCCCCTCCTTCATTCTCCCTCCTTTCTCTCTCTCTCTCTCTCTCTCTCTCTCTCTCTCTCTCTCTCTCTCTCTCTCTTCCTTTCTTCCTTTTCTTTTGCTAATGGAAAATTTTATTTTGCATAACTAAACATATTTGTAGTATGTTTGTTTTTCTTGCCTTCACAATGGGTGAGGGAAGAAGACAATTTGGAACTGAAAATAAAACAAAATTGAAGTAAACAATTAAAAAAAGTAAATAAATAAAATTAGAGAATTGGAATATATAATCCTTCAGTTTTAAAGCCCTGTAATTCTGAAGTAAACAATTCCTGAAACTTAACCATTTGTTATCTTTGTATAAAGGCTTTATTTGTAGGAGTTAGCAACCAGCTGGGACTTCTCTTCCTCTCACTCACTGATCATAGTCAACAAATGGATCCTTCAATTGTGGCATTCTCTTCATAGTTAGAGATTCTTTAGGGTGGCTTAGAGCTAATCTCTTTAGATACATGTTATAAAAAGCCACATGCCAAACAAAGAGAGTGTCATGAGGTAGATGTGTGATGGCTCACAATTTTAGGAACCAGGAACTTTGTGTAGATGGTTAATCTACTCTAGCAAGGTGACACTAAGCTACTAGTGGCTTGCCCAACGTAACCTTTCAGAGGCTTGACAGAGAAGATCTGCGACATTGGCAGGACTTAAGCACTTGTTAATTGAAAAAAATGAAAACAAAACCCTTTGATCTCTAAGTGAAGAAGATCTTGTACTTGTATTGGCTCATTATGCAGACTTCTCTTTCTGTGAAGCACTTAGCCAGTTTTGGTATCTTTTCATGGAAGTAATTATAGTTAGCATTTTAGAGGTTACAAATAACTTTATGTGTTTTCTCATTTGCTTCTCTCAACAACTCCGTGAGCTATTATTATTCCCACTATTATAGATGAGGAAACCAAGGGTAAGAGAGGTTAAGTTATTTACCCAGGATAATATACCTGATAAGTGTCTTGGGCAGGATTTGAATTCAGGTCTTCTTGACTACAGATCTGACACTATCTACTCTGCCATATAACTGCTTAATGACTCATTAATCAAGTACCCTTGTTTCATCCTTCCCATATTTTTAGAACCAGGGATCATAATTTATAAACCCTCTTGGATCACAGCAGAGTGACTTCTAGATGCTTGATCTTCCAGACACTAAGTGATGGTTGGGTAGCTTGTGGTCTCAGGCCACATGTGGCCGTCTCAGCCCTCCAGTGCAGCCTTTTGACTGAATCCAAATTTCACAGAACAAATCCTTTTATTAAGGGTATTTGTCAAGGAGATTTGTTTTGTGAAGTTTGGATTTACTCAAAGGGCTGCAGTAGAGGGCCACTTATGGCCTTGAGGCCACAGGTTTCCCACCCCTGCACTAAGCCTAGATGTAGTAAGTAGGTGCTAGGTGGGTGATATTGTCGCCAAACAGATGATGGCATCTAGAATTAACCAAAGAGAGGCAGAATGGTTTGAATCCAAGCCCTGCCTTGGTCACCTCACTCAATCTCTCTGGGGTTCAGTAAGATGAGGTTGGGCTTAATTATGTAAGTTATTTTCTGGTTTAATTTATACTGCTGATACAACTCTGACTTAGCAGGAAGAGTGTTGGACTTGGAATCAGTAGACCTATGTTCAAATCCTTACTTTAATAAAGCTGTGTGTTCTTGGGAAAGCCACTTTACCTTTCAGGGCCTTGGTTTCCTCATTAGTAAAAATGAGGAGACTGGACAAAATGATCTTTAAGGTTATTTTCAGCACTAAAACACTATCCCAATTCTATGATCGTAGTATGTAGGACAACAGGGTTTAGAGCCAGAAGGAACCTTAAGAAGCATTATACTGCAACTCAGTCATTTTATAGGAAAGTGAGGCAAAGAGAGGATAAGTGACATACCCCAGTCCAAGGCACAGAAAGTGAAATAGGTTGTATTTGAACTCAGGTCTTCTGATTTGAAATCTAATTACCCTTTTTTGACACCACCCTCTGTCTTTTGTGACACCCATACCTCTGTACAATCCTTTCCTTCTTTCCCTAAATCATGGTAATTAAGTTAGCATAACAAAAATCTTGCTTTTTCTGTGAGGATTAAATAATATTTGTAAAATGGTACAGAGCCATGTGCACAATATATGCTTAATAAATACTTTCCTTTTCCTCCTTCTCTTTTCAAAGTGTTAGAATCAAACCAAAACTTTTGGGTTTTGACTGCCACCAAATCAAAAATCTCTTTCTCCAGTGTGATTCTATATCTGGCACAAGAAGATTTATTTTTAAATTGTGTCCACAAGTACACACATACTTCCTCCGTAGGTTTGAGCTGGGAAATTTGAACTGCAATCATATTTGCAGGTAGGAGTTTTTGTCTAGCTCACTGGGATGCCTGCAATGCAGATATTAACTGCTGCTGATTTCAGGGACCCTGAGGAACTCATGGAAATCTTAAATAAATATTGCACTCCTTCTTACTAAAGAGAACTCACAAGAGCATGAAACCTGGAGTAAATGCTTGATTACACTTTGATCCAATAAAACCCACAGTTGTTCAATTTATTGCTCACTCTGAAAGCATTCAGGGCCAAGTATATACAAAAGTTAGAACAATACTTCATTCTGCAGAGATAGAATTTGGCTGGGAGCCTTGTTCAGCTTTCCAAACCAATTCTGCCTTCCTTCACAGACCTGCTGGTTGACTCCTTTCTTCAAACTGTAGTGGTGGGGAAACTGGCCTTGAGGCCACATGTGGCCCTCTAGGTCCTCAAGTGGGGCCCTTTGACTGAATCCAAACTTCACAGAACAAATCCCCTTAATAAAAGGGTTTGTTCTATAAAACTTAGACTCAGTCAAAAGGCCACATCCAAGGACCTAGAGGCCTCAGGTTCCCCACCCCTGGACTAGGGAAAGTAGGGAAACTACAAGTATCCCTGAGATCCTTTGTGCATGCTTTTGCACCAGTAATTGCATGTTTATGGGGATTTTTACTTAGGCTAATTCTTGGACTATACTCTTCCATTTAGTCATACTTTCCCTTTGAAGCAATCTGGGGTCTTGAATTTGGAAAGCATGTTCTCTGGGACCTCAAAGGTTAGGAACAAGTTCAGAGGATGTCTTTTCGACTTTGAAAAAGCCACATTTTAAGATTAAAAATGAACCCCAGAAAAGCTTTAGAATTTTCTTGCTATAGCACTTCAGATAAAAACAAAACAACAAACCTTCAGCTCTCAGTGGTAAACATCCCATTTCATAATGCAGTTACCAGTAAGGAAAAGCTGTAGCAGTGTTGTTGACTGCTTTCTAGGCCACGTGGCACCACATCTCTCCTGAGGTCCAGGCTTAATTATGGAAATGTAACATTTTGTTTTTTATGGAAACCTGGGACATGCACAGGAACAAAACTGACTCCTCACAAAAGTTTAATTCTATTAATATGTGATACATTGAATATGTTTGTAGAAATCAATTTAAAATAAACATATGTATACATATATATCATAATGATTTATAAACAATTTAATGTTGTTTAGTTGTTCTTCAGTCACATCCAACTCTTCATGACCCCCTTTGGGGTTTTCTTGGCAAAGATATTGGTGTGGTTTGCTGTTTCCTTCTCTAACTCATTTTTTTCAGATGAGGAAACTGAGACAAACAGGATTAAGTGACTTACCCAGGGTCACACAGCTAGTAAACGTCTGGAGCCACATTTGAACTCAGGAAGGTAAGTCTTCCTGACTCTAGGCTTGGCACTCTATTCACTGCGCCTCCTAGCTGCTCCTTCTAAACAGTGCCTTATACTATAACTAGAATCTAGTTTTGGGAACTGAAGAAACAAAATCCATTCAGTTCTCTGGTCTCCCTGGGACAGTCCCAGTAGCTTAGCAGTCATCCCCAAATCCCAGAAACTTGAATGTTGTAGATGCTGAACATTCAGGTGCTGGTCACCCCAAGATTTGACTCTCGAACATGTTCATTTCTGTTCTCAGGATGATGCCTTTCCCCTGAGACAGGAACCAGAAATCATTGTCTCACTTGGTTATACAAGGGAGTGAATACTTTACCCACCCAATCGCACTTAGAGACAAACTAACCAACCAGAGTAAAAAGAGGAGTGGAGAGGAGAAGGTCTATACCTTAGGTTATACAGAAGAGAGACACTGGAATTGCCTCTAATACTGAATTACCGAAATGGAGACAGTTGCATTCTTTGCTTCAAGAACACTTTCTATCCAAAATGCAAGGATGTTAACTGCTATACTGTGGGGAACAGTGTGAGGGTGTGATAAACATGCCTTGGCCTAAACTATAACACTAACAAGACTGTAAGGAGCATAAATTGCCAGCCAAGTACCACAGCAGTAGAATATTGGACCTGGAGTCAGGAAAACTTAAGTTCAAAACTGTACTCAGACATTTCCTAGCTGTGCAATCCAGGGGAAGTCACTAAGCTTCTGTCTGCCCCAATTTTCTCAACTGTAAAATGAGGATAATAATAGCACCTACCGCACAAGGTTGTTGTAAAGATCAAACGAGATGATATTTATAAAGTGCTTACTTAGCATAGTACCTGGAACATGATGGGGGCTTAATCAATACTTATTCCTTTCTCCCCATTTCAGCACACTATGCCACTATCCCTGACTCTTCTGCTTTTCCTGTTGTGGTTGGCTTCTTTGGCCCCCAGACTGATACTTTTGTCCTCTTTTCTATGCTTTCTATTTTGTACCATTGAGACTATTTATCTGGCAAAACTATCTTCTTTTTATTCTCCTTTTTTTCTGGCCCAGTATCCCATGGGACAAGTGGGACATAATACTTTGTTATTTACTTCCCTATATAAAACCAAATGAGAAGTCCCTATCTCTGAAGTGAAGGCAGATCCCATATTGTGAAAATAATTTGCCCTAGGCTTAAATGTAGGCCATAGAAAGGAGAAAAGGAAATAGATTGAGAAAAGAGAAATGTGCCGTTTTCATAGATATTTTCACATCCCCACCCATAATGCAAAGTAGTGATAACATTTATGGAAATATTCCAAACACTCCTTGTGTCTCTATATCCCTCTAGTTTGGGATGTCCTTCCTGGTAAAAGCCTTACTATGGACTTTCACTTACTAGGTGGGATGGGTTCAGAAATGTGAAGAAAACAGAGAATGAGGCACTAAAGACAAAACTCATTTCTTTTGCAATTTTGTAGAGGACTAGCCCTGCCTCCAGCAAAATAAAGAAGCAACATTTCTCACTGCCTTAGTGAGAGACTAGCTTCAGTGTGAGGAAAGTGGTATATTTGCAAACATCTGGCTAATCTGCAAATATTAATAAAAATATGAGAGGGTTGTTGGTGTTATGAGTACTCAGTGCATGGTCCTAGAAGCAAGTATTTCATCTTTGCACAAAATAGATCTTTTGAATACAAAATAATATTCAGTATATGTGACCAGGAAAGTTATATATGTGTATATATATATATATATATATATATTATATATATATATATAATATAATATATATATATATATATATATATATATATATATGTATGTATATTTCTATTTTCTTTTGGTTTAAATAACCATTGTATACAAAGGCAAATTCTTAGTGTTTTAGACTAAAAATCTGCTTTCCCTGGTTGATAGAATATTTTTCTTCTAATATCAAGAAAAAAAGTCAAGTTATTAAAAAAAATAGCTATTTTAATAGTTGGAGGGAAACCACATGGCCTTAAAATTGGTCGTGTAAAGTGGTATACTTTCATACCCTGCCCATCCCAGTGAATCTGAACCCCAGAGTGTTCCTCTGTGCCTACTTCTACAGTGCTGTCTGGAATGTCTGCTTTGTGGATAATAAACTTGCTTTCATTTAAACCTTGTCTTTTCTCACTCCTTTCATCTTACACTTATTGAAACATAGCTTCCTCCTCATTACATGACAACACTGATTGTATTTTTACTAATACTCTACCCTTGCTCTCCATAATGTTGTGGTAGGTGAAAACTGGTTGTGGGAGAATTGTAATATTCCTTGATTCCCATCACCACTTGCATTTGTTCCCTCTATCTCCATCACTAAGTAACCTCTCCTCTTTTGAGGTCTATATTTATCTGTATATCTATGTGTTTGTGTATGTATGTATGTGTATACATATATATCCTTATTTATCATCCACTCAAGATTCTGGTAGCTGTTATCTATTGGCTTACAGTCACTTCTGACTTTTGATTAATCCTGCCTGGCATTTTGCATGATGTTAAATGCAAATTAAACAAATAAGGTGATGATATGCAGATTTGGCATACTCTCTTTTCAATCTTAAACCAAACAGTTATTTCATGTTCAGTTCTAATTGTTGCTTCTTGGCCCACATGCAAGTTCCTCAGGAGATAAATAACATGACCTGGTACACTCATTTCTTTGAGGGTTTACAACATTTTTTTGTGATCCACACAATTGAAGGTTTTAGTGTAGTCAATGAAGCAGAAGTAGATATTTTTCTGGAACTCTCTTGCTTTCTCTATAATCTAGCAAATGTTGACAATTTGGTCTCTAGTTCCTCTGCCTCTTTGAAAACAAGCCTGCTCTTTTGGTAATTCTCAGTTTACATATTGCTGAAGCCTAGCTTGTACAACCTTAAGATAATCTTTATGGTGTGTGAAATGAGCACTTTTTTTGGGGGAAGTAATTTGGACATTTCTTGGCACTGCCTTTCTTTAGGATCCAGTCCTAAACTGATCTTTTCCAATCCATTGGTCACTATTGAGTTTTCCAAATTTGCTGGTATATTGAGTGCAGCACTTTAACAGGATCATATTTTAGGGTTCTAAATAACTCAGCTCAACTTTTATCACCTCCACTACTCTTACTGTAAGCAAGGATTCCTAAGGCCCACTTGACTTCATTCTCCAGGATGTCTGGCTCTAAATCAGCAACAATACCATTGTGGTTATTGGTGATATTAAGATCTTTCTTGTATAGTTCTTTTGTGTATTCTTGCCACCTCTTCTTAATTTCTTATGCTTCTGTTAAATCCCTACCACTTTTGTCTTTTAACATGCTGATTTTTGCATGAAATATTCCCTTGATATCTCTAATTTTCTTGAAGAGATCTCTTGTTTTTCCCATTACATTGTTTTCTTCTATTTTTCTTTTTGTATTGCTCATTTAACTAAACCTTCTCTTTCCTTGCTATTTTCTCTGGAATTCTGCATTCAGTTGGGTATATCTTTCCCTTTCCCTCTCCTTTTTTCTTCAGCTATTTGTAAAGCCTCATCACACAGCTATTTTGCTTTCTTCCTCTTCTTTTTCTTTGGTATGTTTTTGTTGCTGCCTCCTCTATGGTATTGCAAACCTCTGTCCATACTTCATCAGGCATTCTATCTACCAGATCTAATTCCTTAAATCTATTCATTACCTCCATTTCTTATCCACTAGGGATATTATTTAGGTCATACCTATATAGTCTGATGGTTTTCCCTACTTTCTTAAATCTAAGTCTGAATATTCCAGTAAGAAGCTCATGATCTCAACCATTCTGGAAAGCAATTTGGAACTATGCCCAAAGGACTATAAAACTGTGCATACTCTTTGATCCAACAATACTACTACTAGGTCTATATCTCACACATAAAAAAGGGAAAAGGACATATTTGTACAAAATTATTTGTAGCAGCTCTTTCTGTGGTGGCTAAGTACTGCTTTTCTCACCTTTTTATTGACTATGAGGGCTACTGCATTTCTTTTAAGGGATTCTTGTCCACAATAGTATATATAGTGATCACCCTGAGTTAAATTCATCCATTCCTTTCCATTTAGGTTTACTGATACCCAAGATGTTGACACTGAATCTTTCCATCTCCAGTTCAACCACATCTAGCTTACCTTGGTTTATAGATCTTACATTCCAGGTTCCTATGCAATAGTGATTTTTACAGCATTGCATTTTCCTTTTGTTACCAGATACACCTGCAGCTGAGCTTCCTTTTGGCTTTGGCCCAGCCACTTCATCAGTACTGGAACTAATTGTTGTTGTTCTTCACTCTATTAGGAAATAGTATATCAGGCACCTTCCAACCTAAGGGGCTCATCTTCCAACGTCATCTCTTTTATCATCTCTTTTATCACTGTATATTGGATTTTCTTGGCAAAGATACTGGAGCTATATGCCATCTCTTTCTCCACAGGAAAGTACTTATTAAATCTTAAAGCATTTTGTATGTTTATTATTATTATTATTATTATTATTATTGTATCCATGCACAAATTAAGATGCAAACCAAAACCCAAGACAGACTTTAATATCAAAGGGATACTTTTTTTTTAACTAAGGAGAAAAGAAATACTTACCAAGTATATGGCACATTCTTATTTCTATTTATTTAAACAGACCACCTAGGTTTTGTACTGTATATCACTTATAGAATCAATCTACAGGCAATTATTTTTCCTGCCATTCTAGTCTTCTCTGGAAGAAACTCTAGAATCTCCAAATCACACCAACCCCAGGTGGTCCCTGAGCTCAGACAAGTACTTGCAGGAACCACATTCCAGGTACTAAGCCCTGCTATGAATCAAATTTGCCCCATTGTTGTTGTTACCCCTCATTGCTGTGACTACAGCTCACTGAATGTTTCTTTGTCTAGCCATTTCTATATGTATCAAGGCTTAGTGTCCTAGAGGAGACCCCAGCATGTGTGTATAGTTGCCCTCCTCCAACAGAATAAAGAAGGCTTTTTGCCTATAACTTCTGTGAGCTCTTTGACATTTTCAGAGTTAACAGTTGTTGAGCAACTTCTGTGGCTTTTCGGTCATTTATTTTCTGGGTTTGTCAAGCCAAATAGCCCTAATTCTATCTAAATTTGAGCATTAACCTAAGCTCCCAAGCTCTTAGCCTAAGGTAGATTCATTTTGGCAAGGCCGTTCAGCCTTTCCAGAACCTATTTCCCAATATCATTTTTGACTCTTTCCTTTGCAGAAGGTATTGATTTAGTGAATTGCCAAAGATTCCTTTCACAACCTATTGCACATACATCAAAAGACTTAGCGAAACTTCTCTCACACCCACTGAAGTTCTCCTTTATACTAGAAGCAGCTTGGAGTGATGGAAAGAGTATTAGACTTGGTCTATGATGTGGCTTTGAGTTCAGGTGTGTTATTTATTGTTTGACCTTGGGCAAGCAACTTAGATATCTGATGACTTCAATTCTTCTCACCCACCATTTTGTCAACTCTTTGCAATCTGTTCCTACCACTAAACAAACACTATACTCTCAAAGGTCACTTCCTCATTACCAAATCCAACAGGGCTAGTTAATAGTCATCTTCATAGATAGTTGAAATCCCTTTCTCAGTGTTTCTCCTTTTTTATCTCTCTTCAGCAACTGACACAAAATTCCTTGCTAATTTTGAAAGGTAAGAGCTTCCCAGTTACTATGCTGCCTGGTATTCTCAATATCCATGGCTCGTTCTTTATTTCTCCACTGACATTTTAATACTCTTAAGCTTTCTTTTCTTTTCTGTTTCTACTTTTTGTGAGTAATATTATTAACACCCAACACTTTGACTATATGCAAATGACTCCCCAACATGTCTTCATCCCTGTCACCCTAGAAGCAGCTAGGTGGCACAGCGGATAGAGCATTGCCTATAAAACCAGGAAGATCAAAGTCAAAATCTGGACACTTAATAGCTTAATAGCTAAGTGATCTTAGTCAAGTCATTTGACCTTAGACTGAGTTTTTTCAATTACAAATTGGAGATAAATAGCATCTAACTCCCAGGGTTATTGTGAAGATCAAATGAGATGATATTTGTAAAGCACTTAGCATGGTCCCTAGAACACAATAGATACTTAAAACAATCCTCCCTCTCTCCCTTTCTCCCTCTCTCTCTCCTTCCCTCCTTTCCTTCCTTCCTTCCTTCCTTCCTTCCTTCCTTCCTTCCTTCCTTCCTTCCTTCCTTCCTTCCTTCCTTCCTTCCTTCCTTCCTTCCTTCCTTCCTTCCTTCCTTCCTTCCTTCCTTCCTCCAGACCCATACTTTCAGCTCCCCATAGGACAACATTCCCTGAATGTCCTTGCTAGTACCTCAAAATCATCAAGAACAAAATTGAGCTTGATGTTTGTTTTTCTCCTCAAACTCCCTATTCTGCTTTCACTATTTCTATCAGTGACATCACCATAAATGGTGATGTTTCTGATTGATTCTTCCTTTTCCTCACTTTCCATGCCTCATTAATTACCAATTTCTGACAATTCTACCTCTTCAATAGCTTTGATTTCCCCTCTATTCCCACTGCAGACATCCCGGGATAGGCCACTATTATCATGTGTCTGGTAAAACAACACCTCCTAACTTGTTTTCACCTCAACTTTATTTCCCTATCTTTCATACACCTTTCTTATAGATCTGGTCCCATAACTCTTCGATGACTTACTGTTGTCTACTGAAAAAAATTCATACTTTTTTGCTTTGGTATTTAAGGCCCTCTATATTTAGTGCCAAATAATTTTTCCAGGTTAATTTCATTTTACTCTCTTCCTCATACTCTATATTCCAGTCAAACTGAACTTTTCACTTTTCCTTAAAGATATATTATTTTCTTACCTCCATGATTTTGACCATGATATTCTTTATGTCTGAATGTCCCACTCCCCCAGTTTGTGACTGTTAAAAGACTATCCATCTTCAAACACCAAATCAAATGCTACTTCCTTCCACAAAGACTTTCTTGACTTTATAATCACTAAAGACCTTCTTTGCCTAGGACCACTTATTATATTTTGCCTTCCCCTTTTTAATATGCTTATTATGTGTCACAACACTTTAATTTTCTATGTGTCATATTTCTCTTATCAATTCCATAAAGACAGGGACTGTGTCTTATCTAATCTTTGTATCTCTCCTCAGGGATTAACATAGAAATCTATGAATAGAAAGTAAATTTACAATAGCCTTAGAGACCACAGAGAATTAGCACTTTAACCAGATTTGATTTAAAATTCTTTTCTAATTTGACACTTAAGTGTGGGCCCTTCTCAACTATGGGACCCCTTCTTATTTTAGATATAGTGTGGGGCATTTTAGGTATCATAATATAACTGGCACCCATGCCAGGCTCTCTTATATCTCCTCTTCAATTCTTATTTATCTGAGGGCTCAGCACAGTGCTAGTATTAGGGGGACAGAAAAGGGACTGACAAAGGTCATGTGTAGGTCACCTCTCCACCTTTCTCGTTAGAATTCTGTTCTGTAGCTCTTGCCATTTTCCTATTCTCCCAGGAGTTGGAGAACATGCACTTATTCTGGATATTTCTTTGAATATTTCTCTTCTCCCACTCTTTTCCATTTGTCCTTGAGATACTAATTTTCTTTACCATATGGATGACCTTTCTTTTTTTTTTTCTGTATAGAGAGAAGAGATAAAAACCACTAGATTTTTGCCCTTTTGCCATTTAAAATGAGAACTTTCAGGAGCATCATGTGACTGACTGCTGCTAGCTGCTGCTGACTGCTGTGTCAACAGCTATCACTAGTCCCTTATGGGAACTAGGTGGTAGAACTGAGCCTCACTTTAAAAAGCATTGCATTAGAGAGAGAGAACCTAGGTGGAGGAAAGAGTGAGGCATTGCAGGGGCACAGGGGTGAGGACAGAGAAAAACTAGATTGACAACTGCTGATTAATTGATGTAAAGTATGGGAGGGTGGAGCCAACATGGCAGATTAGGGGCAGCCACCCAGCTGAACTCTCTCAATATTCCTCCCCCCCAATAACTTTAAAATAATGCCTTAAATTTTGAAGTTGCAGATCCAATAAAAGTTTGTAGTGAGATATTTTTTCTGCCTGAGAAAACTTAAGATATTGGAAAGGGAACTCTGCAACATGGGGGTAGAGACCTGTTGGTAGCTCATACATGAGGCAATGACAAAAATGGCCACAGTAGCAGCAGCAGCTGCTTTAGGAGCTTGTAGCCAAGAGATGGTAAGGTGGACAGACAATAGTCAGAGATTACAGTGGACCCTTTGCTGGCACTGGGCACAGCTAGTGCTGATTGGCAACACTATTACCCATACACAGTTGTTAGGGTCACAGTTTCAGAAAGGAAAGAAGTGCTGGTGGTTGGTCACAATGGAGCAGGGGCCCTGGTCACAATTCCAAATAAAGAGGAGCACTAGGATTTATGGCTGCAGGGGACTAATGGCCCCTCCTGGGTAAAGACCAGAGCACAGACTAGGATCACACTTCCAGGATTATACTACCTTGGAAGCACCAAAAACTTTCAGACCCCCAGAACTAGCTCTGAAAATAGCAGTATAAAAAAGCCTGAAACCTGAGATAATGCTTCTCTACCCCCAGGTAATCAGATGCAACTTTATCATAAAGTTCAAAATGAAGAAATAGGCTGGAAAATGAGCAAACACCACCATCAACAAAGAATTTGACCATAAAAAGCAACTATGATGACAAGGAAGACCAAGACATAAAGTCAGAAGAAGACAACAATGTGAAGACAGCTACAAAAAGTCTAAAAAAATTGGACACAAACTAAACAAAAATTGCTAGAAGAGTTAAAGAAAGAGATAAGAATGATAGAAGAAAAATTGAGAAAAGAAATGAGAGTGATACAGGAAAATTATGAAAACAGCTTGTTTAAAAAAAAGGCACAACAACACTGAAGAAAATAATGAACAGAATTGGCCAAATGGTAAAAGAGGTATAAAAATCCACAAAGAGAAGAACTTAAAAAGCATAATTGACCAAATGGAAAAGACAGTACAAAGCTTGCTGAGGAAAATAATTCCTTAAAAATTAGAATTGGGCAAGTAGAAACTAATGGCTACATAAGACATAAAGAAAAAAAAATAAAACAAAGTCCAAAGAATGAAAAAAATAGAAGAAAATATGAAATATCCCACTGGAATAATTTGGAATCTTATTGGAACTGACCTAGAAAATAGATCCAAGAGAGATGATTTAAGAATTATTGGACTACCTAAAATCCATGATCAAAAATAAAAAGCCTAGACATCATCTTTCAAGAAATTATCAAGGAAAACTGCCCTGATATCTTAGAACCAGAAGGTAAAATAGAACTTGAAAGAATCTACTAATCACCTCCTGAAAGAGATCCCAAAATGAAAACTCCTAGGAATATTATGGCCAAATTCCAGAGCTCTCAGGTCAAGGAGAAAATATTGTAAGCAGCCAGGAAGAAACAATTCAAATATCATGGAGCCACAATCAGACTAATACAAGATTTAACTGCTTCTGCAATAAAGAATTGGAGGGCTTGGAATGTGATATTCTGGAGGGCAAAGGATTTAAGCTTACAACCAAAAATCACCTAGGTAGCAAAACAAATATAATCCTTCAGTGGAAAAAAATGGATATTTAATGAAATGAAGACCTTTCAAGCATTCCTGATGAAAAGACCAGAGTTGAATAGAAAATTTGACTTTCAAATATCACTCATGAGAAGCATAAAAAGGTAAACAGGAAAGAAAAATCATAAGGGTTTCAATAAGGTTAAATTGTTTACATTCCTATATGGGAAGATGATACCTTATAACTCCTAAGAACTTTATCATTGTTAGGGCAGTTAGAAAGAGTATATGCATAGACAGAGGGAATCAGTGTGAGTTGAATATGATATAATGATATCCAAAAAAATAAAGTTAAGGGGGTGAGGAAGAGGGATGCACTGAAGGAAGAGTGATTGGAGAGGTAGAATGACACAAATTGTCTCACATAAAAAAGGCATGAATGAGTTTTCACAGTGGAGGGAAAAAAGGGGAGGGAGGGAGTGGCGGACAATGCTTGAACCTTACTCATCAGAATTGTCTCAAAGAGGGAATAATATGCACACTTGGTTGGTATGTAGATCAATCTTATCCTACAGGCAAGTAGAAGGGCAGCAGGATAAGAGAAGCATGGGATTGATAGAAGGGAGACAGATTGTGGAATTCTATGGTCAGAATTAAAATATTTTGAGGAGGGACAGGGTGAAAGGAGAGAGAGAAAGGGAGGGAAAGCAAGATGGAGGGAAATACACACTTACTAATTATAACTGTGAATGTTTATCAGCTCACCCACAAAACAAAGGTAGTAGATAGCAGAATGGATTAGAAACCACAATCTAACAATATGGTGTTTACAAGATGTACTTGAAACAGAAGGACATACACAGGGCTAAAATAAAGCACTGAAGCAGAATCCATTGTGCTTTAGCTAAAGTAAAAAAAGGCAGGGGTAGAAATCATGATCTCAGACAAAGCAAAAACAAAAAAAAAAGACCTAATTAAAAGAGATAATTAGGAAAACTTCATTTTGCTAAAAGATACCTAAGAAAATGAAGCAACATCAAAAAATTTCCAGCAAACTTTCTCTGATAAAGAACTGTGTAGGATGCCACTCAAATTAAAAATAAAACAAAACACAGAGGTGTCCAGGGAGAAACAGAAAGTTAATTTATTATAGCTATAATTATGATTTCAAATCTCGAGATTTGGGTGTCCTCGCACCAATGGCTCTGATGAGAGGAGATGAACCACAGAGGTAGAAGTTAGTTTATATAACCCTGAAGGTTCAATTCCCCCTCCCTCACAGCTGTCTTGGTTCACAATCTCACCAGCCAGACTCTAACATAGGACAAAGGACATAGTATACATCTCTACATTTCTTAGTTTGTTGAGATAATGTCAAAGAAACAGTAAAAAATGTGCAGTTAGGAAGATAATTTACAATTGTTTTGGAAGGTCTTAGGTATTGAACAGACAATGCTGGGAACTGGAAGACATCTGAATAAGATCCTGTCAAAGGGAGATAAGGGGAGTAGATAAGGAACCTTTTAAGAGATTTCTGGAGCCAGATTCTTTTTAGGGACAAAGACGCATTTGAATAAGATTAAAAAGTAGGTTAAGGCTTAACCACTAGACAAATTTTAACTACTGATATATGTCACTAAAAAAAAATAACTCAGAAAACTATTCTTAACCCTATCCTACCTTCTGAACTCGTTACCTTAATTACACTGAGAAATCTTCACTGTGACATCCCATTCAGGCCTCAATTCTCAAATGTATACTGAACATTGAACTAACGCAAATTTATAAAAATAAGAAGGATTGCCCAACTGATGAATGGTCAAAGGACATAAACAGGAGTTTTCAGAAGAAGAAATCAAACTATTTATACTAATGTGAAAAAATGTTCTATATCACTATTGATTACAGAAATGCAAATTAAAACAACTCTGAGGCACCACCTCACACCTATCAGAAATGACAAATGCTAGAGGTGTTGAGGGAAAAATAGATACACAAATGAACTGCTGCTGGAGTAGTGAACTGGTTCAACCGTTCTGGAGAATAATTTGGAATTATACCAAAAGGCTTTAAAATTGTGTATATCTTTTGGTCCAACAATACCACTACTAGGTCTGTATCCCAAAGAGATTAAAGAAAAAGGAAAAGAACTTACATGTATAAAAAAAATCTATGAAAGTTCTTTTTGGGGTGGCAGAGAGTTGGAAATTGAGGGGATGCTCATCAACTAGGGAATGGCTGAACAAATTGCAGTGTATGTTTTTTTTAAAATTAATTAATTTATCTTTAGTTCTCAGCATTCACTTTTGTAAGATTTTGAGTTCAAAATTTTTTTTTCAGCCAAAGACAAGGTTTATTAAAGATTTGCCATATTGGTCAGACTCTTACAGAATCTGAGCACCTGTGAGCTAGAGGCCAGATTGTAAAAATCTCAGCAGTGGCTAGATTATAAGAATCAGAGCACCTTAATGGCAGGACGTTATATACAGAAAGACTGGGGGGAGGGATCTAGGAGTGGGAGGAAGATCTGAATGGGAGTGGCCAGTAAATGGGGTGAACAGGACGCCTGGAACCTAGACAATGGAGCCTTGCTAGGATTAAGTGTGGGAAATGGCTGGGGGCCATAGGGAGGGCTAGGCTAGGTTAAGGGTAATAGAATTGGGAGATTGGGTGTAGCCACAATGAAAGGCCAGTTGATGGGATTATAACCTAAGGCAAATGCTGGAGATTTGGCCCTTTGGGAAAGTTGAGGGTTTTTCCTTTTTTGGGTCTAGATCCAGTCCTCGTCATTCCCCCCTCAAACAAATGGGACCCAAATTCTTTTGGAGTAAGGGGCGAAGGTCTCAGCTTCTGAAACTGCTTCCTATTGGCAGGGGGTATAGAGCTATCCCTGCCTCCAGAGGGTTCCGAAGAGGAGGTTGACTGGAACCGAGCACAGGCTGTGTCTAGGGAACGATGGGGGGATATTGGCTGGTACCAGCTGTTTGCTACCAAATGTAGGTGAATGGGCTGTATTCTGGAAGACACAATTGTGACAGAAAAGAAACTGCAGGGTCCAGATGTGACAGGATAAAACATTCTTAGCTCTGTTTAGTTCAGATAATTCAGTTTTCCAACCATGCAGTATCAAATTCACCTCATAACCAGACTCAGGAATAGCCAGGTGGGAAACATTCCTTCTCAAAGGAACATAACGGGGAAATTGAGCCAGGAGGCTCCCATTCTTAGACTGAGGCTAAAGTTGTCCTCTTGGCTTTTCCTGATACTGGGTCAATAGTGGGAACATCAGCTACTCCTGGGGGGTATTTTGTGAGGTTATCAGTAGCAAAATGATTCCCAAATTTTTGGGCCTGTTCCCAGATTCTACTCTTCTCTTCAGTGGTACAACAGGTGGAGAAGAGGATATGCAAATCACCCCAAGAAAGCTTGAATTGTAGGGACAAGTCCCTAAAGCCCTCAGTAAACTTAGTGGGATCTGCTGAGTATCACCCCAGTTTCTCTTTGACCTGAATGAGGTCCGAAATGGAGAACAGAACATGTACCTTAATTGTCCCATTGGGCGAGGCAGGAACTTCCCTTAGGAGAAGAAGCCTGAAGACACTGTGGGAACTAGGGCTAGGGAGGAAGGGAGATAGGAAGCCCCACTTCTTTTGAGTGAGAGACTGGGAAATGCTGGGTGAACTGGACTGGACTGCAAAGCCAGGGGAAAAATCAGCTGGCACCGGAGAAGGGGAAGGGGTCAGGGGAGGAGATACCACCGAGACTGGGGCCTGGGTAGTCCTTTGCCTCAAGGTAAAAGGCCTGGGGAGGAGGTGCCCAGGCAAGGCCCTTGTCCAAAACCTGAGTAGGGGGTCACCTCCAGAGCAGGGGCCTGTGGAGGAAATGCAGGGTAGGCAGAATATGAGGCTAGAGGAAAAGGGAAGGTAAACCAAGGGAAGGATGGGGGGCATGGAAAACAGGGGCAGCCAGGGAAAAATGTGGTGGAGATAGGAGCTGGGGAGGTGGTGCTAATGGAGGATGGGAAGGGGGGGTGCTCTAGCACTGGGGGCTATAAGAGGGTCATCCAAAAAAGTCTAGTTGATCCCCATGTCCTGTTTGTGGGGCAGCTCTAGCTATGAGCATCCTACAATCTTTTCTGAGAATGGGGTCCCGAGAAAGTTTGACAAAAGTTATTATGTAGGGAATCTCCACCCATTTTCCTTTTTTGCTACAATATTGTTTTAACTCTGAGAACATATTTTGCTGTAATGTCCCCAAAACGGGCCATGCCTCATAATTTCCCAGGTGATACTGAGGCCAAATAGTGTTGCAAAAGAACACCAGCCTTTTGTTTTTAAGTTCTTTAGAGAAACTAAATTTTCCCCAATTTTGTAAAAGACAGCCTGAAGGTGAATCTTCAGGAATTGAAGAGGATTGACCTTTTGCAGGCACCAGGGCTGGAAGTCCCTCCCTCCTTAAAGGAAGATTTGGGAATAAGTCTCAGGAAACAAACAAAAAACCCAAAAGCCAAAGAAGTACCTTAAATTTTCCCAAGTCCCTAGCACTGAGAGAAGAGAGGATAGGGCCCATTAAAAAAAATATGGCTAATATGGAAATATTTTGCATGATTTCACATGTATAACTGGTATATTGATTGACTTCTCAGTGTATGTGGGAGGTCATGGGAAGGAGTGAGAGAATTTGAAACTTCAAATTTAAAAGGAAGAGAACGTATTTAAAATAAATAAATAATAAATTGGAATGTAAAAAAAAAGATCTGGGAAACTCATTCTGACCCTTTGTATCTCTCACATTTTATTTTCTATTCTAGAACTAAGAATCAAGCTCTGGATAGCAGCATGGCCTCCATTTAACACTCCACAAAAAGGATGTGCTTGACAATTTCTTTGTAATTGTGTTGTCTTCTATAAGCCACGTAGTTACAAAAATGTAATATAAATATGAAAGGTTGAAACTGAGGTTAGAAATATTTAGAGGTGTGGTAGGGGTTAGAGCCATATGATCCATATGCCTAATAATTCTGAATGATATTTTTTGTCAATTGTCAATTGAGAATTTGTCTTTGGGTCATTGAAGCTAGGTGCTGACAGTATCCTTATTCACGTAGAGAAACTAACATGTGTATATTAAAGGGAACTTCATGCAACCATTAAGCTGGTGGCTAAAAGAACACTGCCTGGTGGAGAAAAATGATAAACTACTGTTCAGTCAATAAGCATTTTTACAAGTGTGATATAAATGCTACCTATTAAGTATTTACTATATTCTGGGCACTGACCTAAGTGCTGGGAATACAAAGAAAAAAATCCTTGCCCCAAAGGAGCTTACATTTTAATGGAGGAGACAACATGTAAATAAATAAGTAGTTATAAAATAAATACAGAGTAAATGGAAAGTAACTTTAGAGGGGAAGGTTCTAGGAGTTGTTGGGACTAGGAAAAGCTTCTTGTAGAAGGTAGCATTTGTGATGAATCTTAAGGAAAGTGGGAATTATAAGAATGAGAGATGGGGAGGAAGACAATTTCAGTTATAATGCTAGTACAAAATTATGGAAATGGGAGAATGTTGTGTATGAGGAACAAAAAGGTTAGTATGGCTGAATCACGGAGTCCATGGAAGGTGTTAGAATTTAAGAAGTCAGAAATGTAGGAAGTGACTGGGTTGTGAAAAGCTTTAAATGCCAAACACAGGTCTTTATATTTGATCTTAGAGGTAACATGGAGCCACTGAAATTTATTGAGTGTGTGTGAAGGGGGTTACATAGTCAGATCTATGCATTAGGCAAATGACTTTCACAGCTCTATGGAAAATGCATCGAGTGGAGAGAGATTTCAGGCAGAGACACCAACCAGAAGGCTATTGCACTAATCTAGGAAGAGGAGAGGAAAACCTGAACTTGTAGTCTCTACTAGTGGTTGTGTGAGTAGAGAGAAGAGAAGAGAACATATATGAGTGATGTTGTGAAAGTGGAAATGACAAGATTTAGCAACTGGATATGTGGGGCAAGTGAGAGAGGCAAGTCAAGGATGACATTGAGGTTGCAAACCTTGGTAACTAGGAGGATGATGATGCTGTTTGCAGTAGCAAAGAAATTCAGAAGAGGGAAGGGTTTAAGGGGAATGATAATGAGTTCAGTTTGGGACATGTTAAATTTGAGATGCCTATGAGATATCCAGTTTGGAGTGTACAGGAAGTTGGTGGTGTGATACTGGTACTCAGGAGAGACTAGGGATTGTTATATAGATCTAGGACTCATGTACATAGAGATGATCATTGAACCCATTGGAGCTGATGAGATCACAAAATGAGACAGTAGAGAAGAGAACTTAGAACAAAACCTTGGGGAACACTCACAGCTGATGGGCACAAAATGGATAAAAGCCCAGCTAAGGAGACCAAATGGTTAGATGGGCAAGAGGAGAAGAGCAGACAGTAGGGGAATGAGAGTGGAGGAAAAGGACATGAGAAGTAGGTTTAAGGAAATGAGAAGTTAGATCCTTTGAGGGAGCATCAATATGTGTATAGAAATCACTTAGTTATGAGACAAGAGTTGGGGTAAAGGGAAAGACTGTAAGCCAGGTACTAAACTAATTGAGGAAGGAGAGAGAATGACTTGGGAGTTGGTATATATTGGCCACCAAGATCTAGACTGGGTAACAAATTTGTATAGTATGAACTTCAAAAGAGTAGAGATTGCTGAATGCTGTTCATTAAGGGAGAGTCTGGAAGTGGTAGTAGGGAGCAAGGAATATTCTTGACTTCTCCCTTGTATACCAGGAGCAGGGAGAGGAAAGGCAGGTATTAGAGAATATGTTGCTTGTGCTAGAAAAAAAATAGGGCAGCAATGTTATGAGGTGGGAGACAGTTTTCATGGAATTCCAGAAGATGGAAGGAGTGAGAAAGGAAGAGGTTTAAGATGAAAAGAAGTTTGTCAATTATGGAGCAGGTATTCTAGAGGGCACAGTGGAAGGGGTAGGCAAATCTGAAGTGAGACACAGTGGGGGTGGAGTTAAGGTGGATGACAGTAAGGGAATAGACAACTGGGGTTGAAGAATGGAATTTTTTCATAGGTATCCAGGGTCTTAATATTACTCAGATGGGGAGAATATAAGTGGATGAGAGTGACCTAATCATTGGTGAATGATGCTAGACTATCAGTGGATAGGGAGTCTTTTTCAGGAAGTAAGTAATTAGAAAATTCAAGGTTTTCCCTTTGGATCTTACCTCAAGACATGCAGGTATGGCTAAGGGAGTCAGGTAGCCTAGTCATCAGAAAGTAGGTGGGACATGAGTGACAATGATTGCTTGTCTAGGGGCAGCCTCATAATAACTGGAAGCTGGGCCCAAAGTTAACTTTTCTGTTGAAAGTAATGTTGCTAATATATAGAAAATGCAAGGTAAGTCAGGAGTCAATGTATGTTTCTTTAGCTATTGCAGCATCACAATCATCACTTAGAATACCTACCAAGTGTGCATATAACCTGCACCTGTGTCAAAATAACTATGCAAATAAGGCTAAATGCCTCACGTAGTATATTCTCTCCTAATGGAGTGGCATGAAACAAATAAAATAGCAAGACATTTAATTGGGACATAATATCAAGATGCATACAGAAAAAAATCAAGTATGGGATCATTTTCACTCCCTCCTCTCCATGTATAAAATGAACACAATCCTTCATAGACTTCTACCATAGTGGGGAAAAGAACACTCCAGAAACAACTTTTGCTCTAAGATGAGGCAAGGTTTTATCTTCACTAAAAAACCTCTTACAGTTCTGTCCTCCAGAAACTTGATACACTCCATAGTTTCTGGTGTAAGGGATGGGATTCCAATCACTTATCTCAATTAATGTAATCAAAGAAAACTCAGAATGCAATAACACTTTGTAAGCTAGATATTAAGAATTTTCCTATAATCTCACCACAAATGTGAACAACTCTATAATCAACTCCAAGGGTTAGAGGGATTTGACAATTAGATAAAGGTAAATGACAACCCACAGGAAACATATTGTGAGAGGTGAAAGAATTAGTTATGCCTTTGGGTCTATGAACAAAAATGAGTCAGTTTAGGAACCAATATGTCTAGCGATAGAAGATTCTAGTATGGAAAGTACTCCGTGGAAGCAGATTTTTGTGCCTCTACCAGAAAACTGCAAGGAGGGAGGGGTAAGTTATACTTATGTTATACTTAGGTATAATTATATATAAAATATGGTCTTTGGTTCTAGCCCAAAGGAAATATGCAATGAAAATTTAAAAAAAGTTTTAATCTATTAACATATAATCTGAAATGATAAGAGAAAATATATTTCTGATTTAAGTTTTACTACAAAGTAATAACTATGACAATAAAGTAATAACATGACAATATGATGAAAATATGGGTACTGTCATTCAAATATTTTAGCATCATAAATTGTACCTTCTCTTTAAATTTTATTTTGGGCTAGGCAATGGGTTAAGTGGCTTTTTCAGGGTCACTTAAGTGTCAAGTGTTTGAGACTGGATTTGAACTTAGGTCCTCTTCACCCAGGGCCATGCTCTATCCTCTGTACTACCTAGTCACTCTAAATTTGTATATATACATTGGTAGGTACAGAAAGCTGTACCAACATCTAATGATTTTTTCTCAGTCTTCATTCTTCTTGAACTCTCTGCAGTCTTTGACATTGTTGATCACCCTCTTCTCCTTGATACTCTCTTCTGTCTAGGTTTTTGGGATACCACTCTTTTCTGCTTTTCCTTCTAGCTATATGCCCACTCCTTCTCAGTATCCTTTGCTGGATCTTTATTCAGGTCATGCCCTCCAATAGTGGGTGTCCCACAGAGCTCTGCCATGGGCTCTCTTTTCTTCTCCTATACTATTTTACTTGGTGATCTCATCAACTCCCGTAGATTCAATTATCACTCCTATGATGATGATTCTGAAATCTACTTATTCATCTCTAACCTCTCTGTTGACGGTATCTCCAACTTCCCATTAGGCAGCTTAACCTGGACATCCATAGACCCCTTAAACTCAACATGTCCAAAACTGAACTCCTTACCCCCCCAACACTCACCCTTTCCATACTTCCCTACTATAGTTGAGGGCACTACCACACTCCCAGTCCCTCAGTCTCCCAACATAAGTATCTTTACTCCTCACTGTCTCTCACCCCTATATCCAACCTGTTATTCAAGATTATCTCATTTGATTTGCTCCTCTGTATTGATTGTAAGAATATTGTGTAAACTGCCAAATGGTGTCCTTGTATGTAATGAGGAAATCTTGGACCTGATTGGTAATTGCTAGCCTTGCTAATAAGTCAATTTGCTTGGAAACTTTAACCATTGTCCCTCAGATTTCTACACAATAGCTTGTTGATTTCATGTTTGTAATATCTCTCAAATATGTTCCCTTCTCTCCTCTAATACTGCCACTCCTCTGGTGTAAGCTTTTATCACCTTGAACCTGAATTATTGTTATAGCTTGCTGGTTGACCTGCCTGCCACAAGTCTCTTCTCACTCCAGGCCATCATTCATCTGCCAAAATGATTTCCTAAAGCATAGGTCAGACCATGTCATCCCTCCTACTCAATAAAGTCTAGTGGCTCCCTATCATCTGTAGGACCAAAATATAGCACTCAGGGCTCTTTATAACCTGGTCCTCCAGTTTTCTTATACCACATACCCCTCACCCTACCCCCTATTTGCTCTTTGATCCAGTAATACTGACCTTCCTTCTGTTCCTCCAAAAGGACACTCAATCTTTTGGTTCCAGGCATTTTCTCTGGCTATCCCCCATGCTTGGAATGCTCTCCTTCCTCATCTCTGCCTCCTGAGTTCTGTGGCTTCCTTCAAGTGCCAGCTAAATTCTCACCTTCTACAGGAATCTTTTCCCCATCCCTTTTAATTCTAAGGCCTTCCTTTTGTTGCTTGTTTCCTATTTGGGGTGTATGGGGTGTTAAAGGAGATGTAAGGGCTTGCTGAGCCATTTTCAGGGCTGCTCATCTACCTTTGGTGTCCACCTTTCACCCAACTCTCATCTGTGACTCCAAGAAGTTGTAGCACATGCAGTGGCCACACCCTGGTAAAACCAGATGTGCTAGACCAGGTTGAAGGTACCCTCAAACCTGTTAGTCAGTTAAGAGACTTCTCTGACAGAATGAGCAGATGAAAACAGTTTGTTCCAATGTTCATGAAGGCAGCTGAAACAGGTGGTGTGGAGTGCTTAGAACTTGGTCAGACATCAAAGATGCCAAGATCATCCACTGCATCCCTGGCCATCTCCAGTCATCCTGACTTTTATCTTGTCCCTGGACTTCAGTGACTCTGGAAGAGAGAGTAAGGCTGATGAATTTATGTAACTCTGCCTCACTTACATCTAATTCATATGCAAATCAAGTCCTCATCCCATGATATCATTGGCTCTCTTCGAAAACAAGGGACAAATAGGACACTATTTCCTATTTATCCTATACATAGCTTGTTTGAACATAATTATTGGCATTTTCTTTCCCCCATTAAACTGTGAGCTCCTTGGGACTAGGGACTGTTTGTTTTACCTTTCTTTGAATCCCCAGTGCTTAGCTCAGTGCCTGGCACATAGTGGGTGCTTAATAAATGCCTGTTGGCTGAATGACATCTTAGTGAACTTGCATGTTTCAGTCAGTGCTGGGATCAATGCCTGTAATTTTTTGCTTTATGACTTTTACAGCTTAAAATATATCTTCAAATTCTTTGAGAATGAACACACATATTTTGCACATTATTCACTTCTTTGGTATCATTGTTGACCTCTTTACATACTTATAGTTGATCTAAGTGAAGAAGATCATCATTAGTAAATTCTTCTCAGGGCAAATTGAACAATTCATGAACATTATCATTTTCTATATATTTCATTAAAACCAAACTTTTTTCTGATGTTTTCTATTTCTTCTATAACATTCTTCTTTTAAGGGAGAAAAACCTTCAAAATTTCTATTTACACAATGTGGGAAAATGCAATTCAACAATGTAGACATCTTGCTTGTAGGTATTTGTTGCCAAATAAGAGATCATTTGTAACTTTGGAGAGAGAAGTTTCAGTTGAATGATTTAGCTGGAAGCCAAATTTCAGAGAATTAAGAAGGTGGTAAGAGGAAAGTGGAGGCATTGATTGTGAAATGCCTTCTCAAGAAGCTTAATCATGAAAGAAGATGTGAAATATAGGATGATAATCTAAGAGAATGGGTAGAACAATGATAGTTTTGAGGATAGTAGAGACTTGGACATGTTTGTAGTCACTGAGGATGTAACCAGTAGATAAAGATTGAATATTATTGAGAGAGTGGGGATGACAGAGAGAGCAATCTCCTGGGGAAGGTGGAATGGAATATCATTATGTGGTTTATCTGGGCAAGGAGAAGGGCTTACTATTTGTGTGAGACAAGAGTGAAGAAGGAGATAGTGGGGAATAAGCATTAGAGCATATAGTAAGATGAACAGAAAAGATGAAACTCTTAGCAAATGGACTTACTTTTTTTCAGTAAAATATGAGGCAAGATTCTAATATGAGAGAGCTTGGGTAGGGAGGCTCTGGAAGATTTGAGGAATAATGAAAATGTTTATTTAGAAAGGCCACCATGTTCAGAAGGCTAGTGAATTGATTAGGGAGGTGTTAAAAAAAGATTTCTTTGTAAAATTGAGGGCCCGGTTGAAATATTTTGACAGAAATTTACAATGGACCCAGTCATCACAGTTTTGGGGTTATCTCCATCTCTTTTTAGTGGCAAAAGAATTGGAGTGAATTATGCAGATTGTGGGAGTAATATGAGAATGGGACTTGATGGGGAAAAACAGGGAGAGGACCGGAGAGTAAAGAACACTGTATAGTTGAATTGATTCACTAACACAACAAGATGGGGAAGGAAGGAGGGGGCCTACAAATGAATTGAAGGCTGGAAGGACTAGAAGTCACAGGAAGGATGAGGAATAGGGCTAGAGGTTATAAGGCAGATGGAAAAATAGAAATATAAAAGCTTATGATCAGATAAAGGAATCTTAGAGTTCATGAATATGGAAGTGGAACACTTGGGGGTGATGGCAATATCAAGGGTAAGATAATTTCTGTGTGTATAGCTGAGATGGAGTAGACGAGGTCATAGGAAAGGAGTAAATTGAGAATCTGAGAAGTTAGGGGTTTTGAGGGAGTATTGATATGTATGTTGAAGTCCCCTTAGTATAAGGGCAAGGATTAGGGAGAATAGACTGTGAACCAGGCACTGAACTCATTCAGAAAGAAAAGAGAATGCTTTGGGTGTCAGAAGACAACAATGAATGGAATCTTGATAGTGTGAGAAATGTGGATATGATAAATGTGGAACCTCAAAGAGGGATGGGTTATTACTGATGGCAAAAGAGAGTCTGGAAGTGGCAATGGGGAGGCAAGGAACATTCAGACTCCTCCATCACCATAAGTGAGAGATAAGAGTGATAGGAGATTATGGACTATATGCGAAAGTTTGATCAGTACTGAAAAAGGTGACCAGGGATGTAGTGTCATCTGGAAGGATCCAGATCTCAGTCAGTGCTAGAAGATAGAAAGATGTAAGAAAGTAAAAGGTTTAAGATGAAAGCAAGTTTCCTAACTATGAGGCAGGCATTCTGGAAAGCACAGCGAAAGAAGTATGATTAGGGAGGGTGTCAGTTTGTGGGAGATGGGAGAAAGGGAAGAGGCAGTGAGGAATGGGGGGCAGAATTTGTACATTAACAAACCATAGGTTCCAAATCACTGGAATGGGGGAGAGTATTATAGGGGCTGGGGGTGGAGTATGGTAACCACTGTGGAATGAACACAGGCAGATTATTAGTGACAGGAAAGAAATTCATGAAGGGAGGAAGTTGATGAGACTGATTAGGGACCTCCCTCAATGTACACTCTTGTGGCATGTCATGATGAAGCTCAGAAAGCCCATCTTACAACAGCAGTAGCTACAGACAAAGGCACAGCCTATAAAGGTACTAACAACAACAACAAATAGTATTTATATAGTGCTTTAAGGTTTGCAAAGTGCCTTACAAATATTATATAATTTTATATTTTGCTGTTATTCTCATTTTACAGATAAGATAACTGAACAATAGAGAGGTTAAATTACTTGTCCAATGTGTCTGAAGCTAGACTTGAAATATATGTATATGTATATGTATATACACACACATACATATACACATACATATAAATGTACACACAATATCTACAAGTAATACATATAAGCATGTATATATGTATATACACATACATGTGTATATATGTGTATATATATATATACACACAATACATATATATATACACACACACTATACATTAGAATCTAACTACAAGAAAGGAAAGTGCTTTGAGTTTGAAAAGATAAAACAGAAAGCTAGACTGCTTTATACTGTTTGCAGCAGATTTTACCTAGTAGTGACTCCTTACACCAGTAGCTGGCTTCTTTGGATTCATCAAACACTAGGCTAGGTTCATTTGCTTGTTCATATTGAACACCTAATGTATTCAGCTTCTCTATTTTTAACCAATAGCAAATCATATTGATGATTAGTGCTTTGTAGAATATTTTGGACTTCTTTTCTACTTTTTTATTAATTCCCTTGAAATTAACCTTTTTGTTCCTCCAAATTAATTTCATTATTATTTTTCTTACTTCTATAAAGTAGTCCTTGGTAATTTTGATTGGTACGGCAATGAATAAATTTAGTTAGTATTGTAATTTTATTATATGAGCTTGGGCCATTTGTGCAATTAATATTCCTTTTAATTATTTAGTTCTGTCCATATTTCTACAAAAAGAAGAATGTATACTATTCTGAAATTATAAACTTAAGCATTTTTGTTTATAACATTCAAAACCTAGGGAGCAAAAATTATTAGAACTTATTTTAGAACTTCTCTCTCTCTCTCTCTCTCTGTATGTATGTATGTATGTAATTTTTTTATTTTTAGTTTTCAACATTCACTTCCATAGGGTTTTGAATTTTAAAATTTCTCCCCCTCCCTCCCCTCTCCCTTCCCCAAGATGTCATGCAATCTGATATAGGCTTTGCCTAATATCATTGATATTAAACATATTTTCATATTAGTCATAATGTAAAGAAGAATTAAAACTAATGGAAGGAACCATGAGGGAAAAAAGAGAACAAAAGAAAAGGGGAGCAAATAGTATGCTTCCATCTGCATTCAGACTCCAAAGTTCTTTCTCTGGATAACATTTTCATCGTGAGTTTTTTGGAGTTGTCTTAGATCCTTGCATTGCTGAGGAGATCTAAGTTTATCAAAGTCAGTCACAGCACAATGTGGCTGTTACTGTGTACAATGTTCTTCTGGTTCTGCTCATTTCACTCAGCATCAGACCATACAAGTCTTTCCAGTTTTTCTGAAGTCAACCTGCTCATCATTTCTTATGGAACAACAGTATTCCATTACATTCATATACCACAACTTGTTCAGCCATTCCGCAATTGATGGACATCACCCTCAATTTCCAATTCTTTGCCACCACAAAAAGAGCTGCTATAAATATTTTTGTACATGTGGGTCCTTTCCCCATTTTTGTGATCTCTTTAGGATACAGACCTAGAAGTGGTATTGCTGGGTCAAAGGGTATGCATAGTTTTATAGTCCTTTGGGCACAGTTCCAAATTGCTCACCAGAATTATTAGATCAGTTCACAATTCCACCAACCATTCATTTTCGTGTTCCAACTTTCCCACATCTTCTACGTTAATCATTTTCCTGTTTTGTCATGTTGGCCAATCTGATAGGTGTAATGTGGTACCTCAGAGTTGTTTTGATTTGCATTTCTCTAATCAATTTAGAGCATTTTTCATATGACTATAGATAGTTTTAATTTCTTCCTCTGAAAATTGCCTGTTCTTATCCTTTCACTATTTAGAACTTCATATAATAACTTGAGCATAACAAAAACAATTTAAGGTTACTGCTTGTTTTAAAAAAATTTTTCACAAAAATCTTGCTACAGCTCTATTCTAACAAAAAAGTTTTCCCTCATCTTGGGAAAACACAAATATCTATTACATAGGAAATAGAAAAAGTCCTATATTCTATACTTGTGATTGTCAAGTATCAGAAGACAGTACACACACATGCACACACATATATAACATGTATATCTTCTTTTTACAGTTTAATAATCAATGATAAAATCATTAGGAAGTTCAGTATAGTCACTGAATATTTTCAAAATAAATGTATTATTTATTTTTTAACATTTATTCTTTAAAAATTTAGAGTTCTGAGTTCTCTCTCTCCCTTCAAACCCTCCCTCACCCACTGAGAAAGCAAGAAATGTCATATCAATTATACACACGACATCATGAAAAATCTATTTTTGTATTAACCATGTTGCAAAAAAAAAGCGAGAAAAATAATGTGAAAGAATTATGCTTCTATCTATAGTTAGAGTCCATCAGTTCTCTCCCTGGTTAGCATTTTTCATCATAAGTCCTTTGGAATTGTCTTGGATCATTGCATTGGTCAGGAAGGCCAAGTCACTCACAGTTGCTCATCATATGAAATTGCTGTTACTATGTACAATGTTCTCTTGGCTCTCCACACCTCACTCTGCATCAGTTCATATATATTTTCCCAGGTTTTTCTGAAACCATTCTGATTGTCATTTTGGGGTCTATGGGTGTTCAGGGAACACTAATGCCTCTGGTGTGAGGGCTGCTGAGCCCTTTTTTAGGGCTGCTTTTCACCTTTGGTGTTCACCTGCCACCAACTTTCATCTGTGACTCCAAGAAGCTGTAGCATGCATAGTGGTCACACTCAGTAAACTGTTTTAACAGATAGGCTAAACTGGCAGTAACTGAGGAGTCTCAAACCTGTCAGTGAGTTGTGAGGGGCGGGGGTATGGGGGGGAGGTGTCTACTCCAGGCATGTGAAGACCTTCTCTGGTGAAATAGGGGATGTGAATAATTTGTTTCAATGGGCTATGAAGGTGGCAGAAATAGGCTCTATGAAGATCTTGGAGCTTGGTTAGACATCAAAGATGCTAAGTTCATCCACTGTATTCTGAGCCATTACCAGTCATCTTCAATTCTCTAGCCACTGGACTCTGAAAGAGAGAGTGAGGTCAATGACTTCATGCAATTCTGCCTCCCTTAAATCCAATTTATGTGTGAGTCAAAAGACATCACCCATACTATTTTTACCATTTTTACCTACCTTGAAGCCCTGTGACAATGGACAAGTGATGAAGCAGCAGGTGCGGTTACCCTGGAAACTGTAGTTACAACCTTGCATACAGGTGGCCCAGGGCATAAGATTGTCTTCTCACTGGACTGAAATAGCGGTGGGATTTGGCAGCCCTTGGGGTTTCTGAGCAACTTTTTTTACATCTTTTTTTTTAAGGCAATTGGGATTAAGTGACTCGCCCAGGGCCACCCAGCTAGTAAGTGTCAAGTGTTTGGTCTGAGACTAGATTTGAATTCAGGTCCTCCTGACTTCAGGGCCGATGATCTATTCTCTGTGCCACCTAGCTGCCCCCATGAGCAGTTTTTTTAAGGACCACACTACTCACCTCCTGGCATGAGGAAGGGACTAGAAAAAGTGCCTTCAAAATCATCTGCTTCACCTAATCTAACCTTGACCTGCTTACCACAGCAGGCAGGGATCCTACCCTGTAGTTGAAACACAAAAAAACTGTACAAAACTTTTTGTGGAGATGATTCTACTCACCCTTGGTACATGGAATGTGTGCATACTTATAGGCAACATGAAATCTAGTAGACATGAAAGACAAATAGCTCTTGTTGCAAGAGCACTCAGCAAGTATCACATCCAAATAGTAGCTCTGAGTGAAACAAGGCTGGCAAACGAAGGCCAGTTTACCAAAGATGAAACTGGATACACATTTTGTTTGAATGATTGCCTTAATGAAGCTGGTGTAGGTTTTACAATCAGATTTAATATAGTCAATAAGCTTGTATGCCTCCCAAAAGGATCAAATGACAGTCTCATGATAATGTGATTGCAACTTACAGGAAAATGTCACGCCACCAATATCAATGCCTGTGCTCCCACCGTAACAAATTCTGATGAGGTTAATTCTGGGTGACTTTAATGCCAGAGTGGGCACAGACTATCAGATATGGCAGGGAGTCCTTGGGAGGAATGGAGTTGGAAACAGCAACACCAATGGTCACTTACTAGTGAAGACTTGTGCACCTTATGGCTTCATTACCAAAACTCTCTTCCATTTCCTAAATGTAATAAAACTTCATGGATACACCCTCACAGCAAACATTGTTATTTAATAGGCTATGCCATTGTAAGGAGAAGAGACAGGCAGAACGTGAGAATGATGAAGATCATTCATGGCACAGAATGCTAGACCCATCATAGACTCATCCTCTCTAAACTAAATATTTGCATTCAACAAAAGCAGTGGTCTCAGAAAATGTTAACAGATTAGAGTGCTTCTGTATGAACAGTTTGTTGCTAACTTGGAGGCAAAGCTGAACTAAAACACAGCAACAGTGGATCAGAAAAAGAGTGAACAACTTTCAGATATTTGGTGTATAGCACTGCATATAATCATCTGGGCCAGAACACTCACAAACATCAAGATTGGTTTAATGAAAATGATGGGGAAATTCAGAAGCTGCTAGGTGAAAAATGAAAACTCCACAGGGTTTACCAGCAGAATAGTTTGTCCATCTCCAAGAACTCTGTCAAAAGTAAGAGGAAAGTAAAGTTTAGAAAAATTTAGGGTTCTTGGCTCAGTGAAGAGGCTGATGTGATTTAGTTTTACACTGATAACAATCACAAGCACTTCTATGATGCCCTGAGGTTATTTATGGGCCAAAGACTTTGGGTGTATCTCAACTACTCAGCACTGATGCATCCACACTGATCAATGATAAGAATATGATCATTGAGAGATGGGTGGAATACTTCCATAGTGTTCTTTAAAAAAAATATGGGATGAAACAAACATTTCCATAACATAGTATATCAAAAAAGTAGGTTGAACATGAAACTGCAAATCTGTTATTTACAACTTGCTCTTCCTTTTAAATATATAATAAAGTTATCATGTAATTTCCCCCCCTTTTTTCCATTCCCTCCACCAGTCCTCATCCTAGAGATGGCTACCATTAGACATAAATATGTACACACACATGTGTAAAATCATTCTATACACATTTCTATTTATCAATTCTTTCTCTGGATGCAAATAGTGTCTTCCTTCATATGTCCTTTGTACTTAATTGGGGTGCATATAATAGTTAAAATGACTTATTTGCTCCAAGTTGTTCTTAAAACAATATTGCTTGGTTCTGCTTATTTTACTCTTCATTATTTTGTGCAAATCTATCCATGTTTTTCTAAGATTATCAAGCTCTTCATTTCTTTTTTTTTCTTTTTCTTTTTAGGCAATTGGGGTTAAGTGACTTGCCCAGAGTCACACAGCTAGTAAGTGTCAAGTGTTTGGTCTGAGACTAGATTTGAACTCAGGTCCTCCTGACTTCGGGGCTGGTGCTCTATCCACTGCACCAACTAGCTGCCCCAAGCTCTTCATTTCTTATAGCACAGCAGTATTCCATCCATCATGATCACATACCATGACTTGTTCAGCCTTTCCCCAACTGATAGGCATCCCTTCAACTTCCACTTCTTTGTCACCACAAAGAGAGTTGCTATAAATATTTTGGAACATATAGGTTATTTTCTTTTGTCTCTAATCCTCTTTGGAAACAGACCCAGTAGTGTTATTGCTGGGTCAAAGGGTATAGACAGTTTAATAACTCTTGGGCATAATTCCAGATTGCTCTCCAAAATGGTTGGATCAATTCACAGTTCCACTAACAATGACTTAGTGTCCAAATTTTTTTTACATCCTCTCATTCGTTACTTTTCCCTTCAATCATTTTTGTCAATCTGATAGGTATAAAATGATATCTCAAGGTTGTTTTAATTTGCATTTCTCTAATCTCTAATGATTTAGAGCATTTTATATGACTATAAATTATTTTGATTTCTTTATCTAAAAACTGCCTGTTCATGTTCTTTGACCATTTATCAATCAGAGAATAACTTGTATTCTTACAGAATTTACAAAGTTCTTTATATATTTGAGATATAAGACCTTGATCTGAGAAACTGTATAAATTTTCCCCAAAATTTTCTGTTTTCCTTCTGATCATGGCTACATTTATTTTATTTGTATAAAACCTTTTTAATTTAATGTCATTGCAGTAATCCATTTTACCCCTTATTCTGCTCTCTTATTTATTAATGAATTGTTTGCATATCCATAAGTCTAATATGTAATATACTCCATGTTCTTCCAATTTTTTTTTATCTGCCCCTTTATATCTAGGTCATATCTATTTTGACCTTATCTTGGTAAATGGTGTAAGATATTGGTCTATGCCCAATTTCTGTCAGGTTGCTTTCCAGTTTCCCCAACAATTTTTGCCAAATAATGAATTCTTATCCCAAAATCTTAAGTTTTTACACTTGTAAAATACAACATAGTGTTCTTAACAGATCATCATCAACCTGTGCAGAAGCCATTGACTATATACCTCAGGTTGAAGTCAACCTCTCTCTTTAGATGAACTTTCAATTAAAGAAGAGGTTTTGAATGCCGTTAGGCTCCTCTCATGTAGCAAAGTGTCTGTTGCTGATTCTATTCCAGTTGAGCTTTACAAGGTGGAGAGTCCGCTGCTCATGCAAAAGCTGACTGAAGTATTCCAAGTTATATGGCAAGAGGAGATTAACCTCCCCCTCTCAGGCCATACCTCGAGTTCAAGGATGTGTCCATTGTCCATCTCCATAAAGGGAAAGGAAATTTTCCTGTGACAATCATAGCAGAGGTTCTCAATTAGTCATTGCCAACAAGATTCTTGCCAGAGTCCTCTCTAATTGGCTGATCCTTCACCTGGAAGATGATCATCTACTCCAGAGCCAATGTGGCTTCAGAAAGGGCCAAGGAATGGTTGATATCATGTTTGCTGCCTGACAACTCCATGAGAAATGCCAGGAGCAGAACAGAGGTCTGTATACAATGTTCATTGATCTGATTAAGACCTTTGATACTGTCAGTTGTGAAGGTTTGTGGAAGATCATGGCAAAATTTGGTTGCCTGGAGAAGTTCATCAGTGTCATATGCCAGCTTCACAGTGACATGCTTGCACAGGTTCTGGCTAATGAATGATGCACTCTCACTTTCCCAGTCATCAATGGAGTGAAACAGGGCTGTGTGCTTGTTCCCATGCTTTTAGCATGATGCTTTTAGCAATGTAGTTGGATGCCTTCACTGAGGACAAAAATGGCATCAAAGTCAACTATCTCACTGATAATAAATCATTGAACTTGGAAAGGCTACAAGCCAAGACTAAAATGAAAGGAGAGTTGGTATGTCACTTTTTGTCTGCAGATGATTGTATACTCAATGCAGCCTTTGAGGCTGAGATGCAACAGAGTATAGATCAATTCTCTGCTGCTTGTGCTAATTTTGGCCTCACAATTAACACTAAGAAATCAGAGGATCTCCACCAACCAGCACCACACCATCCATATGTGGAACGATCAGTTACAGCAAACAGAGAAATTTTGAATGCTGTAGATAAGTTTATTTACCTTGGCAGTGCACTTCCCAGAGATGTATACATGACAAGTTGATACATGCATTGCTAGAGTAAGCTCAGTGTTCAGGAGGATGTGAAGCAAAGTGAGAGAAGAGGTATTAGGCTGCCTACCAAACTAAAGGTCTACAGATCATTGTTCTGACCTCATTGTTGCATGCCTCTGAATCCTGTACAGTCCACCAGTGCCATGCCAGGAAACTGAATCCTTCCATTTTAGTTGTTTTAGGAAAATTCAGAAGATTGCCTGGCAAGATAAGGTACTGGACACTGAGGTACTGTCTCAAACTGAACTGCTGAGCATTCAAACTCTACTGCAGAGAGCACAACTCTGATGGGCTAGACAGCATTGTTTGCTTGCCAAAGATGTATTTGCCTAAAAGATTATTTTATAGAGAAGTCACAAAAGGCAAGTACTCATATGGAGGTCAGAAGAAGCGATACAAGGACATTCTCAAAGTCTCTCTGAGGAACTTTGGAATCAATTGCATGACATGAGAGATACTCGTAAATGATTGCTCTGCATGGCTTGCCTGTATCAAAGAATGTGTTGTGCTGTATAAGCAAAGCAGATTTGCATAGTAGCTCAAAAGAAACATGAGATGCAAGACATATCATATACCATAACTTGTTAAGCCATTCCTTAATTGATGGGTATCCCCTCATTTTCCAATTCTTTGCTACCAACAAAAGAGCTGCTATAAATAATTTTGTACAAATAGGTCTTTTTCTTTTTCCTTTGATCTCTTTGGGATACAGACCTAATAGTGGTATTGCTGGATCAAAAGATATGTACAGTTTTATAGCCTTTTGGGCATAGTTTCAAACTATTCTACAGAATGGTTGGACCAGTTCACAACTCCACCAACAATGAGTTAGTGTACTTACTTTTCCATATCTCCTGCAAGATGTGTCTTTTTCCTTTTCTGTTACATTAGCTATCTGATAGGTGTGAGAAGGTACTTCAGAGTTGTTTTCATTTGTATTTTTCTAATTAATAGTGATTTAGAGCATTTTAAAAATATTTTTCCTCTTAAAACTGCCTTATAGTGCTATAGATCTTGAAGACCATTTTTCATGCTGTTACAACTATGTCCCTGCTTCTAACTCTCATAGTAAGTTTTTATTATCAGGATAGTAAAACAGTGGAAGTTTGTTATTACAATATTAAATCTATTACTTATTAGACTAATACTAATGCTAATACTGAATTACTGTAATAAGCTGCAAGTGGGAAAGATCTTGCTGTTTTGCTTTGAATTTGTGGTCATTCCATGACCTTAGCAAGAGTTAAATTAATGCTTTAAGTTTGGGATCTGCTCCCGGGATGCAGGTGGGCATTGTTCCCAGCTTCAGGTTTTTTGTGCTGCTGTTTTCAGAGGTAATTCTCAGGTCCCGTAAGTTTTTGGTGCTACTAAGGTGATGTGATCCAAGGAAAGGTGTGGTTATTGCTCTCCTGGCCTGTGTTCTGTTCTTTGTTCAGGAAGGGAGTTCATTCCCCAATAGCCTCATATGCTAGTGATTTTCTTGACCCTGGAACTGTGATCAGATTCCCTGTTCTCCTTCAGCTATAAGTGCTAGTTCTTCTTACTGCCTTAGAAGTTACAGCAGGGCTCCTATTTCCTTGTGAGCAACTACAAGAATTATTTTCTATACTTTCTATACTGGAACTTTGACCAGAGCCCTTACCCACTTGCAGACACAAATGTTTGTGCTCCTATTCACCCTGAAACTGTTACTCAGAACTGCATATGGACATTGCAATTGGGTCCTATACCCAGTGCCAGCAAAGGGTCCCTTGTAATCTCTTTCTGGCCTGTTGTCTGACTCCCTTACTGTCTCTGGACTAAGAGGTCTTGAAGCTGTTGCTGTGGCTACCACCACCAAGGCCTGCTTCAGGTCAGCATTTGTTTCTTACTGTTCAAGGCCTGCTCCCATGGCAGTGTCACAGACCAGCCTAGTTCCTAAATTGTCTTGGGCATAAAACCTTTGATATTTTTGGGAAGTTTAAACCTTCTTACTGAAAAACCTTCACTCCTTCAAAAATTGACATTAGCTAAGTTAATTTATGTTTATAAACCATATCAACGCCAAATGGGCACAGAAAGCACAGATAGTACAGATAGGGCCACTATTTGTTCTGACTGACCAGGTGAAGAGAAAAACAGATTTTTTTTCTTAGATAAGGGTCCAGTCCAACTCAGTACATAAAAATAGAAGCATATAAAATAAAACTCACTTTCCTAGTTTCACCTACATAGACACATTCATCAAATAAAAGAAGTATTTCTTCAGTTTCACATACACATTCACATATTCAACAAAATCAAACCAAGAATCAAATCTAGGTATGTTTTTATTCTTTCAAAAAGCATTTCATTTTTTCCATGTACATGTAAAAATTTTAAAACATTTTAAAAATAATTTTTAATTCCAGATTCTCTCTTTCTTTCCCTTCAATCCCATTCCTTCATTGAGAAAGCAAGCAATTTGATATAGGTATACATGTGCAGTCATGTAAAACATATTTCCATTTAAGTCACATTGTGTAAGAAAACACAGACAAAAACAAAACAAAGCAAAACCTAAGAAAAATAAAGAAAGTAAAAAAAAATCCTTCAATTTGCATTCAGACTCCATTAGTTCTTTCTCTATAGGTGGATAGCATTTGTTTTTAAATCACAAGTCCTTAAGATTTGTCTTAGATCACTGTATTTCTCTTTTTATGAGCAGTTGAGTCACTTTATTTGCATAATTATGAATCGTTTTGCAAAATGGCTGTACTGATTCACAGCTCCACCAGTAATGCTCCTGTGTCCCAATATTCCTACAACTCTTCCAACATTGAATATACCTATCTTTTGTCATCTTTGCCAATTTGCAGAAAATGAAGTGAAACTTCAGGCCTGTTTTGATTTATATTTCTTTTATATTAGTTATTTGAATTATTGTATAAGGTTGTTAATAGTAATTCTTCTTTTGAGAACTGTTTGTTAGCTATTTTATTTTTTATTTTTTTAACTAATTGATTTTAAATTTTCAACATTCACTTCCATAAGCTTTTGAGATCATTATATTTCTGAGAATAGCGAAGTCATTTGCAGTTAATCATTGTACAGTTTTGCTATTACTATGTACAATGTTTTCCTGGTTCTGCTCACTTCTCTTTGCATGAGTTCATGGATTTCCAGGTTTTTCTGAAAGCATTCTCTTTCATTTTCTGTAGCACAATAGTATTCTATCAGAGTCATATACCACAACTTGCTCATCCATTCTGCAATAAGGCATTTTTTCAATTTCAGATTTTTTGCCACCACAAAAAGAGCTGCTATAACTCTGATAGGTGCGAAGTGGTACTTCAGAGTTGTTTTGATTTGCATTTCTCTAATCAATAGTGATTTAGAGCATTTTTTCATATGACTAGATAGCTTTGATTTCTTTGTCTGAAAACTACCTGTTCATATCCTATGACCATTTATCAATTGGGGAATGACTTGTATTCTTATAAATTTGGTTCACTTCTCTATGTATTTTGGAAATGAGGCCTTTATTACAGAAGCTTGTAAAAATTTACACCAGTTTTCTACCTTTCTTCTAATCTTGACTGCATTAGCTTTGGTTGTGCAAAATGTTTCTATTTATTTATTTATTTGTTTGTTTGTTCATTCATTCACTCATTCATTCATTCATTTACTTATTCACTTATTTATTCATTTACTCATTTATTCATTCACTCATTTACTCATTCATTTGTTTATTCATTCATTCATTCATTTGTTTATTTGTTCACTTATTTATTTATTTATTTGTTGATTGATTTATTGGCAAGCCAATGGGGTAAGTGACTTGCCAAGGATAACACAGCTAGTAAATGTTATGTGTCTGAGGCTGCATTTGAACTCAGGTCCTCCTGAATCCCGGGCTGGTGCTCTATCCACTGTGCCACCTAGCTGCCCCAAAACGATTTAATTTAACATAATCAAAATCATTCATTTTACATCCCATAATGATCTCTATCTCATGTTTGGTCATGAATTCTTCCCTTATTTATAAATATGACAGGTAAACTATTACATGCTCCCCTAATTTGCTTGTAGTATCATCCTTTACATCTAAATCATATACCATCATGACCTTATCTTGGTATACAGTATGAGATGTTAGTCAATATCTAGTTTCTGAAAAACTGCTTTTCAGTTTTTATAGCAGTTTTTGTCAAATAATGAGTTATTTTACCAAAAGCTTGGATCTTCATGTTTATCAAACACTAGATTATTATAGCAATTTGATATAATGTATCTATCTAATGTATATCTAATTTTTCTAACATATTATTCATCTCCTTAATTTCTTTCTTGTTTATTTTTTGGTTAGATTTATCTAGTGCTGAGAGGGGAAATTTGTGGTCCCTTACTAGCATTGTTTTACTGTTTATTTCCTCTTGTAAGTAATTTAATTTTTGTTTTAAAAATCTGGATGTTATACCATTTGGTGCATGTATATTTAGTATTGATATTACTTTATTGTCTATGGTATCTTTGAGCAAAATGTAGTTTCCCTGATTCTTTCTTTTAATTAGATCTGTTTTTGCTTTTGCATAGTCTGAGATTATTACCTCTGCATTTTTTTTTACTTCAGTGGAAGCATAATAGATTCTGTTCCACCTTTCCCCCCTTTTTAACTCTTTGTCTCTCTGCTTTGTTTATTTCTTGTAAATAACATATTGTAAGATTCTGGTTTTTAATCTACTCTGCTATCTGCTTCTATGTTATAGGTATGTCATCCCCTTCACATTCACATTTTTGATTACTAATTATGTATTTACATAATTATTTTTTACTACTACTTTTCTTCCATTTTCCTTCCATCTCTCTCCTTTTACCCTGTCCCTCCTCAAAAATGTTTTGATTCTGACCACCGTCTTTCCCAGTCCATCTTCCCTTCTATTAACATACCCCCTTTCTTTTATCCCACTCCCCTCCCACTTCCCTGTAAGGTAAGATAGATTGCTAATTGAGTACATACGTTATTCCCTTTTTGAGCCAATTCCAATGAAATTGTCCACCACTTCCCTGACCCATCTGACCCTCCACTGTAAAAACTCTTTTGCACCTCTTTTGTGTGAGGTCATTGACCCCATTCTACCTTTACTTTCATTCTTCTTTCAGTATATCCCTCTTTCTCACCCTTCAGTTTTATTTATTTATTTTTTTGGACATCATCCCATCATAGTCAATTCACACCCATGCCTTCTGTCTATGTGTATACTCTTGATAACTGCCCTAATAATGGTAAAGTTCTTAGAAGTTACAAGTATCATCTTCCCATATAGGCATGTAAATAGTTTAACCTTATAGAATCCCTTATGATTTCTCTTTCCTGTTTACTGTTTTATGCTTCTCTTGAGTCTTGTATTTGAAAGTCAGATTTTCTATTCAACTCTGGTCTTTTCATCAGGAATGCTTGGAAGTCCTTTATTTCATTGAATTCTCATTTTACCCCTTAAAAAGATCATACTTAGAAAGCTGCATAGATAATTCTTGGTTAGAATACTAGTTCTTTGCCTTCCAGAATATATTATTCCAAGCCCTCCAATTCTTTAATACAGAAGCTGCTAACTCTTGTGTGGTCCTGACTGTGGCTCCATGAAATTTGAATTGTTTTCTGCATGCTTAAAATATAGTCTCCTTGACTTGAAAGCTTTGAAACTTGGCCATAATATTCCTCAGAGTTTTCATTTTGGTATCTCTTTCAGGAGGTTATCAGTGGATTCTTTCAATGTCTATTTTACCTTCTGGTACTAGGATATCAGGACAGTTTTCCTTGATAATTTCTCAAAAGATGATGTCTAAGTTCTTTTTTTGATCATGGCTTTCTTAAATTCTCTCTCCTTTATCTATTTTCCAGGTCAGTCGTTTTTCTAATGGGATATTTCACATTGTCTTCTACTTTTTCATTCTTTTGATTTTATCTCGTTGTTTATTGATATCACTAGCTTCCATTTGCCCAATTCTAACTATTGAGGAATTATTTTCTTCAGTGAGCTTTTGTACTTCTTTTTCCATTTGGTCAATTCTACTTTTTGATGAATTATTTAATTCAGTGAATTTTTGTACATCCTTTTCCATTTGGCCAATTCTGATTTTTAAGGCATTATTCTTTTCAGTAGTTTCTGTGCCTCTCATCATTTTGCCTGTTCTATTTTTTAAGATGTTATTTTCTTCAGTATTTTTTTTTGTGCCTCTTTTACCAAGCTGTTGACTCTTTTTTTCATGATTTTCTTGCATCACTCTCAGTTCCTCCCCCAAAATTTCCTTTAACTCTCTTATTTGATTTTTAAAACCCTTTTTGAGCTCTTCCAGGGCCTGAGACCAATTCACACTTTTCTTTGAGGCTTTGCATGTAGCTTCTTTGATTTCATTGCTTTCTTCTGAGTTTGTGTTTGGATCTTCCCTGTCACTATATTAACTTTCTACGGTCAGGTTTTTTTTTCTTTGCTCATTTTTCCAGCTTCTTAATTTGTCTTTTAAGTTTATGTTAAAGTAGGGCTCTATTCTCAGAGTAGAGTGGCACTTTCCCAACTTTCAGGTTTTTGGACTTCTAAGTTCAGAGCTAGTTCTGGTGGTCTGTAAGCTTTCCTCCAAGGTGGCATGATCTAAGTAGAGATGTGGTCACTACTTTCCTGGCTTATGCTCAGATCTGTGAGCAACCACAAGCACTCTTTTCCTTCCTGAACCTGTTACCAGGCTCCCAGTGCTCCTCATTGCTCTGGGACTGTGACTTAGAACTACATATGACCAATGCAACAGAATCCTTCTCCCAGTGTAGCAAAGGGTCCCCTATAATCTTCTTCTGACCAATTGTCTGATCTCTTTATCATTTGTGGGCTGACAGCTCCAGAAGCTGCTCCACTCCTTCCCTTCAGTTATCCCCAAAGTTTGTTGTTGACTTGTGGGGTGGCCTGTACTGGACTGTGTTCCACTCTCACCTCTGTGAAATTGACCTTTCCTGCTAACCCTCCAAGTTTTCTTGGGCTGGAAAATTGTTTACCCCCATTCTTTTCTAGGTTCTGCTACTCTAGAATTAATTTTAGGGAGTTATTTGAACATTGTTTGGAGGTAAGTTTGGCAGACCATAGGAAAGTCTGCCTTTACTCCACCATCTTCGCTCTGCCCCTTGTGTACTTTTGTTGTTAAGTAACTGTCATACTATTTAAATTAAAAAAATAATAAATCAAACAGATATTAGAGTTTTCTTATTGGTGTAGCACAACTGCCAATCTTACTAATGACTTTTGGCAATATCTGCCTTTTCTTGCCCTTGTGATCTGCCTTCAGTTCATTGCTCTGAAGTTGCCTGTCTTCTTAAAAGGGAATCTAAAAACCTAATGGCTTCTATTCTAATTCAGCCACCTTATGTTCATGAGTTATACTCCTCTAGGGGGTCCTGGAGGGCAAGTGGAGGAAATTAAAAGGTACCCAAAATGTGTGTGTGTATATATGTATATACAAATACAAAGACACATATGTGCTTATGCATGTGTGCGCGCGCGCGCACACACACACACACACACACAAACACACAGAATTTAGAACAAGTATCTTTATTCCCACACAGAAAGTGTAATGTTAAAGAAAGGCACAGAGATATTATATTCAGCTGAGTGGCTAAAAGTTCAGGAGACATTTGGAAATAACTTCTTTTTGAGAGTTGCTTATTAGCTATTTTGTATGTCATCTCTGTTGAGGATAGCAGAATCAATACGAAAAGGACGTTACTTAACATCTCTGAGCCTCAGTTTCCCCATGTGTAAAAAGGGGATAATAATGTCTGTAATACCCAATTCTCAGAAATGTTGTGACTGTCAAATAAAATAATTTTGCTTTAAAACCTCTAAAGCAGTATAAAAATGCCTAACAATAATAGTAATAGTAATAATAATAGTAATGAAATTAATGTTTAGTAAGTATCAAGTATGTGCTATTGTTTACATTGTATATGGTTCAGTTGCATAGACTATGTAATCTACCTTTACAAATGAGGAGGAAACACAAAGAGGTTGTAATGGTCCATTGCACACAAGCAGTTTATGAAAGAGCTAGGACTCAGACCAACCAGGTATCCTGATTCCTACTTTTTCAACTAAGCAACAATTTATTAGATTTGTTTTTTCCCTTGTTTTACAAACTTTTATGAAAAACAGTGTTGGTAAGCCACATATTATCTTTAATTATATGAGAGTTAATTGAGATCTCTGGAAACCACTAAGATTACACAATTTTAAGAATTTACAACAAATCAAGAATGCCCAATCATTTCCTTGAAACCTATTCGCACCATCTAACAGCTGTATGGAAAGTAATTATAAATAACTTGAATTGCATTAAGGTCAGCAACAACACTTTTGAAGGTGTGGGCACATTCTTGTAGCTGCAGTGCCATTATTCTAAGTTCAGTGATTTCCAGTATCAATGAGTTTCAAATAAACTCATCTTTGATGCTAATTCTTTGGGCAAAATCCTATGCATCTGAGGAAACTTTGTCAGGATCTTCCCACATATACTGAACTTTTTCTACCAGTACGACAAGAAGAATAGGATTTCTGTGCATTAATAATAGACAATTATCTCTTTTTTGCTAGTTCATGAAAGCACTTAATACTCTCTCAGGATGGTATTCAAATATTATCTTTGGGGAAATTATGAATATCTTCTAAAATTCTGCTAATTTTACAAAGAATCCATAAGGCCACATATGTGCCCCAGTTTTATTTGTATAGAATTTTCCTTTTATCTGTCAACAAAAAAAAAGTTGATGATTTTACTATTTGAAATGGTGTTAAGTCTTCTGGATTGTAAATCATAATATAATTGTCATGCAACACAAAAAGTAATTTGTAATCCAAAACAACAAGCATCTATTAAGCACCTGGTATGTATCAAGCACTGTCTTGGGTGTTGGGGATAACAAGCAAAAGCAAGTTTCTGCCCCTAACATTCCACTGGGGTCAGTTGGGGTGATATAAGCACAGATAAGTAAATACAAAATAATTTTGGGAGAGGGAGAATACAAACAATTTAAGGAATTAGGAAAGGCCTCTTTCCCATGGCATGTTAGCCTTGAAGTGACGTTATCATTATCCACAAGTTTTCCTTTTCAGTATTAAAGAAATTTGAAAGTCTTCTATTTGATCATTCTTTTATCATTCCATCTCCCTATGTGCCTATTCCTAAACTTATTCTTAGTTTTCACTTAGGTCCCTAAGCAAATGGATCCAAGACCTGCACAATGGTCAAAGATCCCTCTGTTTATCCTTGGGGCTCTTTTATAGGGCTGGGGAGTTTAGTTATGAAGGTGATCAGTCAATTGTAGAATCAGGGGAACTCCTATGATTGGGTAAGGGAGATGTCCATCAACCATTACTACTTTGTCAGCAGTATCTTGGGGCCTTCCATAGGCTGTAATAATGTTATGACAAGAACAAGGAAAGGAAACTATGGTTCTCCAATCATAATTCTCTCATAGGAGCTCAGGGCAGGGGTAGTGCTAACACAGTAAATCTCTAACACAAGTCAATATCAATTTTTATAGCAGACCTGACTAACACAACATAAATCTATCCTATAAATCAATTAGAAGTAATACTATCATCAATACATGGTGGGTTAATTAATTGTAACCTACATGACTCTTATTCTTGCAGCATTAACGAAATAAAACTTATGTTCTATTTAACTCACCAATATAATAAGTGACCCTCATTAAATCACAACAACTGACTAAATACTGATCAAATTGAATAGGGGTATCAAAATTATTTTTACAAGGTAAGGACCTCACCAAACACTAAATAAAAAAAATTGAGGCCACTGTCTGCAAGCTTCCTTTTCTCCCCTTCTCCTTATCTCATATCACCCTGCATTGTGCTCTATCTTTCCTCCCCCACACACTTAATAGTATTTTAATTTTTTCAATTGCATGTAAAGATAGTTTTCAAGACTCACTTTTATAGGATTTTGAGTTCTAAATTATTTTCTCCTTCCCTCCCTCCACTATCCCCTCCCCAAGATGGCAAGCAATCTGATAAAAGCGATATGTGTAAAATCATATTAAACATATTTTCATATTAGTCATGTTTTGAAAGAATAGTCAGAACAAAAGGGAAAAACCATGAGAAAGAAAAAAAAGGAAAAAACAATATGCTTCGATCTGCATTCAGACTCCATAGTTCTTTCTCTGGGTATGGACAGCATTTTCATGAATCTTTTGGGATTCTTAGATCATTGTATTTTTTTTATTATAAATTTATTTATTTTTAGTTTTCAACATTCACTTCCACAAGTTTTTGAGTTCCACATTTTCACCCCATCTCCCCTCCCCCCACCCCAAGATGACATGCATTCTGAATATCCCTTCCACTAGTCTGTCCTCTCTTATATCTCTCTCCCCTTCTCTTATCCCCTTCCCGTTCTATTTTCCTGTAGGGCAGGATAGACTTCTCTACCCCATTTCCTGTATTTCTTCTTTCCCAGTAGCATGTGAAAACGTTTTTTTTAAACATATGTTTTTAAAACTTTAGGTTTCAAATTTTCTCTCTTCCTCCCTCCCCACGCACTCTCATTGAAAAGGCAAGCCACTCAATATGGGTTGCATATATGCAGTTATGCAAAACACGTCCATAGTAGACATGTTGTGAAAAACTAACTCTATTTCCCTTAATCCTATCCTGCCCTCCCATTTATTCTATTCTTTCTTTTGGCCCTGTCCCTCCTCAGAAGTATTTACTTCTGATTATCTCCTTTCCCAATCTGCCCTCCTCTCTATCATCCTCCTGCTCTCTTGTCCCCTTCTCCCCCTATTTTCCTGTAGGGTAAGACAGATTTCCATACCCAATTGAATGTGTATGTTATTCCCTCCTTAAGCCAAATCCTATGAGAATAAGATTCACTCATTCCCTCTCACCTTCCCCCATTTCCCCTCCACTGTAAGAGACTTTTCTTTTCTGTTTTTTTTTGTGAGATGATTTACCCCATTCTACCTCTCCCTTTCTTCTTCTCTGAGTACCAATCCTTTCTCATCCCTTAATTTTATTCTCCAGATATGACCCCTTAATCTTCAACTCACCCTGTGCCCTCTATCTATCTATCTACACATACATACATATAATTTTTTTCCTCCAACTACCCTAATACTGACAAAGGTCTCATGAGTTATAAATATCATCTTTCCATGCAGGAATGTAAACAGTTCAATCTTAATAAGTCTCTTATGATTTCTCTTTCCTGTTTACCTCTTCATGTTCCACTTGAGTCCTGTATTTGAAAGTCAAATTTTCTATTCAGCTCTGGTCTTTTCATCAGAATGCTTGAAAGTCCTCTATTTCACTGAATGACCATTTTTTCCCCCTGAAGAATCTTATACTCAGTTTTGCTGGGTAGGTGATTCTTGGTTGTAATCCTATCTCCTTTGCCCTCCAGCATATTATATTCCATAAGTAGAAGCTGCTAAATCTTGTGTTATCCTGATTGTGTTTCCACAGTACTTGAACTGTTTCCTTCTGGCAGTTTGTAATATTTTCTCCTTGACCTGGGAACTCTGGAATTTGGCTACAATATTCCTAGGAGTTTTCCTTTGGGGATCTCTTTCAGGAGGAGATCTGTGGATTCTTTCAATTTCTATTTTGCCCTCTGGTCTCTATATCAGGGCAGTTTTCCTTGATAATTTCTTGAAAGATGATGTCAAGACTCTTTTTTTTATCATGGCTTTCAGATAGTCCAATAATTTTTAAATTCTCTCTCCTGGATCTATTTTCCAGGTCAGTTGTTTTTCCAATGAGATATTTCACATTGTTTTCTAATTTTTCATTCTTTTGGATTTCTTTTAGTGTCTTGATTTCTCATAAAGTCACTAGCTTCCAATTGCTCTATTCTAATTTTTAAGGAAGTATTTTCTTCAGTAATTTTGGACTTCCTTTTCCATTTGGCCAATTTTTCTTTTTAGGGCATTTTCTCCTCATTGGCTTTTTGGACCTCTTTTGCCATTTGGGTTAGGCTATTTTTTAAGGTGTTATTTTCTTCAGTATTTTTTGGGTCTCCTTTAGCAAGCTGTTGACTTGTTTTTCATGATTTTCTTGCATCACTCTCAGTTTTTCCTCTACTTCCCTTACTTGCTTCTCAAAATCCCTTTTGAGCTCTTCCAAGGCCTGGGACTGATTCATATTTTTCTTGGAGGCTTTGGATGTGGGAGCTTTGACTTTGTTGTCTTCTTCTGGTTGTATATTTTGATCTTCTTTTTCACCAAAGTAAGATAATATAGTCTGACTCTTTTTGCACTGCTTGCTCATGATCCCGGCCAATTACTTGAGTTTTAAACTCTTTGTTAAGGTAAGAGTCTGCTTCCAATGTGCAGAATGTACCATCCCAAGCTTCGGGGGTTTGTACAGCTGTTTTCAGAGATACTTGTAGGGACCTGTAAATTTTCAGTTCTTCCAAGGTGGTATGATAAGGGGCAAGGTGTTTACTCCTTTCCTGGCCTGTGACTACAAGTACTCCTTTCTGTCCTGTAACTGTGAGGAGTGGTTCCTCTCTAAAGCCACTACAACCTCCACCATGCCAGTGCACCTCCTCACCCCAGCACCACCGCCCAGAACTGTGACCCAGATCCAAACACAGGCAAAGCAAGAGATTCCTGCCTCAGCACTGGCAAAGAGATCCCTGCAATCCCTGTCTGATCAGCCACTGGATTCCCCCTCAGTCTTTAAGCTGGAAGCTTGGGAAGCAGCTGCCCCCCCCCCCCCCAGGCCATGCTTTTGGGGAATGGAGCTGAGACCCTGCCTTCCTTTTTCAGCACCAAAAGAAACAGATTTTTCCCACTGACCTTCTAAGTTGTCTTTGGCATTGGTGGATTGAGGAGTCTGGAAACCTCCACAGCTGCCCGTGATTCAATCTTCTGAGGCCTGCTCCAGGTTCGCTGTGGCCTGCACGCCCACACCGTGCTGCACTGTGCTCCCAGCCCGGTGCGATACACCTCTCTGATCAGTCATCCAGGTTGTCTTGGGCTGGAAATTTCCTTCACTCTGTCTTTTTGTGGGTTCTGCTGCTTCAGAATTTGTTTAGAGCCATTTTTTAGGAGTATTTGGAGGGGTTTGGAGGAGAGCTCAAGCAAGTCACTGCTTTCACTCCGCCATCTTGGCTCCACCTCCTTAGATCATTGTATTGCTGAGAAAAGCTAAGTCTATCAAAGTTGGTCATTGCATATTGTGCTCTGTCTTATCCAACACCCCCGATTTGGAGGTGGCCCATCTCATGCCAAGGCTAAACACTCTACATAAAATGCTATTTTCTGCAGCAGAGTATCCCCACTATTATTCTCTCTCTCTCTCTCTCTCTCCTTTAATCATTTTGGGTCCTTCCCTGCAGCATACAAACACACCTCAAAACTTCCGTATTCTTAAAAAAAAATCTCCACTAGATTCTGCCATCTTTATTAGTTATTGTGCTAAATCTCTACTACCCTTCTCAGCTAATTTCCTTTAAAAGTCATCTACACTTGGTACCTTCACTTGCTTTCCTCTCAATATCTTTTAAACCCTCTACAAACTAACTTAAAATCTTAACACTGAACTGATACTGTCCCCCTCAAAGTTACCAATTACAAATTTAATGGCCTTTTCTCAATCTTCATCTTTTTTGACACCTCTGCAGCATCTGAAAGTGCTGACCACCTTCTTTTCCCGGGAATTTTCTCCTCTTTGTTTTGGTAACATTTCTCTCTTTTGGTTCTCTTATCTTTGTGACACATGTTCAGTCTCCACTCATGGATCTTTATCCATGTCATGCCCAGTAATTGTGGGTATAGTCAAAATCTTGTCTTGGGCTTACATATATATATGTAAATATATGTGTATGTGTGTGTGTGTATATATATACATATATATATATACACACACACACACACATATATATATTCTCTCATTTGGCTACTACAAGAAATGATTTTTATTGTCAGTCTTATGCTTATGATTTTCATATCATCCTTTCTATTACCCAAGATCATAAACTTGATGTCAATTGCAATTCCTCATTAACACTCAGATCAGTTAGAAAATTTGTCAGTTTTTTCTTATATACCTTTCTCTTCATTTACAGAGACATCACTTTTATCACCTCTTTCATGGACAATTGCAACAGCCCCCTCAGTGAGCCAATAAGCATTTGCTTCTGTCATTGTTGTCCAGACATTCAGTCATGTTCACCTCTTCATGACCCCATGGACCATAGCAAGCCAGGTCCTTCTATTTTACATTATCTCCCAAAGTCTATCTATGCTCATGTTCATTGCTTCCGTGATACTAACTTTCCATCTCATTGTCTGCCATCCCCTTCTCTTTTTACCGTCAATCTTTCCCAACATCAGGGTCTTTTCCAATAAGGCCTGTCTTCTCATTATGTGGCCGAAGTATTTAAGCCTCAGCTACAGTATTTGGCTTTCCAATGAATATTCTGAATTAATTTCTTTATGTATTGACTGATTTTATCTCTTTGCCAGAAGTCTTCTCCAGCACCACAGTTTGAAAGCATCAATTCTGCAGCCCTCAGCTTTCCTTTATAGTCCAATTCTCCCAGCCATACATTGCTACTGGAAAAACTATAGTTTTGCCCATACAGACCTTTGTTGACAAATGGATGGATCTGTTTTTTAGGATGCCATCCATTTTTGCCGTAGCTTTCTTTACAAGGATCAAGCTTCTTTTATTTTTACGGCTGCAGTTCCCATCTGCATTGATCTTTGAGTCCAAGAATGCTTCCATTTCTTTTCCCTCTATTTGCCAGAAAGCGATGGGACCAGTTGCTAAGATCTTAGTTTCTTAAAGCTTCAAGCCAGTTTTTACACTCTTCTCTTTCATCTTTATCAAGAGTTTTTCTAATTCTTTTTCACTTTTTGCCATTAACGTGGTATTGTCTGCATATCTGAGATAGTTAATATTTCTCCTGGCAACATTAATTCTAGCTTTGGATTCATCCAACCTGGCATTTTGCAAGATGTGCTTTGCATACAAGTTAAACAAATAAGGTGACAATATGTAGCACTGTCAAACTCTTTTCTAATCTTAAACCAATCAGTTGTTCCATGTTCAGTTCTAACTGTTGCTTCCTGGCCCATATATAGATTCCTTAGGAGACAAGATAATCTAGTACTCTCATCTCTTTGAGAACTTGACACATTTTGCTGTGCTCCACACAGTTGAAGGCTTTAGTGTAGTCAATGAAGCAGAAGTAGATGTTTTTTCTGGAACTCCCTCATTTTCTCCATAATTCAACACATATTGGCAATTTGGTTTCTAGTTCCTCTGCCTCTTTGAAAACCAGCCTGCTCATCTGGTAATTCTCAGTTTACATATTGCTGAAGCCTAGCTTGCAGAATCTTAAGTATAACCTTGCTGGTATGTGAAATAAGCATAATTTTTGGCAATTTGAACATTCTTTGGCATTGCCCTTCTTTAGGATTAAGATATAAATTGATTTTTTCAAATCCATTGGCCACTGCTGAGTTTTCCAAATTTGATGGTACTTTAACAGGATTCTATTTTAGTGTTTTAAATAGCTGAGCTGGAATTCCATAACCTCTACTAGACTTACTATTGACAATACTTCCTAAGGCCCCCTTGACTTTATTCTCCAGGATGTCTGGCTCTAGATCAGTAACAATGCCGTCATGTTTATTGGTAATGTTAAGATCTTTCTTATATAGTTCTATATATTCTTGCTGCTGCTTCTTAATCTCTTCTACTTCTAAGTCCCTAATATTTTTGTCTTTTATCATTCTCATTTTGTACTCTAAGAGCAAACTTGTCTACAACAATCTTTTTTGGGGGTGTTATTTCTAGAAGATATTTTAGAATATTTATATAACGGATCAACATTGGCCTCTTCGTCATCAGTGGTTGGAGCATAGACTTGTATTACTGTGATATTGAATGGTTTGCCTTGGATTTGAATAGATATCATTCTACCATTTTTGAGATTATACCCAAGTACTGCTTTTCTAACCATTTCATTGACTGTGAAGTCTACTCCATTTCTTCTAAAGGATTCTTGCCCATAGTAATATATGTAATGTTTGCCCGAATTAAATCCACCCATTCCCATTCATTTAAGTTCACTGACACCCAAGATATTGATATTTAATCTTTCCTCATCATCTCACATCACTTAAATGACTTCTGCCACTATCTCTTCCTTTACCCTTGTCTCTGTGGTAATTAAAAAAGTTTGAGTGACATAGTTTCTGGGTATTTTAATCATTTTATTAACAAGGCCTACATATTTCTTAATAAAAGAATGATCTTTTGACCATCTCTCTTAGACCAAAGACAATCATGGTGGAGGCTTAAGGCTTATATATTCTTTTGGAAGAGGACTGTTTAAAAGGATGGCACATTTTTCTGTATTTATAATTTTAGAAATGTCTCAACTCCTTGGCAAATTTTAGCATTGTTCTTTCATGGGCCTCTCCCATGGCTTGCACCAAAAAATCACAACAAAATCTATATGGCAAGATTGCAGTTTGACACAGTAAGTGTTATATAAATGTTAGCTATTATTATTACGCTATTATTACTATACAAAAAATTCTAGCCTTCTCTCTGAGAACAGAGTGGACAGCCTCTGGCCCCCACCTTCTACTACTCTTCTTGGCAAGAATCAAAATGTCCCTTGGAGGAGTATGGGGGAAGGAGGCACTCAAGATATATTTTTGTCTTCCTGGGACTGATGAGGTAATGGGACCTGGATCCCTAAAAGGAATAGATCATGTCTTTGAAAGCAACCCACTCCCTGAGTTTTCCCATACAATTCAGCAGCCCATATCACTGGCCTCTGCCCAAGACAACTGGGCTACTCCAGCCCACCTAGATGGTTGAATTAGCTTACTTGACAGTTCTTCCACTGACTACTTGTGTATACCCATCACTGATTAATCCCACCCAAATCACCTAAGTAGCCTACTTCATAGTCCTTTCACTGCTTGTACCTGGCCCACCCCAGACTACTTACCAGTCCCTTATTGCAAGTTTCAGACTTAAATTGAAGAAATTAGAGAAAACCATCAGACCACACAGGTATGACCTAAATAACAGGTATGAGGGGAAGTTGATAAATAGATTTAAGGGATTAGATCTGGCAGATAGAGTTCCTGAAGAATTATGGATGGAGGTTTGCAATCTTGTACAGAAGGCAGCAACAAAAAGCATCTCCAAAAAAAGAAAGAGCAAAAAAGCAAAATGGCTGTCTGATGAGGTTTTACAAATAGCTAAGGGTAGAAGGAATGTTCAAGGTAAAGGAGAAAAGGAAAGATATACTCACAAGAATACAGAACTCCAGAGAATAGCAAGGAAAGACAAAGTGTTCTTAAATAAGCATGCAAAGGAATAGAAGAAAACATAGAATGGGAAAGACAAGACATCTCTTCAAGAAAATTTAAGATTATCAAGGGAACATTTCATGCATAAAAGAGCATGTTCCTTCTATCTCTCTCCCCCCCTTTTTTTTTTATCCCTTTCTTCTTCTATTTTCATGTAGGGCAGGATAGATTTCTATACTCCATTTCCTGCATATCTTATTTCCCAGTTGCATGTGAAAACAATTTTTAACATTTGTTTTTAAAACTTTGGGTTCCAAATTTTTTCCCTTCCTCCCTCCCCACCCACACTCATTGAGAAGGCAAGCAACTAGATACAGGTTAAACATGTGTGGTCATGCAAAACACTTCCATAGTAGTCATGTTGGTGTTTGTGAATTTAGAAGTCTGGAAACCACCACAGCTGCCCATGATTCAGTCCCTGGAGGCCTGCTCCTGGTTTACTGAGGCCTAGTCTTTGCCTGTGTGCCCACACTGAATTGTGTTTCTCTTCCAGTCCAGCATGTTAGACCTTTCCAATCAACCATCCAGGTTGTGCTGGAAATTTGTTTCACTCTGTCTTTTTGTGGGTTCTGCTGCTCGAGAATTTGTTTAGATCCATAATTAACAGGTATTTGGAGGGATTTAGGGGAGACCTTAAGTAAGTCACTGCTTTTACTCCACTGTCTTGGCTCTACCTCCTCATCAAACCAATCTTGATGCAAATGATCTGACCCAGATGAGTAAATGCAGTGCTATATACCAAATCTTTCAAAGCTGCCCACTCCTTTCTGTGCTCCACTGTTGCCAACTATGTGTGGGTCAGTTTTCCTTCCAAGTTAGCCACAAACTGATCTTATTTGGAAAAGTGCTCTAATCTGCTGACATTAAGTCTTCTGGTGGTCATCTTGCCTTGGGGCCACTGCTTTTGTGGAATGTGAATATTTAGCTTGGAAAGGATAAGTCTATGATCAGTCCAGCACTCTGTACCACACATTGCCTTTGTCACTCTCACATCCTATCTGTCTCTCCTCCTTATGATGACATAGTCTATTAATGCCAATTGTTGCTGTGAAGGTGCATCCACAAAGTTTTATTATGTTTAGGTAAATGGAAGACAGTGTTGGTCATGAGGTCATAAGTCTTCACTAGTAAGTGACCATTGCTGTTGCTGTTTCCAACTCCATTCTTTCCAATGACCCCCTGTCATATCTGATACTCTGGCTTTAAAGTAACCTAGAAATACAAATTTGTCCTCTTTTGGTCATTAATTATGAGGATCTCCAGGTCTTCATAAAATTTTTCTTTGACCTCATCATGGTGGGAGCATAGGCATTGATGATGGTGGTATGGCATTTTCCTGCAAGTGGCAATCACATTATCACGAGCCTGTCATTCACTCCTTTTGCTAGGCATTCTAGCTTGTTGACTTAGTTTTTTTCTGATTGCAAAACCTAAGCCAGCTTCACAGCACTCCCCTTCACTGCCATCACTCCAGAAAAACATGCATGCAGTTCCAACTTTGCTAAGCTGGCCTACATTTGCTTGCCTTGTTTCACTCAGGGGTGCTATTTGGAGGTAATAACTGCTGAGCTCTCTCATAAGAAGTGCTGTTGGTCTTTCAGGTCTACTGGATTTGTGTTGTCTATAAGTGCACACATGTTCCGTGTACTGATGGTGAGTGGAATCCTCTTTGTATAGTTTTTGTATATTTCTTTTTTGTGTGTGTTTCAATCGCAGGGTGGGATCCCTGCCTGCTGTGGCCAGTGTGCTTGCTACAGCTTCTTGGAGCCACAGGTGAGAGTTAAATGGATCAGGTAGAAACCAAAAGTGGAAAGCAGCCCTGAAAAGGGCTCAGCAGCCCTCACATCAGAGGTGCTAGTCTTCCCAGAACACAGCTTACACCTCAGTTTATTTTTAATTTTAAAACAAAATGGGTCACATAGGTCATTCAATAGTTAACAAAAAGATTTACCTAGCCATAGCAGGAGAAGGATATCCAACAAAGATAGATATTGAGGACACCTTGAGTTGATTCAGCTGAGTGAAGCTCCCTTGCCTGAGAGATACTTGACCTGATCTTCCAGGCAAGCATCAGAGAGCCCCTGGAACAACTTGTGCCTGCTTTATACCTAGATGACCAAGAAATAATGTCAATAGCCTGAACATTCAGGCACCTGAACTATCCAAGGCTTGAGTTTTTTAGACTTTAAAAGGCTAAAACCTTAAAATTGGCCTACTTTGCATTGCCCAGATAGGCTAGGATATTGCTCTTATCATAATCATATACATTCCCAGTTCATCTAGACTATAATATATTTTACTTTAGTCCTTTATTTTAACTCTTTATGAACCCTTATGTTTCTGATATGTTTCTTGTAAATAACATATTTGTGGATTATTAGATTATGTTTTCTAATCTATTCTGCTTTTGTTTTGTCAGTCAACTAATATTTATTAAATACCAGGCATGGTGCTAAGTTCTGAGAATACAAAGAAAGGCAAAAAACAGTCTCTGTAAACATGCAACCAACTATGTATACATAGATATACACAGCATAAATTGGGAGTAATCTTAGAGGGAAGACACTAAGATTACAGAGGGCTGGGAAACACTTCTTGTAGAAGGTTGGCTGAAAGCCAGGACTTTAAGGAAACCAGGGAAACCAAGGGATGGAGATGAGAAGGAAAAGCATTCCAGGCATGGGGAACAGCCAAATCAGAGAGAAAATGCTTAGAGTTGTAGTCTCTTGTTTGAGGAACAGTAAGGAGGTCAGTGTCATGGGATTATAGAGTATAAAGAGAGAAGTAAAGTGTAAGAAGACTGGAAAGGTGGAGGGGGGAGGCAGATTGTGAAGGACTTCAAAAACCAAGTAGAATTTTGCATTTGATCCTGTAGGTAATAGGAAGTCAATAGAATTTATTGAATGGGGATGGGGTGGGTTTGGAATGGTTTTGTAAGTGAATTCATCTCATTCACAGTTATTGATTATTAATTGTGTATTTCCCTCTCTCTCTCTCAGCCCCCTTTACAAAAATTATGAGGATTGTGACAGTAGTAACTCAGTGCTAGTATTACATACTATATGTAATCTTCATCCACCCATATGTCTTTCTCATGTTCCTCTTGAACATGTCCCAAATCACAGGTCTTTTCATTTTTTACTTTCTTTGAAACCCCTCTTCATAATCCATGCTCTGAGGTTGCAATTTGTTTTGTTTGTGATGCCTCCATGAATTTACCTTCCCTTTTCCTGTTTCCCTTCCCACCATTCCCTCTTCTTTCTCTATTGAATTGAATATATTTCTACATCAAAATCTGTGAGTATATTTTGTACCCTCATTTGACAAGTTCAGATGAAATTGTTTATGTCATCCTTTCTTGTACTCTTTTCTTCTTTTTTGAATAGTCTTCTACTTATGGACCCTGATTATGACATAATAAGTCCTCCCACCCTTCTTCCCTTATTTTCTCTATTGTGTTTCTATCCCCTACCCTTTCCTTTTTTCTTTTCAAAATCATCAAAATATAACAAAATCCCACCTAGGCTGTATTTTATTTAACCCCTCTATCACTCCCAATAACATTAAAGTTGTGAGGGAACAATTGTATCATCTCCCCCATCAGAACATAAATATTTCATCCTTAAATAGGTCCTTCAGATTTCTCACTTGTATTTTGCTTTTATATATTCATCTTGACTCCTGTGTTTGTATTTCAGAGTTTCTACTTGACTTTGGTATTTTCATCAGGAATGCTTGGAAGTTTTCTATTTTATTAAAGGGTCATTTCTGCCTCTATAAAATTATACTCAGTTTGGCTGGGTAAGTTATTCTTAGTTTTAAGAAAAATAATAGCCAGTAATAATTATAAAGGTAATAACAATATTGTCTTTTGAAATATTATTTAAAAGCTGTCTACTCTTTTAGAGTGTTAACTATGAAATTTTTTTGAGATCCCGAATATGACTCTTTGGTACTTGAAATCTTTCTTTCTGACTGAGATTAGCATTTTAATTTTGACCTGAATGCTCTGAATTTGGTTATGACATTCCTGGAAGATTCATTTTGGAGTTTCTTTTAAGAGGTAACTGGTAGTTTTTTTTTCTGTTTTCACTTTCCCTGTAGTTCTAATAGATCTGAACAGTTTCATAATTTCTTGAAATAATATACAAATTCAATATTTGGTCATGGCTTTCAGGTAGTCTGATACTTCTTAAATTATCTCTTTTTGGTTGGTTTTCTACCTCAATCATTTTTGCTATGAGACACTGTACTTTTTTTGTCTTTTAATTTTATTTTCAATATTTCTTGTTGCCTCATATAGTCATTAGCTTTTTTTTTTACTCCTTTATAATTTTCAAGGAATCTGTTAATTTGGGTAGGGCTTTGTACCTCTTGTGCTAAGCTGCCAATTTTCCTTTCAAGTCTTTTCTCTAAGCTCTACTTTCTAATCTTCTAGTCCTCTAATTTCATTTATAATATATATTTGAAACCATTAAAAAATCTAGCTAAAAAAAAGTACAAAAAAATTTCCAAGAATTGTAGTTGACCTCATGGCCAAGCTTTCTTTTTCTTTGAGTCTTTAGCTGTAGTTGTTTGGAAGTTATTCTCTCTTAAGATTCTCTTGTACCAAAATAGCTCTATTGTGGGAATCTTTTTTTTTTCAGCCAAAGACAAGGTTTATTAGAACATCTGTCATATTGGGCAGACTCTTAAGGAATCTTAACATTAGTAAGCTATTGGCCAGATTATAAGAATCTGACCAGTGGCTAGATTTTAAGAATCTAAGCCATGGGAATCTTTTTTTTTTTTTAAGTTTACTTATTCTCCCATTCTTCCTTTCTGAATTGGAAGTTTATCTTTTGGAAAATTCACATTTGGAGAAAATAACAGGGCCCTGTTTGGTCTGTTTTTGTACTCTTTGGAATCCCATTTCTGCTTTCTTTGGTATTTAGTTGTATGAAAAACAACAACAGGCAATAATAATGACAAAGGCAATAATAATATTGTTTTTTGAAATATTATATTCAAAGTTCTCCACTCTTTTAGAATGGCAACTGCTAAATTGCTACATTCTTCAAGGTTCTCAGGGGCTTCTCAGCCTAGAGACCTGCAAGCTTTCAGTGAACCTAAACTATACTCAATTAGAGTAAATAAATTTTGCACATTATTTTCAAAATTTCCCTGCCCTGTGCTTATTTCTAACCTTCTTTCTGTTCTCTTCTATGTTTTTAAAATGTTTTAATGATCATTTTTTGGGGGGAAGGATCCCTATTAATCCCCTGCATTAAATGCAACTTCCAGGAGTGGGAACAATGCCAATGAGAGGTAAGCTGAGGAGAGATTATCTTGGGGGCAGAGCTGGGCAACCCTCCCAGTACCCAGTGGAAGTTGCATGTAGACTTTATTCAGAGAGAAAGGGATCCAGGCCCAGAAATAAGAGAAGTTGTAAGTTGTCTTTGCTACAAGTACATCCTGCGTGTGTGCCTCCCTATCATCATACTATAAATTTAAGCACACTTTCCCCTTAAATGCTTTGTGTATTTGTGGGAAAATACACTCTAAATTTATGACTGGAATATTTTTATAGGTACTATTCATTATGATTAATTTAGATTTATGCGCTAGATGGAAGTATAATACAATATTAGTAAAACAACATAATTAATTGTATTAAAAACAAAAGCACCTGGTATATAATATCAACAGGTATGAAAAAAAACCTCTTGACACAGGAAAACATTTATCATTATTATTATTAAAAAAACCTACAAGCATAAATGAACTTTTTTGAAAACACATGATAAAACTTAGCTAAACCTAAAAGCTAGCATTGTATGCTTGGATAGAGAGAATATTTTCTTTTTTTCCCCTTCTCTTCTAGAATTTTCTTTACTTCTATGTATGTGCATTCCCAATAAATTGTTCTTTCTTTTGTTTCTTTGGTGAGACTTGCCATTGCATATTCAAATTTTTACATTCTGCCAATTATTTTTGATGTGCAGTCCATTAATTCTGCTGTCATAATTATAATTGTTTTTTAAGCCACTAAGGTTTAAGATGTTATATAGTTCCATGTTCTCCTCAGATTCCACAGGGACCTGTATCTCAAGTAGTAGATTGTTTTCCTTTGTTTTTGCAGTATTTATCCATAGACACCTGAACTCATTTACTAGATGTGAAGACCATACCTCCTTCTGCTATTAAATTTTTTTCTTTTGTTTTATCTGCTTTTGTTCAAAGTGTTTTAGTTTTCTTCTTCCAGAGATCTTTGGTGACTTCAATATTTCTTTCCCTCTTTTTCCCTCCCTATTGCTTATTTTCCTACTTCCTCTGCTCTGATGGTGGTTTCTTTAGGGGCTAGATCTCAAAGTATTTCAGCTTCCTCCCATAGTGGACAATTCACAGTTCAACAGCCTAGGTCTCTGCCCCAAATGACTTTTTGGAGGACAGAAGTGGCCGTATTTGGATGCTGGGCTCTTTCTTTCAAGTTAAGTGTAGCTCCTGACACCATTCTACACACACACACACACACACACACACACACACACACACACACACACACACACACACACACGTCCTGCCATGTTCTCTCTGTTCCGTAGCTCTCTGAAATGGCAGTTCAGAGTGCTGCCACGTTGGTACCACTGCAGCTGGGGACAATTTCTTCAATTGGAGTTTAGGTCTCCAAGGCTCTAAGAAGCAAGCAGGATCGGGGTGTAGAATTGAATTCAATTTCAAGTGCAGACATGCATCCTGTCCCTTTCTCTCTGTACCTCTACACTCCTACAGAAATATTTTGTAGCACAAAATGCTGCCATAGTACCGACCACGGAGGCAGCCTGGAGAGAGGGAGGAGTACCCTATAGAAGGGGGCAAGGACATTGGAAGCTGAGACCCAGCTTGAGCTGGGTTCCTTTACAAGGTAAAATCTCTGGTTAGAGGCAGGGGGACATACAGTATGATTCAGCTCAACTCAGTCAAAAGTAAATATCTTAAGAGTAGGAATATAAGGACATTACCAAAATTCTGACATTACAAGGATCGTTTTAAGGGGTGACAAGTAACATTTGGTATTAACAATTTTCTGTCATTCTATTAACAATTATATTAACAATATTCTGTCACTATAAATCAGTGGTGGGCTGCATAATCAGATATGTGTTAGGGAACAAGTCCTACCAAGGTGCAGTGTTCTCTCTGACATATGTAATAATTGGAATTGTTCTGAGAGTGAGGCACAATGGAAAAGGGAATCCATCAGGCAGACAGTGGCAGAAACTTCCTAGAGGGGACAGCCTAGAATGCATATCTTGGAAGCTTTGATTGCATGAGCAATACAAAGAAAAGAAAGAGACAAGATAATTGAGGGGTCAAGACTCAGAGATGAGGTTCTAGAATAAACAGGAAGAATAGAGGGATAAGGAAGAGAGTGACAGAAACACTTTTTGGAAAGGTTCACAAAAGAGAATAAAAAAAGCCCTGATGAACAAGTCTAATTGAAATGGTAGGAAAAGGAGGAATTAACTTGACTAATTGAAAGAAAAGGGGTGTGTCTGTGTGTGTGTATGAGTGTGTGTACGTGTATGTGTGTGAATTCTATAACCAGATAAAAAGAGAGAAAAAGGAACTAATAAGCAAAACCCCAAAAGGAAGGGAGTAATAAATGAGAGGATGAGATCAAGGATGATGGGAAAAGAGCCAATGAGAACAGGGCTACCTTAAAAAAGATTAAAATACAGTAATTGAAGAGATATAATATAATGTTTACAGCAGATAAGGCAGACATCATAACTGGAAAACAACAATATGAGAGCTAGTTGGAGAAAGTAACTTTAACCTAAAGTAACTCTAAACCTAACTCTTATAACTTTAAATGTGAATGGATTAAACAATATAATAAAGCAAAACAAAATCCTACAATCTGTTGCTTACGAGAAGAACATTTAGAAAACAAAGATATATGCAAAATTAAATTAAGGAGATGGAAAAAATTTACTATCCATCATGTGAATCAAAAAAAGAAAGAGTTACAATCGTGCTATCTAATAAAACAAAACATTCAAAAAATTTAAAGAGCTAAATTATATTATACTGAAAGGAACTATAGATAAAAACCAATATCAGCAATAAACTTACGTGCTCCAATTGTTTTAGCATCCAAATTCATAAAGGAAACATTATCTGAGCTACAAGAGGACATATATAATAACACAATAATTAGAGGAGACTTCAATATCCCTCTCTCTGTTTTGGATAAGTCTAACAGAAATAGGAACAAGAGAGAAAATTTCAAACTGAACAAGTTGCTGGAGAAATGGGTGCACAGCAAAAGAATATACATGGTTCTCAGCACCACATGGAACTTCTACAAAAAATGACCATGTGCTCAGGCACAGAGATGTTGTAAATAAATGTAACAGGAAGAAATGGTTAATACACCCTTTACAGACCATAATGCAACCAAAATAGTCATGGGTTCTGGGACCAAAAACAAAAGATACAGACATCAACAGAGACTTAACAATGAAATTCTAAGTGATGAGTGGGTCAAAGAAGATATCAGAGAAACAGTTAACCATTTGAAAGAAAATTAAAGAGATAAAACCATGTAAAATTTCTGGGATACAGATAAAACAGTATTTGTGGGGTGGGGGGGAGGAAAGAAATCATATGCTTAAAAATATATATTAACAAAATAGAAAAGGCTAACGAATTAAATATTCATTTAAAAATAGAAAATCAAAAAATGAGCAAAAACAAAATAAACATTAAAGAGAAGATATTAAAAATTAGAGTGGAAATAGATAAATTGGAAATTAAAAAATCATAGAAATGATAAAACTAAAAGCTGGTCCTTCAAAAAGACTAGTAAAATTAATAATCCCTTAACTAATTTTATTATAAAGAAGAGCCAAAAATCAAATCAATAAAATAGCAATTGAGCAAAGTGAAATCATAGCAAAACCAGAAGAAATAAAAAAAAATTAGAACATATATTCACAGCTATATGCTAACAAAACTGAGAACACAAAAAATAGAGAAATACTTTCAAAAATATAAAATATCCAAACTATCAGAAGAACAGACAAAGATCTTGAATAACCCAATATTATAAAATGAAATAGATCTAGCTATAAAGGAGCCATCTAAAGGGAAAAGAAAATCCTTCTGGTTCTCATGAATTCACAGGAGAATTCTATGAAACTTTTAAAGTTAGTACCCTTACTTCACAAACTATTCTCAAAAGTTGAGAAAGAAACCTACCAGAATCATTTTGTGAAACAAATATAGTCCTAATAACTAAGCCAGGGAAAGATAAAACACAGAAAGAAAACTATAGACCAATATCATTAACTAACATTGACTGACAATTTTAAACAAATTTTGAACCAAATTTTAAACAAAATCCTATCAAACACCTACAATGATTTATCAAAGAAATCATTCATTATGCCCAAGCGGGATTTAAACCAGTGATGCAAAAGTGGTTCAACATTATTGTTAATATTAAAATTCCAAACATACAAAACCATGCTGTCCTCTCAAATAGATGCAGAAAAGGCATTCGACAAAGTATGATACTTTTATGCTAAAAATGTTACAAAGAATGGGAATAGAGGGATCTCTTTTTTAATACCATAAAAAGCATGAAAAAACAAGCATCATGTGCAGTAGGAATACACTATAACTTTTTCCAATAAATATGATAGTCTCCTCATGATTATTATATATAGTTCTGGAGATGCTACAAGAGTGATAAGACAAGAGAAAGAAATTAAAGTAATAAATACAGGTAAAGAGGAGATACAACTATCTCTGTTTGCTGATGATATGATAATTTACTTGGAAAATCCTAGGTAATACCAATCAAGACAATAGCTTCAGCAAAGTTGCAAGCTGAAAAATAAATCCTCATAAAACCAACATTTCCATATAATAATAACAAAACAAAACAAACAATAGAAAGAGAAACACCCTTCCAAAAAAACTACTAAATGTATAAACTATCTAGTGATCAACCTCTGAAAGCACACAAAAGGCTTGTATAGACTCAAGTACAAAGGTGCTCTTTGAAGAAATGAAGATAGATAGCTGAACGAATATTCAGTGCTCATGGCTAGGCTATGCCAATACAATAAAAATAACAATGCTACCAAAATTCATTTATATTTCTAATGCCATACCTGTCAAAACACCAAGGGGATGTTTTATAGAGCTTAATAAAATAATAACAAAACATATTTGAAAAAACAGTAGATCTATATAATATGAAGGGAAATGATGAAAAGTAGTAGTGCTAAAGGGGGAATAGTACTTCCAGATCTCAAACTGTATTATAAAGCAAAAGTTATCTAACCTATCTGGTATTTTTTTTTTAAAGAATTAAGAGATAGAATAATGGAACAAATTAGACAAGGGAGATTCAAAAACAATAGGACCCAACAATCCAGTATTCAATAAATTGGAAAACACAAATTAACTAGGAAAACATCCTTATTTCATAAAATATGGAAAGCAGTCTGGCAGAAATTAGATTTTGTCCAATAACTTACACCATGTTTCACACTATAGTTTAAGTGGATATGAAACCTTAATATTAAAATTCATTATAAAAATTAGAAGAGAAATAGGTTATGTGTTTTTCACAGCTCTGGATAGGAGATACATTCTTAACCAAAACAAGAGAGAGAAGTAATTAAAAAATAAAATAGATAACTGATTGTTTGAAACTGAAAAACTTTTGCACAGATAACATTTATGAACCAAGGATAAAAATGGAAGTGGTCAAATGGGGAAAAAACAAGTTTATATAAAATGTCTCTGATAAGGGTATGTTATCTAAGATGTATAAATTATAATACACATATATAGATATAAAACACATACACACATATATATGTATGTACACACATATATAATTCTATATAATATATACATTATATAGTGTGTATATGTGTATATATATGTACATACATACACATATAGCTAATAGCCATTTCCCAATAGATAAATTATGAAAGAATGTGAACAAACAATTCTCTCTGATCAATTGTGATTTAGAGCATTTTTTAATATGACTATAGATAGCTTTAATTTTTTCATCTAAAAACTGCCTATTTGTATCCTTTGACCACTTATAAACTGGGGAATGACTTGTATTCTTATAAATTTGACTCAGTTCTCTATATATTTTAGAAATAAGGCCTTTATCGTAGACACTGGTTGTAAAAACTCTTTCCCAGTTTTCTGCTTCTCTCCTAATCTTGGTTGGATTGGCTTTATTTGTGAAATAACTTTTCAACTTAATATAATCAAAATTAACCATTTTGTGTTTCATAATGTTATCTATCTCTTCTTTGGTCATAAATCCTTCCCTTCTCTATAGATCTGATAAACTATTCTTTGCTCTCCCAGTTTGCTTATAGTATCAGTCTTTGTATCTAAATGTTGTACCCATTTTGACTTTATCTTAGTATAGGGTATATGCCTACTTTCTGCCATACTATTTTCTAGTTTTCCCAGCAGTTTTTGTTAAATAGTGATTTCTTATCCCAGAAGTGAGAGTCTTTGGATTTATCAAATAGTGGGTTACAATAGTCATTGACTGTTGTGTCTTGCACATCTAACCTATTCCACTGATCTACCACTCTATTTCTTAGCCAGTACCAAATAGTTTTGATGCTTGCTGCTTTATGATACAATTTAAGATCTGGTATAGCTAGGCCACCTTCCCTTGCATTTCTTTTCATTAGTTCCCTTGACATTCTGAATCTTTTGTTATTCCAAATGAATCTTGTTATTGTTTTTTCTAGCTCTATAAAATAAATTTTTGGTAGTTTAATTGGTATGGCACTGAATAAGCAAATCAATATATGTAGAATTGTCATTTTTGTTGTATTAGTTTGGCCTACCCATGAGCAATTGATGTTTTTCCAGTTATTTAAATCTGACTTTATTTGTGTGAAAAGTGTTTTGTACTCTCTCTCTCTCTCTGTCTCTGTCTGTTTCTCTCCATACACCCACAAACAAATATACAGGTATATGAACACATACACACATATGTGCACATGTGTACAATATATGTATTTATATATGTGCATATCTGTCTCTCTTATTCTCTCTTGATTTCTCCTCAAACATTCTCCTAACACCAGGTTTACCTTGTTCCATACCCTCAACTTTTCTTTTTCCCTATTAGAGCCTCTTCTCAGTAGTTGTTCTAAATATTAATGACTGATAATAGTTATTATCACTCCAAGATAATTGTATTACTCCAAGAAATATTTGCATTTCAATAGAGAAAAAAGCAGCTTAAGCCAAAGGAATGATATTAGCAACAGGGTGAAAGGATAGCTTTGGGGTAGATCTCTTTGGACAGGAGGCTTTTTCAGCACCATTCAAAGCACACTAGATTGGAAACCACTTACATTGTCTAAAATTAGTCTTATAATGAAGTTTTTTTTTTGCCCACAAAAGTAAGATGCCTAATGTTAAGTATATTTTCCCCAAAATCTCCTCTTTTGAATCTTTTCATTCTTGCTGGAATCCTTCCAGCCCTTAGTTTTTCAACCTTGGAGGCATGCAAGTTTCATTTTATTCAAGTGAAAAATGTTTTCATTCATTCATTCATTCATTTTGACTCCTCACTCTCCATCATCTCACATACCCAGTCATCTGCCAAATCTTATCAATCCTACCTGGAACATATGTCTCAGAACTACATTTCTATTTGTTCATTCGCAGAGCTGCCACCCTAGTTCAGGACTTACATCTTACATCTGGACAATTGTAATAGCATCTTAATTGACCTCTCTGCCTCAAGTTTTTCTCTTTCCTGTTAAATACCCCACAAAACTGACAGAATGTTATTTTCTAGAGCACATATCTGACCATGTCATACCCCTACTCAGTGAACCATAGTGACTCTCTACGGCTTCAAGGATCAAATACAGACTCCTCTATCTGGAGTTTAAAATCTTTCACAACCTGGTTCCAGCCTACCTTTTCAGTTGGACTGTGTATTGCTCCCCTTCATACACTTCCAAGTCCAGTCATTCTGGGTTTCTTTGTGTTTCCTATACACAGAACTCCATCTTACATCTCTGTGCATTTGTGTAGGCTATTCCCCCACGTTCTCTCATCCCCTTTAAATCTTAGACACTTTTGCCCTTGACTCCTTACTTACTACACTGAAAACTTAGCTTCTTTCAAAACTAAATTCAAGTACCATCTCTAATATGAGACCATTCCTTATACTCAATACAGAAATTTTCTTGTATCTATTTTGTATACATTTTATACACTTTCATGTGTACATGTTAGTCAGTTGATAAGAATTTAAGTTCTAACTATGTTAGCTAATTATATATAATAAATATGCAAAATGCAATTAATTACATCTAATTAATTAGTGTATATAATTACTATATAGAAGTATATGTAAATAAAACAATTAATTAGCATATAATTATGTATAAATATGTGCAAGTTAAGTATATAATTAATTAAGTTGATTAAATAAACTATCATTTATTTACAGAAAAAAAAGGGAAAAGTGTTTTGTAAGTGTGTTCATATAGTTCCTGAATTTGTTTTGTCGGGTAGATTCCCAAATATTTTGTAATGTCTACAGTAATTTTAAATGGAATTTCTATTTCTATCTCTTGCTTTGCTAATAATATATAGAAATGCCAATGACTTATGTGGATTTATTTTATATCCTGCAACTTGGCTAAATTTATTTATTATTTCAAGTAATTTTTTTACTTGATTCTTTAGGGTTCTTTAAGTATATCATCATATCATCTACAAAGAGTGATAGCTTTGTTTCTTCTTTGCCCATTCTAATTCTTTCAATTCCTTTTTTCTTCTCTAATTGCTAAAGCTAACATTTCCAATTCAATTTTGAATAACAGTGGTGATAATGGACATCCTTGTTTCACCCCTGATTTTATTGGAAATGTTTCTAGCTTACCTCCATTACATATAATGTTTGCTGATAGTTTTAGATAGATGCCACCTATCATCTTAAGGAAGAATCCATTTATTCCTATGCTCACTAGTGTTTTTTTTTAATAGGAATGGGTGTTGTATTTTGTTAAATGCTTTTTCTGCATCTATTGAGATAATCATATGATTTCTGTTAGCTTTGTTGTTGATATGGTCAATTATGCTGATAGTTTTCCTAATATTGAACCAGTTCTGCATTTCTCATATAAATCTTACCTAGTCATAGTGTATTATCCTTGAGATAAGTTGCTGCAATCTCTTTGCTAATATTTTATTTGAAATTTTTGCATCTAAATTCATTAGGGACATTGATCTATAATTTTCTTTCTCTGTTTTGACTCTTCCCAGTTTAGGTATCAGCTTCATATTTGTATCATAAAAAGAATTTGGTAAGACTCCTTCTTCACTTATTTATGTAGTTTATATAGTATTGGAATTAGTTGTTCTTTGAATGTTTGATAGAATTCATTTGTAAATCCATCTGGCCCTGGAGGTTTTTTTTTAGGGAGTTCATTGATGGCTTGTTAAATTTCTTTTTCTGAAATGGGGTTAAGTATTTTATTTTTTCTTCCATTAATCTGGGCAACTTATATTTTTGTAAATATTCATTCATTTCACTAAGATTGTCAAATTTATTGGCATACGGTTGGGCAAAAGAGCTCCTAATTATTGTTTTGATTTCTTCTTCATTGGTGGTGAATTCACCCTTTTCATTTTTGTTGCTGGTAATTTGGTTTTCTTCTTTTTTTTTTAATCAAATTAACCAAAGGTTTATCTATTTTATTGGTTTTTTCATAAAACCAGTTCTTAGTTTTATTTATTAGTTCAATAGTTTTCTTAATTTCAATTTTATTAATCTCTCCTCTGGTTTTCAGAATTTCTAATTTGGTATTTAATCGTGGATTTTTAATTTGTTCTTTTTCTAGCTTTTTTAGTTACATGACAAATTCATTGATCTCTTCTTTCTCAGGTTTATTCATATGAGTATTTAGAGATATAAAACTTCCCCCTAAGGAACCCTTTTGCTGAATACCCTAAATTTTGTTATATTGTCTCATTATTGTCATTCTCTTGGATAAAGTTATTGATTGTTTCTATGATTTGTTGTTTGATCCACTCATTCTTTAGGATTAGATTATTTAGTTTCCAATTAATTTTTAGTCTATCTTCCCATGGACCTTTATTACATGTAATTTTTATTGCATCATGATCTGAAAATGATGCATTTAGTATTTCTGCCTTTCTGCATTGGATTGAGAGGTTTTTATGCCCTAATATGTGGCCAATTTTTGTGTAGGTGCCATGTACTGCCAAGAAAAAGGTATGTTCTTTTCTTTTCCCATTCAGTTTTCTCCAGAGGTCAACCATATCTAACTTTTCTAAAATTCTGTTCATCTCTTTAACTTCTTTCTTGTTTATTTTATGATTAGAGTTATCTAGTTCACAGAGGGATAGGTTGAGGTGCCCTACTAGTAGAGTTTTGCTGTCTATTTCTTCCTGTACCTCCCTGAACTTCTCCTCTATGAATTTGGATGCTATACCATTCAGTACATGTATGTTTAGTAATGATATTGTCTATAGTGCCTTTTAGCAGGATGTAGTTCCTTCCTTATCCCTTTTAATTAGATCCATTTTTGCTTTTGCTTTGTCTAAGATCAGGATTGCTACCTCTGCCTTTTTTTTTTTTTTGGCTAGGCAAATGGGGTTAAGTGACTTGCCCAGGTCACACAGCTAATAAGTGTTATGTGTTTGATGCCAGATTTCAACTCAGGTCCTCCTGAATGTAGGGCCAGTGCTCTATCCACTGCACCACCTAGTTGCCCCTACCCTTGCTTTTTTTCCTTCAGCTTAAGCGTAATATATCCTGCTCCAGCAGGATATTACCTTTACTCTGTGTGTATCTCTCTGCTTCACATGTGTTTCTTGTAAACAACATATTGTAAGATTATGGTTCTTAATCCACTTTGCTATCTGTTTCTGTTTTATGGGAGAGTTCATCCCATTCTCATTCACAATTATGATTACTATCTGTGTCTTTCTCTCCATCCTATTCCCCCCATTTATGTTTTTTTCTCTTCTTTCTCCTTTTCTCTCCTCACTAGAGTTTTGCTTTTGACCACTACCTCCCTCAGTTTGCCTTCCCTTCTATTAGGCCCGTCTCTTTAATTCCCCTTTGCCCTTTCTGCTTCTTCTCTCCCTTCTATTTATTCCCTCCCTTTTCTTTTCCCTTTCCCCTCTTACTGATGTAAACAGTTTGCCTTTATTAATAACATGTTGTTGTCTTTTTCTTTCCTGTTTACCTTTTTATGCCTCTTTTGAGTCTTCTATTTGAAGGTCAAATTTTCTGTTGAGCTCTGGTATTTTCATCAGGAAGGTTTGGAAGTCCCCTATTTTGTTGAATGTCCTTCTCCTCCCCTGAAAGATTATGCTCAATTTTGCCAGGTAGTTGATCCTTGGTTGTAACCCAAGCTCCTTTGCCTTATGGAATATCATATTCCACATTCCACATTGCAATATTTTAATGCAAGGTCCTGTGTAATCCTGACCATGGCTCCATGACACATAAATTGTTTCTTTCTGGCTGCTTGTGGTATTTTCTGTTTGATCTGGTAATTTTGGAATTTGGCTACAATATTCAATGTGGGATCTCTTTCAAATGATAGGTGGATTCTTTCAATGACTATTTTACCCTCTGGTTCTAGGACCTCAGGGCAGTTTTCATTGATGATTTCCTGAAAAATGTTGTCCAGGCTATTTTTTTTTCATCATTGTTTTCAGGTAGACCAGTAATTTTTAAATTGTTTCTCCTGGATCCGTTTCCCAGGTCAATTGTTTTACTAAGAGCTATTTTATGTTTTCTTCTATTTTTTCATGCTTTTGTTTCTGTTTGACTGATTCTTGATCTCTCATAGAGTCATTAGCTTCCACTTGCCCAATTATAATTTTTAATGTATTCTTTTCTTCTATTAGATTTTGTACCTCCTTTTCCATTTGACCCATTTTACTTTTTAAGGAATTTTTCTCTTCAGTAAATTTTTGTGCCTCCTTTTCCATTTGGCCATTTCTATTTTTTAAGGAGTTGTTTTCTTCAGTGTACTTTTCCCCCATTTGGCCAATTGTATTTTTTAAGGACTTGTTTTCTACAGTTGATTTTTGCCCTTCTTTTTCCAACCTGTTGACTCTCTCTTGCATACCTCTCATTTCTTTTCCTGATTTTTCTTCTACCTCTCTTATTTGACTTTTAAAATCCTTCTTGAGCTCTTCCAAGAAAGTATTTTGGGCTTGAGACCAGTTCATATTCCCCTTTGAGGTTTCAGATGTGGGTATGTTGACAATGTTGTCCTCTTCTGAATTTGTGCCTTGATCTTCCCTGTTCCCATAATAAGAATCTATGGTCATTGTCCATTTCTACTTTTTGCTCATGGTGTTTGCCTATTTCTTGCCTTTTTAAAGTTGTGCTCTCCTGCTGGAGTGCAAGAGGAACTTACCCAAGCTTCTTGTGCTGGGAGTCTGGGACCTGGTAACTGGCTTTGTGTGCTGGGGCCTCAGGTGCTGGCAATTCAAAGCTGTAGGGCTTTGGTAGCTTATCAAGTGCTGTTCTGGAGTCAGCAATACTGGAGCTCTTGGGGTATGAGTGGGAAGTCTGGCCCCTGGGGGATGCCTGCTCACATGGGCCTTGCACAGGGATATTTTGCTATTGGAGGATGTCTGTCAGCCTGGAGCTTTGCCTCCTGGACTTACGGTTCACAGAGTTGTGCTGGGGCACTGGGTGATTTGGATGCTGGAGAACACCATCACACATAGTGGCTTTCTGACCTGGTATCTCCCAGTTCCCTTGCCTGTACTGAGGCATTCAGGGGCTCCTGGTGTTGACACTTGCCTGCTCCACCACCCTGGGTCTCAAGATCTCCCCCTGGTATGCTGAAGTGGGGCTTGCCGCTGGCTTGCTGGGATGCCTCCCTTCCTGCACTGATCTCCCGGAATGAGAGGGGTCTTTCCTACTAATCCCCCAAACTTCCTGGACTGCTGTTTCTGGTCTTTCTGCTGCCTCAGCTGTTCCAGGGTTTTTCCTGGATTGATGTTTTCTGGGCTTTCAGAGGTCAATAAGGGAGGGTAAGAGTGACTTACTTCTTACTCTGTCATCTTGGCTCCTGGAAACAGAGTGAACAAACAATTCTCAAAAGAATTTAAAAACAATTTAAAAATCAAAACAACCATCAGGCTTTACTTCACACCCTGAAAATGGGCAAAAATGTCAAAAAATGGCAATAGTCAATGCTGGAAGGTTTATGGAATGACAAGAACATTAATACACTATTGGTGGAGTTTTAAAATGGTACAACCATTTTAAAAAGCAATATGAAATTCTGCAAAGAAAATGACTAAAATGTCTTTATCCTTTGAAACAGAGACCCTACTACTGGCTTTATACCTCAGGGAAATCATTGGTAAGAAGAAAGCCTGCATATACTTCAAAATATTTGTAGCAGCATTTTTTTTTGCATTAGCTAAGAATTGGAAACAAAGTAGATACCCGTTGATCAGAGAATGGCTAAACGAATTGTGGTACATGAATGTAATGGAATTTTACTGTGCTGTAGGAAATGATGTGTATGATGAATACAGAGAAGCATGGAAAAATCTATATGAACTGATTCAGAGTGAAGTAAAGAGAAAAAGGAACAACATCCATGCTAACTACAGCATGTGTAGGTGAGAGATGCATAGGCATTATAGACTGTACATGTTTTTGGACTCTTCCAGTATTTTGATGAGTTGTGCTGATTTTTTTCTCCCTAAAAATACTATTTGTCATTTGGCTGTCTGGGAGGGGGAAGGAAAGGATTACTTGGGACTACTATGGTCACATAAGAAACTGAAAATATCAATGAAGACTTTAACAACAAGCTATAAAAGTGGTATAGAGTTGTTATGGCTCTTGAACCATTGATGTCCATCTGTGATGACACAGGGGCTATAATCATAACCTTGTATAGCACTGTAGCAGTTTGGTACATACTTGCTGAAGGAATTAATCTCATCCACTCCTTATCTTGGAGTATGGCGTGAAGCAGTCTGCTCAATGTTCTATAAAGTGAGACCATGAAGAAGAAATTCCAGAAACTCCTCCTTATTTCTCACCTTTCCCAGTTCTCCCTTTGATTCCTTCCCCATTTGGTTATTCTGCCAAATAGACTGTGCTGCTCCTCAATGGGGCTACACACCCAATGTCTTATGAAGCAGATAAACATTTATTATAGCTAACAAGCAGGTTCTGTTCAACTATAAACACTAACTCTTACATGTTAGTTTTCCTAAAAAGATATTTTCAGACTGGATTTTTTTCAGGAAAAAAAAAGTTCAAAGCATTTCTCCTGTACAGCATATAGGAGTAAGGAAATGTGAAAATAAATTAGGAAAAAACCCCTGAAAATTCTCTTTTTCCTTTAAGCATTCCAGCACAAACATTGTAGGAAGAGTGGAAAATGCCACAGGGCTACACTCCAAATGAAGATACACTGGAAAGAACTGAAAAAAGGCAACCAAGGACATTTATTATGGGGAAGGTCTTTGCCCCATTAGAGTAGAAAACTTTACTTATAATTTCATAAAATGGTTGCACATTGTTATTGGTTCAGTAAGAACTTTAATAAAAATGTAGTTTTTGGATCACAAATTTTATTTTGACATTCTACTCTCGATAAGATTGCATTCAGTTGACAACAGCTTGGTCATTCATTATTTCAGTTGATAAATTTGATTTATCCACTAGTCTGTGCACCGTTGGAAAATATTTTTTGCTCTCAGATATAACAAGTACCTGTTAGATAGAAATCCTTTTCTCAGCAAATAGGTATGGAAATGGAAAAGCTGTGTTGTATGGAAAACTTAGAACAACCATTTCAATCTAGTAGTAAGCCACTCTAATAACTTTCTCAAAAGTACATCATTAGTAAGGCTAGGTATGTGTATTTAACATTACATTAAGAATTTGAAATTTTGTCAGCATAAGGAGCACTAGTATAATGGAATTCAACAGAGCAATAACAGATTTTTTCTTTCTTCTTCTTGCCAACCATATGTATTTATTCAGCACTTGGAGCTTTGGGAATGAAGAACTCCCTGGTAGTTTCTGGCCAGCTATGTGTGACTCAGTAATTGGATACTTTAGAGGGGACAAAGCAATCCTCCCTATTGGCTACTGAGTGGGAAGAGTCAGTGACTCAATGGACATTAAAAAATGTAATGACTCCATTCATTGGGTTCTTTTCTTGTTACCTCCATATGCCATGGGTGGGTAGAGTGTCAAGTCTGGAGTCAGGAAGACATATCTTTGTGAGTTCAAATCTGGCCTCAGATACTTACTAGCTGTATGACCCTAGGCAAGCCATTTAACCCTGTTTGCTTCAGTTTCCTCATCTATAAAATGAGCTGGAGTAAGAAATGGCAAAACACTCTAGTATCTTTGCCAAATGGGGTCACAATACAAATGAAACAATAGAACAGTAACAAAACTAGGTGCCTTTATGTGACTCTCTGTAAGAAATAAGGGAAGGCTGTTCCTTTCTGTTCCATCAGCAGGAAAACTTCTCCCATGTGGCAGCTAAAGCCACATGAAAACTTGAGCCTGAGCCTCTGACCACCTCCTCATTTTTGTGTTCCTTCCTTAAGCATAAGTGATTGAACATTGACTTTTGAGATAGCTATGCCTAGATTTGGAGCAAAATTGGCAACACAGGAAATTTCTGCATTGCAGAGAGAAGTCATAAGGAAATGGAAGAGCTCAACGTCTGGTCTGACTAGCCAGAAGACATAGAGTTGAAGGGATAGTGCAGAACCGATGTCAAATCTTTTCAGCAGTCTTGCAAACAGCTCTGTTTTGATGAGATTTAAGTCTCAACCTACTAGAGGGTATAACAGTAGTTATAAGCAGAGTTGTACTGTCTGGTAAATACTTAACAAGTGGCTCTCTGAAAAAGCCCCCGCAACATACATATGATACATTTTTAAAATTTAGTATGTATTATTAACATTTTCCCTTCACTTTATTTAGTCTAACCAACCCCCAAAACAATAAATTAAGCCCTTATTTGAAGTTTGGTGATTTCTGAGACATAAATTCTCATATTGACAAATCACCAGTTGGTTCTTTTGAGCTATACGAATTGGCTTCAGCACTCCCTTGGTTATAAGTTGTTACTAAAGTCTGTTTTAAGACTTTCTGATGGGTCAGGTAGGTGGTGCAGTGGATAGAGCACCAGCCCTGAAGTCAGGAGGACCTGAGTTTAAATCTGGCCTCAGACCAAACACTTGACACTTACTAGCTGTGTGACCCTGGGCAAGTCACTTAACCCCAATTGCCTAAAAACAAAACAAAAAAAAGACTCTGACTATAAGCACTTCTAGGTTTTGAGTTTAGCATTTCTTTCTTTGTGTATGAAATTAAAAAAAAACTTATTCCATATCTGATTCATATTGTACATTGTGTATTTTTCTACTTCCAACTTTGAGTAGACCCTAAAAATGAATTACAAACTAAACTTTACATAAATATTTTCCCAAAGTGCCAGGTTGGGGGTTTGACAAACTGAAGAGTATAGGGAAAAAGGACCCTAAATCTGTCATTAAAGTGCTAGCTCCCCCAGGACTTATCTCAGTCTGTGCCACATATGTGAGTTCAGAGAAGAGAACTTTTTAGTAACCTCCTCTTACTGGTTATTGTTAAACCAATGGGGAATTTTCTTCTGCTAAAGACTATCAACCTATTTGTAACTCAATAGGTAAGTCCAAAGGAGTTGCTTGATTAAAAAGAGGTTAAGTGGTTTGTTTAAATCTGACTCCAGTACTAGCACTTGGAGAAGAAAGCAGGCATAAGTTTGACAGACATCCCTGACTACGGTAAGAAGATTCAAGAGGATTAAGAGAAAAGATAGGGAGTATCCCATGGACTGAAATGCTTAAGAATGAAATCCTGAAAACATAAAGGAAAACAATTTCAATTAGGAAGGGACATATAAGATATCTGAAGAGACCAGTGTAGATACACATGGAACTCATCAACTTGGATTTTCAAGAAAAGTATGTAGTCCACAAGTCCTCTAGAAAATCTTTTCAAGATCTTACCACCAAGATGTGGGTTGTTGGAGGAGCAATATCTTAACTACTCTCCCAAGGCAAATTAGGCCAATTTTCCTTAAAAGGTAATTAATACTGTCCTTGCTTCTTGGCTGAATCAGTCAGTCAATAAACCTTTATTAAGTTCCTCTTAATAACTCTTGCTTTATTTTTTCCAGTATTCTAGTTGAACTTGTGTCCAAGGTTGTTGTTGTTGTAGTTTTTTTGGGGGGGGGTGGGAGGAGTAGTTGTTTGGAAATCATTTTCTTACTGCTTTGTGTTTTGATCATCCTTGTCACCATACGGGTGGATTGTACTTTTTGTTTGTTTGTTTACTATTTTTCTAGCCTCACTTCTGAAATTGGGACTTTGTGTTAGATCCAGACTGTGAATACTTTTTTTGGTGAAATATTTAAGCATTGCTTGGTCCTGATTTATATTCTCCTGGGTCCTGCTGCCACTTTCTCCAGGTATTGAAAGCTGTATTCTTCCCATTTCTCAGAGGTATATTCAGAACCAGTAGCCTAATCTAGGGTAATATCAGATCACTGCTCTCCTGGTCTGATCATTGCAAACTCATGACTCCAGTTTGTAACTGGGCAACAAAACTGTAGGTTTGCCTCTGATTGTAGCTTCAATAGATTGCTACTGGCTATTTGGAAGACTATGTAGGTTATGAGCAACAGACTTACATCTTTTCCTTTTTTCTGAGTGCCTTTTCCTGGTTAATAAACTAAAGGTCTCATACCAGGCTAAGATTTGAATTTGAGACTCCTGCATCTCCTTTATCTAAGAGGCTTCTTCATGATACCCTGAAATCTTTTCCTCTGAACATAGGGAAACACTACTTACCTTTATTTGTTTTAAATATTTTCTTTGTTTTATAAACTTAACTTTTGCTGTTCCATTGTTGCCAACTCTGCATGACCCCATTTGGGGTTTTCTTGGCAAATATACTGGAGTGGTTTGCAATTTCCTTCTCTAACTCATTTTACAGATGAAGAAACTAAAGCAAACAGGGTTAAGTGACTTGCTCAGGGTCATACAGCTGGACTTGAACTCAGATCTTCCTGACTCTAGGCCTGGAGCTCTATTCATTGTGCCACCTAGTTGCCCCTATAAATTTTGCTAACCACCAGCATTCACTAGTTGAGTTGTAGTTACTGGAAATATATTTGGGAGGAGGTGACTGAGAGGGAAACATCCCCATAAAAGAGGTAGAGATCTAATAGGTGAGGAATAGCTATATCTAACACTGAAATGTTTTGCTAAAAGTTGATGTTGTCTGGGATCTCAGAACTAATAAAAAGATAAAAAGAATTATGAGTCATACAGTCTCTGCTGCTTCTTCTATTACTACTCTTCTCAGGCCTGCAAAATCACTCCTTCCCCGGAGGCAGCCATTAATCAGTCACTGTAGGTAGAGATCCCTTCCTCAACCTATCCATAAATTCCTGAAGTGGGAAATACCACCCCCTGGGGGGCACTGAAATAATCCAGGAAGGTGGTAGTAGCCTTGGGTTGGAGGCACTGAATAAAAATAAGGGGGGGTGAAAGCATAAGGAAAGAAGAGAAGACAATTTTGAAAAACAGTTCATGTTTCATCTGCTATACAAAAGAGTTAAAGTCATAGTGATAACATTATTTTCCAAATAAACGCCCAAGATGCAAGTTATAACTGATCAGTGGTCAAATCTGCCAACAGGTCTTCAGAAGCAGGTGTTGGCAAGCAAGCATGTCATGCATTGTCGGAAAGTCCAGCATGCTTGGCAAGAATATGTGAGTGTAATGACTTGTTTACAATATGATACCATATGGTTACATGATACAATATTGCATCACAAAAATTTCAATGTGGGAAAAACCCCACAAATTTAAAATAGATTATTAAATTTAAGATGCATCATTTAAAAAAAATATATACATTTTTCCTAAATGATGCAAATTTCAAAACAAAACACAACATTAGAAAGTTAAAGAAAGTAGATTCGGGGGGCAGTGATTAATTTTTTTGAAAAGGGGGTAGTAGCCCAAATAAGTTTGGGAACCTCTGATCTATGCTATATCTTCAGCCAAACCCTGAAGTAGGAGTAACAGAGCTGGCCTTGACCAGTATCAGGCCCATCCCTGCTTTATCTGGTACTGCTTTTTGTCCTGGTACACAGCCAGAGCTGCATTTTGTTTACTAGAACTTGTCCCCAGCCCTTGAAGACCTCTGTTTCCTTATGCTGACCTAGGCTGGAAAATCTGACTCAGTGCAATTTTTCCTTGGATTTCCCAATTGTGACTCAGTCTGGAGCTCTTTCTAGGTCTTTGTTGGAGTGGCTCTGAGAGAGACCTGGATTGTACTACTTCTTCCTGTTACATTATTTTTTGCTGGTCCACTCATCCTATAAGTATTAGAAGGGCTGTCATGAAGACAGATTAGATTTATTCTGTTTGGCTCCAAAGGTGAAACCAAGACCACTAAGTTACCAAAAAAAAAAAAAAGTTACAAAAAGGCAAATTTATGCTCCATGAAAGAAATTAGCTACCTTTAGTGATGATGGGCTCCCTTGCCTTGGAGCAACCAAACATAGGCTGGATGATCACTTGCTGGATATGGTATAGTAGAGATTCCTTTTGGGTTATGAGTTAAGACTAGATGGCTGCTGAACTCCCTTCTAGTGATTCTGTTCATCTACTACATTACATTGTCCTTACCCATATCTACATACACCCACATGCACACCCATAGACTTTGGTTCAGGTTTGTGATTTCATCAGTGTAAGAAATTCCCAGTGTAGAAATTTCTTCCACTGATGTGCAGTAGGCATCTTATCTGTTACTTACAGCCTGGAGCACTGAAAGGTAAGTGACCTGCACAAAAAAGTCACCCTAGCACATGATACAGGTAGGTCCCAAACCCAGGTCTTCCAGATCCTTCCTTGACATTCATTGACATATGGCATATTGCTTTTTGGTGATTGCTGAATGCCAATATATCATATGTCAATAAAAAAAGTATGTGTTTGAATAAACAAATAAATGGATGTATAGATAGATGGATAAAAAGCATTCTTAAGTAGTATATCCTAAGGAATGGAGCTCATTCTCACGGTGGTGGAATAACTGTATATAAAAGGATATGATGATCAGGGAAGGGTATTTTGGTTTAGAAAGTCACAGGGATGGTGAGTGGTATCATAGGCAAATCAACTCACATATGCTTTCTGGTAGGAATTACTGTTTCCCAAGTAAGAGATGGAAAACAAGGGTGTGGGAAAATATGCATTTGTGGTGAAAAGGTGGATGGCAAGGAGACTGCTGGAGTGGATGATTGTATGGGATGTGAATAATAGTTTACTATTTAGTGTGTATAAGTTTCATGAGTCAGAAAATTAACCATAGCCTTATTGATTATATGTTTGTAAAGTTGATTCTTTTAACCTAAGCGTAAGCTTATTTATCCCCGTGAGTGAGGCTTTTTGTGCAGATAGGGCATTGAGGGGTATTGTGATAGAAGCTGGGTTGCTAGAATCTTCTAGACTACAGAACGCAAGGCAGCAAGCTTTTACCTCTTTTCTCCTATAGGATCCTACATAGTACCCTGAAATCTTTTTTCTCTGAGCATGGGGAAACACTATTTACCTTTATTTGTTTTAAGTATTTTATTTGTTTTTATAAGCTTTACTAACCACCAGCATTTGCTGGTGGGGTTGTAGTTACTGAGAATATATTTGGGAGAAGGTGACTGAGAGAGTAACATCTCCATAGAAAAGAGATATCTAATAGGAGAGAAAGAGCTATTTCTAACTCTGAGATGTTCTGCTAGAAGCTGATGTCTGGCTGAGGTCTCGGAACTAACAAAATGATAAAGAGAATTAAAAATATTTTGGTACTGGGTCCCATAATAGAAAAGGAGAATTCATAGCTAGAAACCCATCTAGTCAATGAGTCAGTGAACAACCTTGACACTCTGTTAATACTGCTACAAGAACATAGACATATACATATACACACACATACACATGACACATATAACACACAATAGTTTACAAAATAAATATTTTAAAAAAGCATTGCTATTTATAGAAAGTGAGAAAATTAGAAAGCAGATACAAATTTTTTTTTTCTGAAGCATTTGGAAAGATTAATGGAGAATGGATTTGAAGAGTTTTAAAAGGGTTTGTGGTGCATGGCACAACTTGATTTATACCAGTTGACATTGGCATCCTTTTACTGAAGAGCTAGATTTTGTCCACATTCTGACTGGAACCTTGTACTCATGTGATCAGACACTCATAATTCCCCTTGGTCTTTAAGATAAAAAAAATTCCGTGATGCACAAGGGTCACAATGTATTAGGTTTCTGACATCCAACCCCACAACTCTGGCAGGAAAGGCTAATCTAGTAGCTGCCTTCAGACACAAAATGATTGAAGACAACTTTAGGCAATGATAACTTATCCTTAAATAAACTGGGCGAAAAATAATTACAACTGAAAACCAAGTTTCAAGCAATGAGCACTAAGCATGATTTTTTTAATTTAATATTTCATTTCTTCCCAATTACATGTAAAAACAATTAACATTCTTTTTTTTCCTTCAAATTCGGAGTTCCAAATTCTCTCAATCTTTCTTCCCCTCTGTTGAGAAGACAAGCAATTGACCATACATGTGTAGTCACACAAAACACATTTCCATGTAAGTCATACTGTGAAAGAAAACACAGATTAAAAAAAAAGACCCAACAAAATAAAGTGTCTTAGATCTGCATTCAGACTCTACCCATTCTTTCTCTGGAGATGGACAGCACATTTCACCATAAGTCCTTCAGAATTGTCTTAGATCATTGTATTTCTGAGAATAGCTAAGTTATTCACATAGATCATCATACAATATTGCTGTTACTGTGTACATTGTTCTTCTGGTTCTGGTCATTTCACTTTGCATCAGTTCATGTAAGTCAGTGGAGTAGCAATACCCAGAATGAGGAGAATGTTAATTCTGTCTTCCATCAGCCTTGTCTTTGAGAGGAAATAGAAGAGGAAGTTGGACAAGGAAATAGGACAGGGAAAAAAAGCTGGGGTCTCCTCAATTTTAGTATTTGGCTATTAATATGAGAAATATGAGAAAGAAAATTTCTCATTAATATGAGAAAGAAATAATCATTTCTCTCAAGGTAGATGTATTCTTTACCAAACAGGGGATAGCGATAATTACAAAAGATAAAATTTATAACTTTGATTACATGAAACTGAAAAACTTCTGTAATGACAAAATTAATGCACTTAGGATAAGAATGGAAAAAGAAAACTTGTATCAAATTTCTCCAATACCGTATTTCACTACATAGTTGTCACCACTTCAGCATTGTCACACTCTGTTTTTTCAGTCCAAAAACTGGTTTATAATCTATCATCACATAAATCATTGCAAGGTATAAATTCTGTTAATCAGCCACTTAAAAGGTAAACAGAGAAGCAATATATTCACCAGTGGCATGTGGACATACATTTATCTCTCTGGCACTGCGAGCCTAGAATTCTCAATGCTTGTGCATTGTCAGTGCATTTCCAAAAGCCAACTTGCGTGGTTTGTTTAGAGTGCTGCTGCAATACTAACAGTATTGTCAGTCAACCTAATGAAGAGCTGTTAGGTGCAAGGGGAGCAGGCAGGCAGGCAAAGTTGCCATGAGTAAGTCAAATGATATGGTATGACTTGCATCTTCCCGCGCTCGCTAAGCTATATAATTCATCTGCCAGTGATACGTTAATGTGTGAAGCATTCCTTTCTGATTATCAATTTAATCTTGCACCAAAGACAGTTTAGTAATAAATGACTTTTAAGTAATACTGGCACAATTTTTAAAAAGCTTCTCATAATGTTCACACTCCTCTTTTTTGCAAAAAAAAATCATAAAATCTGCAATGTTTATGAGATGAAATATGCCATGAGTTTGTTATTCAATGCTCACACATATAGATACACATATGTGTATTCATACATATATGTATGTATATATAATATACATAGTTATAGTCATATGTTTATAAAACTATATGTAGTTATAATTATTTAGCTTATTAATTAACTATATTGATATATAGTTGTAGTTATAGGGTTCTAGTTGTAGAACTACATACATATATATAAAACTACATATACTTTATTTCTAAATAAATATATATGCATTGGTCTTAACTATGCATACGTACATGCATATATAGTCATTTATATGACCATAAAAGAAAAGGATGTGAATAAACTGCAAAAGAAGAACTACAAACTATTAATAATAGTCATTTAAAGAATGCTCCAAATCAATAATAAGAGAAATGCAAATAAAAACAAACCTTAGCTTTCACCTTACACCCTGAAAATTACGAAGATGACAAAAAGGTGGGAATAGTTAATGTTAGAAGAATTGTGGGAAGATAGGCACAGTAGTGCATTGCTGGTGAAGCTGTGAATCAATACAACCATTTTGGAAAGTAATTTGAAATTATGCAAATAAAGTGATTAAAATGAACATACCCTTTAAACCCAGAGATTCCGTTATTGAGCTTATGCCACGAGGAAGCTATTGATAAGAAGAAAGTCTCCATATATACCAAAATATTTATAGCATCACTTTTTTTTCTGTTAGCAAAGTATTGGAAATAAAGGAAATGACTATCAACTGAGGAATAATTAAATAAATTATGGTACATGAATGCAATGGAGTATTAATATGTTGTAAGAAGTGATGAATTTGGTGAATGCAGAGAAACATGGAAAGATCTATGTGAAATGATGGAAAATAAACCAAGTAGAGCCAAGAAAACAATATACACAATAACTACAATAATGCAAATAGAAGTAAGAACCACATGTATATAAAATCAAAAGCAAATTTTGCAAAATTCTAAGAAACAAGCATGGCTTGACAAAAGAGATGAGAAGATACTCCCAATCCACTCCCTTGCAGAGATGGGAAGTATACAAGTATTGCACATAGCACATATTTTCAGACCTTTTCAATGTATTGATAACTTTTGCTGAATTTTCTTTCCCTCTTCTTCTTCAGGGTTATTTTTTTTGGTCTTTAAAAATACTGTTTGTTTTATGGGTTGGCTTTGTGGGAACAGGAGGAAGAGCAATACTGGGGGAAATTATGGTGATGTAAAAATAAAAGACAACTATACAAACAATAAAAGAGAAAAAAGTTACTTTATATAAACTAACTCACTTGAACTATGTACTACATGAATTATTGTCACTATTTTACAGATGAAGAAACTATTCTTAGAAAGATTTAGTCATTTCTCTCAAGCCACATAGGTAATACATATTAGATGTTATATTTGAACCTAGGTCCTCCTAGGTTCCACACTCTATCCACTATACCAAGATGCATCACTAAGAGATGGTACTTTGGTTGCATGCCTATTTATTTTTCTTCACTAAAATAAGTAATGCATATCAAATTCAGTTACAAGAAAAAAATGGGGTTTAGAGCTAAAAATATGCAGCTAGTAGAGCTTAATTAAGTGCAGCTTAACTCTGGGTTAAGAACTGTCTTAAAGGCAAACCTTCGAATACTTTTGGGAGATTTCACTTTCTTTTTAGTTGAATATCCTTTCTCAGTATATGCTCAATGGAAAAATTTAAGTGATTTGGTCAAATAGGTCTACTGAATGCAAACTTCCCTAGCAGAAGACCATTTAATGATTTAATCTTCCCATTCACAAAGTTGTTGCTATGGAAACTGGGTGAACCAGACTAGAATCCTCCAGTTTGGGAGGTATTGCCCTTAGCCTTGGACAGACTTCTAGAAAGAAGCTGGAGGATGGTGGCAGAGGAAGCATAGTGCAGGGTGATGGAGGATCATGATAGGGAGTTCCTGGGACATCATCGGATTGTTGGTATGGAGAAGAGCTATGACCAAGAATGAAGGATAGTGGAGGCTAACTAGATTAGAAGCTAAGGAGTAGTCTGAGTTCAGTTGGCAAATACATGACTATATAAAATAGAAGGAATGAGATGGTGATCTGTAGGTTCTGAAGCCAGTGAAGAATACCAACATGACTGACAATGAAGTTTTCCCCTGCCTTTCCTCCCCATTCTTCCAGTAAGGAATCATTTCCCTCTCCAAGTTTACCAGTCAATCCTTTCATTACTTCTTGTTTGTTTCCTCGTGCGCAGCTGCTAGGCAGAACTACCAGCATTAGGAAGTTTTGGTTTCCCTGTTTACATTCACATCCATGCTATTTAAAATGACAGAAAAATTTAGTGTGCCTGTTCAGTTATTAAATTGAGAGAGAGAGGAAAGAGAGAGAGGCAGAGGGTGGGGATGGAAGGCAGGTCAACTAACGTGGCAGAAGACAATTGTTTTCCCTAACTAAAATCCTAGAGAGAGTGTCTATGCAATTTATTAGTAAAGTATTAAAAATAATTCAAACCCTAGATTTAGTCTCCTTTTTATGAACCCAGAATGAAATTAAGAAGGATGAGCTAAGGAAAGCTTTAGCCTGAAGATACCTTAGGACAATTGGTTCTCTTTTGCCAATGGGATAGGGAGAAGTGACGTTGTCTATGGATTAGTATAGAGTCTTATATGAGGCCATAACACATTAGTGTCCAAATACTTAGAGCTGAGATTTCTGTCATTAATCACTGGCTCCCTCTATTGGTTAGATGTGGAAACTGCACCTGAGGCTTACTATTTTATTTTTCCTTTTCCTTCACGGTCATTGAAGCCACACCGGCAGTCTGTAAAAAAAAAAAAAAAGAAAAAAAAAAGAAAAGAAAAGAAAGAAAGAAAGAAAGGAAGAAAGAAAGAAAGAAAGAAAGAAAGAAAGAAAGAAAGAAAGAAAGGAAAGAAGGAAGGAAGAAAAAGAAAAGTCTGTTTTTCTTCTCTTTTTAAGCCGAACATATTTTTGGTCTAGAATTTCTTGATGCATTTTTAAAGATTTTTTTCTTTCTTCCGTTTTCCTTTTTCAGATATTCCATATTTATTTGTTGATTTTTTTCCATTTCTTATATTTTAGATCCTGTGAATTTTTTTCTTTTTTCTTTTAACTCCAGTGGCTATTTCCTTTCCTCATGATCAATCCACTGCATTCATAGAAGAATTATAATGCAAAGTGCTTGTTTCAATGCTGCTGAGTATCTTAAGTCTATATTAATGAAACTTTATTGAACTGATTAAAAATGTTACTCTTTTCTCTGGAAATTGATCCCTAGGCACTCACTACAAGCAACATAACTTGGATTGTCTCTCTCTTGGTCTTTTTGAAAAGTCTTCTGGTTGACTTCTGCTGAATTAGCATGAAACAACATTGTAACTATCTCTCATTAGAGTATTGCCAAACCAACATTCTTATATCACTTAGGCTTGGGGGCATTGTGCACAGTATCAGGATAACATACACATTTTAAATACTTTATTTTTTTCCAATTACATGTAAATAAATTTAATATTCATTTTTCAAATTCTCTCCCTCTCTCCCTCCATTTACCCCTCATTAAGAAGGCAAACAATTTGATATAGGTTATACATGTACAGTCATGCAAAACATATTTCCACATTAGTTATGTTGTGAAAGAAAACACAGAAAAAAAACCCTAAGAAAAATAAAGTTAAAAAAAGAGGGCTTTGATCTGCAGACTTCATGAGTATTTTCTCTGGAGGTGGATAGCATTTTTCTTCATAAGCCCTTTGGAATTGTCTTGGATTGTCGTATTGCTGAGAATAGTTAAGTCATTAGCAGTTGATCATCATACAATATTGCTGTTTCTGTGTACAATGTTCTCCTGGTTCTGCTGATTTCACTTGGCATTAGTTCATGTAAGTCTTCCCAAGTTTTTCTGAAAGCATTCTGCTCTTCATTTCTTATAACACAACAGTATTCTCTCACAATCGTATACCACAACTTATTCAGCCATCCACAACTGATGGACATCCCCCAATTTTCAATTCTTTGCCACCACAAAAAGGGTTGCCATAAATATTTGTGGGCATATAGATCCTTTTCCTCTTTTTTCAAATCTCTTTGGGATACAGACCTAGTAGTGGTATTGCTGGGTCAAAGGGTATATACAGTTTTATAGCCCTTTGGGCATAGTTCCAAATTGCTCTCCAAAATGGTTGAATTGGTTCACAACTCCAACAGTGCTTTAGTGTCCCAATTTTCCCACACCTTTTACAACATTTGTCATTCTTTGTTTTTTTGCTATATTAGCCAATTATCAGACCTATCAAGGTCTGGAGTGGTAGCTCAGAGTTGTTTAAATTTGCATTTCTCTAATCAATAGTGAGCTAGAGCAATGCTTCTTAAACTGTGGGTCATGATTCCATATAGGGTAATGAAAAATTTGGCAAAAGTAAAAAGTTTCTGAATGTGCAACAACCAAAAATTAATCAAAAATCAAACATGTAATGAATCTGAAGAGTTTCTGGTAGTGCCTGACCATATCGTATCGCACAATTTCACTGAAGCCTTGGTTCTGAACACCCAACATGTGCACTTTGCACTATACATGCCATCATGCCCGTGCAGCTCCAATGGACACTGCCAAAATACAAAAGGAGGTTGTGAGTGGAAAAAATTTTAAAAGCCCTGATTTAGAACATTTTTTCATATAACTATAAATAACTTTGAGTATAAATAGCTTTGGTAACCTAAAGGGTTATATTCAATTTTTCTGGGAAGGTTATTCTTGGTTGGAATCCTAGCTCCTTTGCCCTCAGAATATCATGTTCTAAGCCCTCTTATCCTTTAAGGTGGAAGCTGCTAAATCTTGTGATCTTTACTATGGCTTCCCAGTATTTGAATTGTTTCTTTCTTGTTGTTTGCAAAATTTTCTCTTTTACATAGGAACTCAAGAATTAGGCTATACTATTCCTGGGAGTTTTCATTTTGGGATCTCTTCTAGGAAGTGATTGGTGAAGTCTTTCAATTTCTATTTTACATTCTGATTTTAGGATATCAGGACAGTTTCTTTTGATAATTTCTTGAAATATGATGGCTAGGCTATTTTTTTGGATCATGGCTTTCAGGTAGTCCAGTAGCTCTTAAATTACCTCTCCTTAATCTATTTCCAAGTCAGTTGTTTTTCTGATGAGATATTTCATATTTTCTTCTTTTTTTTTTCTTCTTTTGGTTTTGTCTTATTGCTTCTTGATGTCTCATAGAGCCTTCCATTTGCCCAGTTCTTATTTTTAAGGAATTATTTTCTTCAGTGAGCTTTTGCACCTCTTTTTCCATTTGTCCAATTCTACTTTTAAAGGACTTCTTTTCTTTAGTTGAGTTTTGTAGTCCTTTTTCCATTTGACCGATTCTGTTTGACCAATCCACATTTTTCTTTGAGGCTTCTGAAGCAGCAGTTTTGACTTTGTTGTCTTCTTCTGAGTTTGTGTTTTGACCTTTCCTGTTACCACAGTAACTTTCTATATCTTTTTTTTTTGGTTTCCTCATTTTTCCAGCTTATTTCTTGACTGTTTAACTTGTTAGTGTTAAATATTAATGTTAATGTTAAAATTGGGCTTCATGGGGACATTGTTCAAGCTTCAGGTTTTTTGTACTGCTGTTTTCAGAGCTAATTCTGGGAGTCTGGAAGCTTTCAGTTTTTCCAAGGTGATATGATCTAAGGAGAGTTATGGTCACTGCTTTCCTGGCCTGCACTCTAGTTTGTGAAGGACTACAAGTATTCTCTCCTTTCTGGAACTGTGGCCATGGTCAATGCTCCCCTGTGGCCACATGCTCTAATGTGCTAGTGCTCCTCCTTGCCCTCATACTATCACCCTGAACTATGTATTGGCAATGCATCAGAGTCCTGCACCCAGTGCCAGCCAAGGGTCCCCTGTACCCTTCTTCTGACTGGTTTTCTAACCCACTTCCAATCTGTGGGCTAAGAACTCTGAAAGCCACTGCTGGTGATTCAGTTTGCCCCCAAGGTCTGCTGCCAGCTTGGCCTGCTCTGCACTGTGCTCCACTGTCACCCCAATGAGACAAATCTTTCCTGCCAACCTTCTAAGTTGTCTTGGGTTAGAAAATTATTTCATCCCATTCTTTTGTTGGTTCTGTCACTCCAGAATTCATTTTGAGACATTATTTTCAGGTTGTTTAGAGTGGAAATTTGGAGAGCTCAAATGAGGCCTTACTCAGCCATCTTGGATCTGCCCTCCAAATACATACCTTTCATAACGTTAATAAGGGAACAGCTGATGGAGAAAAGAAAAATAAATCACTCAAGTATTAGGAATATTTCCATCTAATTCAAACAAGTCTTTGCAAGTTTGGCAATATTCAGTTACTGTTATTCTTTTGGGTTGAGTATATCAAACTAGTTAACTGGAACTTCTTGGGGTTCATGCCTCCTCCACAGCATCATCACATCTCAGCTCAGTTCTTCTTACCACTTAGTAATCTTCACAAGAAAAAGCCAGAGACATGTCACATTCTCTAAGCATAGGTTCCCCTCAGGGTTCTGTCCTGGCTCTGTTTTCTTCTCTTTTCTCTCTATACTACTTCACTTGGTGATCTCATCACCTCTCATGGATCTGATCACCATCTTTATGCAGATGATTCTGCAATCTACCTATACCTTCCTAAACCCTCTGCTGACCTCCAATCTCACATTTCCAAGTTCCTTTCAGACATCTAGAACTGGATGTCCAGTAGACATCTTTAAACTGGACATGTCCAAAACTGAACTCATTATTTTTCCCCTTAGACCCTCCTCCCAACCCCAACATCTTTATTACTGTCAAGGGCAACACCATCCTTTCTGCTCTGAGACTCAAAACTTAGTTGATATCCTTGACTCTTCACTATCTCTCACTGCCCAAATCGAATCTGCTGCCATGGCCTGATTATTTCATCTTTGCAATATTCTTTGAATATGATCCCATTTTCCTCCCATACTGATGCCACCTTAGTACAGGCTCTCATTGCCTCATGCTTGGACTAACATAATAGCCTCCTAGTGAGTCTGCCTGTCTCAAGGTTCTCCTCACTCCAATCCAAACTCCTTTCAGCTGCCAAAGTGATTTTCCTAAAGTGCAGATCTGACCACATCACCTCTTTATTTGATAAATGCCAGTGGCTACCTATCATCTTCAGGATAAAATACAAAATCTTCCATTTGGTGTTCAAAGCCCTCCATAACTTAATGTCCTCTTCCAGTCTTTTTATACCTTGCTCCCCACAACATACTCTGATCTAGTGATACTAGGCTCATTGCTATTCCTCCACTAAGACATGCCATCTCTCTGGTAGAGGCATTATTTATGGCTGTCCCCCATCCCTGTAATGCTCTCCCACCTCATCTCCACCAATAGGCTTCCTATAAGTCCAACTAAAATCCTGTCTTCTACAAGAAGCCTTTCCTAACTTTTTGTAATTCTAGTGCCTTCTCTCTTTTAAATATTTCTTATTTATCTCGTATGTAGCTTGCTTGAACATGTTTGTTTGCTTATTGTTTCTCCCATCAGATTGGGAGCTCCTTGAAGGTGATGATTGTCTTTTACCTTTTTTCACCAATATTTAGCACAGTGCCTGAAGCATAATAGGTGCATAATAGGTGTTTAACTGATGTTTTTTGACTGACTGATCATCCTATATTAACAAGAGAAGGATACCTTTAATGTAATGAACATTTACACAATGCCAGTCTTAATGCATACTTTCAGAACTATAAAATGGACCATACCAGATTTGGAAAGCATCCTAAGAAAAATTGGTAAAATAATAATAAAACACAGGCTCATTACCCTAAGGCAACTGCATAAACATTAACATTTCCTTGACAAAAAGAAGGAGAATGTTGATAGACATTCTTACAGCCTACAATAAATAGGTTAAAATTTTCTTGGAATAAGCTGATACCAGATCTTCACCAAATAACAGCAAAGGATAACAAGAGCATGCCTCTGATTTTTTTGAATATAACCAAAAGAGATTTACCTTAGGATATATGCTATAAAAAACCCTAAGATACAAGAATGGAATTGAAAATCTCTTCATGAATTATATCTGTATGTACTCAGTCAAGGATATGTTAATAAGAAGCAACAAAGAAATCTTTGAGTCCTGTGGATTTGTTTCATGAATGGAGGGGTTTTAAATGGCAGTTTCAGAACTAGGTGATTGCCATTAGAAATTACAGAATGTTTAAGCAGCCCAAATTTATGATCAATGTAACTTCTCCCTTGTCCCTCTCAACAAAAGATGTCACCTATTTTGTGGAGATCAAGGCCCATCTAAGGAATACCATGAGTCATCCACCATACTTTAAAACACCTAATCTATTCTTCCTTTGATTTTCAGAGGATGAGGTTGCTTTTCTTCTTTACAAAGCTGTAATACCTCTTCCTGTGGCTTTGCTTTCATCCTCTGCCATCTCTTATAGCACATTGGCTCCAACAGTCACTCCTTTTTTCTCTGAAATTTTCACTCTCTCCTCTACTGGCTCCTTCCACTCTGCCTCTGCCAAGGTTTCTTCTATCATTTAAAAAATCTTCTCTTGGTCCTGCTACCCTATTCTTTCTTTCTGACCCCCCCCATTGAAAAACTTCCACACTTAACCCCAATTGCCTAAAAAAACCCCAAAACACTTCCAGAAAGAGTATACTTTATCAGACACTTTATCAGACACACTTGCATGTTCCCTCCGCATCACTCTTCTAAAACTATCCTCTAAAAGATCACTAATGACACAAATCCAATAGCTTTCCCACCACTCTTAATTCTTCTTGTCCTATATCTCTGTAGCAATGTTTCTTCAATTGAATTCAATTAATAATAATAATGCACATTTATACCAGTGCTTCAAGATTTATGAAGCACTTTTATCACAATAAAACTGTGAAACAGGCATTGTGTGTTTAATAATAATAAAATAGCTAGCATTTACATAGAGCTTTTTAAAGGTTTGCAAAGTGCTTTACAAGTATTATTTCATTTTATCCTCACAACAACTCTGAGAGGTAGTTGTTTGTATTATCCCCATTATCTCCACTGATAAGAAAATGGAAGCAGAAGGAGGTTAAATGATTTTCCCAGGGTCATAAGACTGAAATTGAACTTGTCTTCCAGACTCTAGGTCCATAACTCTATCCACTGTCTCACATATTTGCCCTAATGGGGAATAAATAAATGATTTTACTCTTTCCCATTACTTTCCCCATCTGTGGGACCCTGAGCCACTTCTAGTTGTCCATGTGTGTTTTAGTTCAGAGTTAAAGGACTTGGAGCTTTGGTATGATGTAGTAAAAACCAAATGATACCTTAAGGGTCTCCCACCTTCTTATAATGACAGAGGAGGAATGAGCTGTATTAATTTAAAATAAGAGGAAACTTCTACACTCTCTCCTTTTTGTACCACCTCCAAAATAAATGGCATTTCTCTCTCTCTTTCTCTCTCTGTCTCTGTCTCTGTCTCTCTCTCTCCCTCAGCAGAAATGGTTACTGCTCATTTGTTTCATAAAAAGACTGCTATGATGTATTCTTTCTATATTTTTGCAAAAAATGTACTTTGAGCATTTGGTATGTAGGCCAGCTTTTACCAAGCCTCTGGCATTTTGTATGTTGCTAGGTATGCAGGGAGAAAAGACTTTTGATTAGCAGACAAAATACTGAGTCCAACACTTTGTGCAATGTATTTTAGGTAAGACTAGACAACCCAAGAAGGCATAGTCCACACGGAAGACATTAGAAACCTGCTTCTAGGAGACTGGAAGACTGGAGCATGGATGAACATTCTGCATTGGCCTGTCGTGTGGTTGGGCCTTTTCTGATTTGCTTTCTAGATGGATCTAGATGGCTCTAGATGGAGTGAGGAGAGCCTTGAGACAGGCAGACTCACTAGGGGGCTATTATGTTAGTCCAATTTTAACCTACTTATTGTAGCCTGTAAGAATGTCTATCAACATCTAGATGGATCTAGATGGTCTTCAAAGTAGGCTGATTAAGTAGTGGTAGAGAACTTTTGCCCTGTTTGAGTCTGAGGGCAAAAAAAATCTCCTTCACTCATACTAAGTGGTGAGGGGAAAGGGCCTGAGGGCCATCTTCTCTACCCCACCCCTCCCTGAAGTCATGTGGTCCCAAGAAATAGGCCTGAGTTTTTGACCTGTTCATTCATTCTTTTTCATCCTAGGTGTAGGGAGCAGCGTACACTATAGCTCAGAATCCAGGAATCCAGGCTGATCTTAATCTCAGAAGACTTGCCAAAGGAGAAGGCTAATTGACTGGAACCTTAAAAAGCCATACAATAATTTCTATCCAAGTACCAGAATTATTCTGTTGTTTTCAGATAAGGAGCTGAGAAGAGAAATGAGAGGAAAGAAGAAAATGGCTACAGTGGAGAGGAGTGAAAATGTTAGGGGGCTGCAGCTGGGTGATGAAGGGCATTTGACAAGTGTACTAAAGGTATGTGACCTAGAATTGTTCTGTAAGAAAATGAAGAAAGGAAGAACAGAAGCAAACTGTGCTAAGCATTTTACAACTATCATCTCATTCTATCCTCACAACAATCCTGGGAGAAGGTGCTTTATTTTTACAGTTGAGGAAACTGAGGGCAACAGAGATGTCTTTCCTAGGATCATACAGCTGTCTGAGGCTAGATTTAAATTTCCTGACTCCAGGTCCAGCTAGCTGCTTATAATGATGTCAGAGAAGGTTATTAATTCTGCAGGAACAATATTATATGCCTCAAATGATGCCATAAGAGCTATTCTGCAGGAAAGATTTTAAAAAGGGGAAGTTAAATAAATGATAGTTTCTGGACTTTATAGTGGTTACAATTCATATTGATGAATACAATTAATACATTTTGATACTATAGTTCAATAACATTAATGGAATATTTCTACAACCTTACGTGACCCAAACTCTCCTTGTGCTTTGACATTGCCTCATCTTATAATCATGCACATGTTGTTACTTCTGCCTAAAACACACTTCCCTTACCTCATTGTAATATAACCTCACTGTAATATAACCACCACTTATAGACATCTGTACCAATCCTTCAAGGTCACCTTTAAATGTCACCTCATGGGTGAATCCAACTAAAAGTGTTTTTCACTCTTCCAAATCATAGAGCCCTTTCTGTGTGCCATTCTTTTCTATACTTACATAGTCCTTTGCATTGTCATTATTGTATACATATGTTATTCTCTTCATGAGACTGGTTTTTTTTATTATATTTGTACCTTTGCTGCATCTTCTATAGTGCTTTCTACACAACAGAACTCAATGAGTATTTAGTGAATTAATTTAATAAATTAACAAGTTTGGTCCCATTCTTCTTACATTCCTTTTTGACACATTTCTTTCTAGGGTTTGAAGGAATCTTTATTTCAAGCCTTTACGTATTTAAATTTTTTTTTGCAAAAACTTGGTATCTCTCTGGGGAAAAGAGAAGAGCATTTCACTTCATTACCTTTAACTCATTAACATAACTATTACCTTTCATTTCATTAAGAGGGTTTTAAACCAAGGAATCTTTCTGAGGACAAGTGGTTCAGAAGGACTGATGCTGAGAACAATTTTAGTATCTAATGGTTGAGAGAACATTAATATGTCCTCTCAACAGTTTGCTTTTTTATCAAACTGTAGTCCATTGACTATCGATGGCTTAAAAAGGGTTTTTGGTAGCCAGAGCTAGATTGGCTCATTCACAATCTGGGTGAAGTCTATGAATATTTTTTAAAATAAGCATTATATTTAGCAATGTGGGTCAATCTGTCCTTTGAAACTAATGTAGAAGTCAATGAGATGACAGGCCTGTGAGTCCTGTTTGTGGTTTTAGTGCAAGTTCTATAATGTCCTCTCAGTGATACCACAATACAATACAAGAACAATAATAAATATTGTGAAATAAGCTTTTCAAAATAACAAGTCTTATTGCTGTGTGAAATTTACAGAATCCCCCTTTGACCTACTGAATGCATACTTCTTGATTATCTTACCTTAACCCAAAAAAGAAAAGAATAGACCTTTGGGGAGGCAAATAAAAAAGAGGTCAAGGGAAATTCTGCATGTAGGTGCACACATTGACAATGTTCTTTGTCTATATTTCTTCTAGATATTTCCTTTTTCTTACTCCTACTTAGTCCAATGGCATTTTAACTTTGCCCTAGCTAATGCTGTGGCATTTTTTACATTTCTGCAATAACTTCTACACAGAATCCTAATATGCGCTAATCAATTGTTGGCCACCCTTCATAGGAGCTGTTTTCAGCATGTTCTTCTTCCTACTTTCTCCTTTTCCCTCTTCTTTACATCTTTTCACCTCATCCTAATTCTAATGCTGATCTTTGACCCAGGTGGCTATGTTTCCTACCCTTTACTTTGCACTGAATTGCCCTCTCAGAGTATCCAGAGGAGCCCTCACAAACCTGAGGTGCCATTAATATGTTGAGGCAAGAAGTACTGAGTTCAAGTATTAGAAACTGAATTTTAAGGAGAATACTAACCTGCTGTTCTCTCCTTCCACTGCTAGTTGCACTTTATGGAGCTAAGTACTAACTGAAAAGTGTAGGTAAGGGTGTTTTGTAATAGATGGCTGACCAATCTTGTCAAAACTCAGCGATTTTTTTCAAAATCTAAAATACAAAAATTCTTACTAGTCACTTGAGACAACCTAAATTGACATCATAGGGCTTACAGGTACAAGGGCACTATTTGGGAGGAACTGTGCAAAGTTCATGTGATAATAGAATAGACTTAGAACTGAAAGGGAAATTAAGAGGCCAGCTAGTCCACTCCCCACCTCCACTTTACAGATGAGGATACTGAGGCCCAAAGAGGCTGAACTAATTGCCGTAGTCTTACAAGCAATGACAGAGCTAGGGTGTATCTGACTCCAAAGGTATGTTCTTATCATTGAATCATGTTATGTTGATTTGATGAATTTTTAGTCAGCAAATTAACAGATATGTTGAGCACCTTCTGTATAGATAGCACTGGGCTAAGTTCTGAGGAGGATTCCAAAAAATCATCATCTGTTCTGGTCCTTAAGGACTTTGTAGTGTTGGTAGGAAGGTAAAAAAAGTAAAAGGCAAAACTTTTAACAGACAGTGAATGCCAAGGGAATGGCATCAGCAGTAAGGGGTCAGGGGAAAGAGATAATGGACTTCTCTCCACTACAATCAGTTTTTCCTATAATTAATCTATGACAATGAAGCATTTCATTATATCTTTTAAAAGCGACTGTCTGCAAAACTACGGACTTTAGGTTTTTTCCCCCCAGAGCCACTGGAGGGCTCCCTGCTTTAAGTTTTGCAAATTAACTCCAGCTATCATCTATATGCAGATGGCTTTTTAAATTTCATTCTGAAGTTTTATGGAAACTATCAGGCTTTTGAAAACCTGGTGAGTGAATGTGTCATGTCTCAAAAAGTGGGATGAATCACATTTAATTGGTGCTGTATTGAAAGTCAGCTATGGTTAGAGATCATGTAAGGATGTTATCACAGAACTCCTCCTGTACACCTGAGGTCAGGCCTCCCACACCCTATGACTGCATTTGAGCCCACACTGAATTCATTTAATACACTTGATGTTCCTGACCCATAGCACTGCTAAGAAGCAGCTTATCTATTTCTGTTTTCTACTGCTTTCTCCACCCTAGCCTCAACTTTTTTGTAGTCTTGGGATAAGGTTCCAAATGCCCCAACAACTGCTGATGGGTATGACTCCAGAAGAGGATCTCCCTTAGACTCATTATGGGGAGACTTTCCTCAATGTTGTTATGAAGGTGTGGATCAGTAGAGGATCTGGGGAAGGGATATCACTGATACCATTAGCTCTTTCTCAGGCCCTCCCACCCTAATAAAATGGTAAGTGGGCAAGCAGAACTGTGAAATAGTAGAAAGCAAGCATCTGGAAAGCTTGCTTCTACCATGGTGTATTGTGAGATTAATGTTTATTACCTTAATAAGATAGTAGATTGCAGAAGAAGCAAAAAGCCTCATTGTGCTTGTGATAACCCAGCATTGAGAGAAGCAAATTCACAACACGATCAGATTTAAACATCAACTACTTGCTTGTCTGAAACCCATTCTCACTGGTGGTCCATAGCAAGAGTTAGTTGGGAACATACTCTTCACCAAAGTAAATAACAGTATCAACATAAACAACTTATAACCAGCATAATTTGTTAATTCGTGGACTATCTCATGCTAGTACCTTGCCTCAGAGATTATCTCTGAGTTATACTGTAAACATGTTATTTGTATATAGTTGTTTGCATGTTGTTTCTGCATTAGACTATGATGTCCTTAAGGGCAGGGATTATCGTTTTCCTTTCTTTGTATACCCAACACTTAGAACAGTGCTTAGCACACAGTGAGTGCTTAATAAATGCCTTTTGACTTATTGCTATTGACCTCTTCAAAAAAACAGAAAGAAAGAAAAAAATAAGATAAGAAAGTTTGCCACCCTAGCATAACTGACTCCATTTTGTTCTAAACTTCTATTTTGTGATTGAGTCATTTTAAGTAAGTTGTTTCTCTATAGCTGTTTTTCAGTAATAAGATAACCACTTGTATGGTATGACATAATAAACAAATGTGTGTTTAAACAACTGATAAGTATATGTTGTCATATATATTATATATAAGTTTTATATATAGAACAGATCATCAATAGAAAATATTATAAACAGATTTACAAGTAGTTGATGTAATAAACTACCAATTAGAGGATGTGGTAAACAAATTAGGAACACCCATAGATAAAAACCTGCTGGAGGCCCCAGCTTCATGAACACGCTCTAAGAAGGGGCAATCTCCATGTTCAGGTATTCTGTTTCCAGAGGCTGCTGAGTCAGAACTGAGAATGCATTCAAAAGGCACCAACAAGATAAATAAAGCATTTTCTCTTTCTGGCTGCCTTTGAGTGAAAAGTAAGCCTCCAGATGAAGAGAGAAACCTTTAACTCTCACTCTACATTTTTTTCCCTCCCTTTCCTCATTGCCAGGTGGTGCCTGACCTTGCTGTCCCTGTTGTGTCTATTCTTTCCTGCATTAGATGAATGAATACTGAAGATAGAATGTACTAGTTCGGAAAAGTGAGTCTCCAGAACTCCAGAAACTGTAGTTCAGATCAGAGTTTGTGGGTTGTCAGCACAGCAAGAAGAACAACCAGGACCCACTCCAGTTAATTGATTCTGTAGCCAAAATGCTAGGTTATATCCTTTTTCTTACTTGTTTTCATTTTGAAGTCTAATCTAATTTTTTAAAGGAGCACTTCATTTTCCCTGGTAATCTAGACTCTCCAAAGCTGGAGCCTTAACCAATCAACAAGCATTTATTAAGTGCCTACTATTTTCTAGGTACTCTGCTAGGTACTAAAGATACAAATACAAAGGAGGAAAACCATTTCTATTTACAAGGATCCATGGGAAGTGATGACGTGGCTCCAAGGTGGGAGTGACTAATTGATGAGAGAGTGGCACATTTACCTATCACCCATTAGAAACTCTCTTCTGCGTCACCTCTTCCATTCTTATAGTTATTTTCTATGGTTTCTTGCTTGGCACTTATAAATATACAATTTTCTTCCTTCCCTTGTATTTGATTAGTTTATAGGATTAACATATACGTTCTTACCAAACTTTGTTTGGTGTACTCTACCCATTACTGGTAGCCCTTCATCCCTTTATTTCCAACTCTGGTTCAGAAAATCACATACTATTTTAACTTTCTAACTTCCTTCCTACTGCCCTAGTTCCTCAGGGCAGTTATAAGTTAAACTCAACCTGGGCTGTTCCCAGTAGCTGTTCCTTTCAGAAAATTCTCTACCTTTGTCCCCAGCATATTCATTTCTGACCCCCATATCATTCCATGCCTGCAGCAGGTGAGGCTAGACTTTGCACTCTAGGATAATGACCAGTGAGTAAAGATCCCTGCCCAACCCCTTTTCATTTTGGTTGGAGCACAATCAGAGGTAGTCAGAAGGAAAAGGCACTCATGGGTAGTTATCTTCATTACATATTTCATTACTTCACCTTTCCTGAAAACTCACCCCCATTCAATCAAAAGTGCCACTATCTTTTCAATTACCCAGGTTTGCAGCCTAGGTGTTATTCGCAAGTCCTCACTTTCAGTCACCTCCTCCACCCCATATCCAAGTGGTTATCAAATCCTGTCCTTTATATTTTTATAGTATTTCTCACATTGTCCTCTTCGTTCCACTCACATAGCCATCATACTGGTTCAAGTTTTCCTTGCTTATTCTTTGAACTGTTGCAATTCCCTGCGAATTTTTCCCTCCTTCTTCAAGTTTCTCCCCACTCTAATCCATCCTCTATACTCTAGACAAAGTGATTTTCTTAAAGCCCAGGTCTCTCTATATCATTCTACTATTCTAGTGGTTCCCCATGGACCTCATGATCAGCTATAAGCTACTTTTTTTGTTATTTAAAGCCCTTCACAATTAAGTTCAAAGCTACCTTTCCAGTTTTGTTAAACATTACTCTCTTTCTTGTACTCTATTGTCCAGGCGAATTGGCCATATTCCTTATATGGCCAATTCTCCTACAAAATTCCTACAAAAAGACAACTAAAATATCCAATCATCAATAGGAAATTAATATATGCTATCACTTATTAATTAGAATTTTGTGAAAAAAGAGAAATGGATTTATATGAAACTTTTTTGTTGAATTGTAACCAGTGAATTCATTTTTACTTGTTTTTAAATGCTATGTAGAAAATATTTACACTTACAGAAACCTTAAATCATTCTCTGAAAAATGATTTGATCATTTCACTGTTGTAACCTATTTATGGTTGTATTGTGTATCTTTCAATTTAAAAATATCTAAACAAGACAGTTACTTGCTTCAAAAAGCATGTTGATCGACGTAAATGAATAATTACCAGCAATAGTTATTATTTACCAGAATTTCCCATCCCCAGGACACACAGGGATTTTTTTTAAACAATGGAGTATATTCAATCACATAATTGTTCTGACTAAAAAAATATTAATAATATTTTCCTGGGAACAAAAGGGTTTATACTATTAAGAAATTAAATAAAATATTTTATCTTTATAATACTTCAAAAATTGTGTATATGTTTTATAATATGTATGATAGCAGCAAGTAAATATAATTTACAGATAAATTTATGGAAATACATTAGAAATTAATGCTCAAAAATGTTATGATAAGGTACACTATAAAAAAAAGTTTGTCAACCGTTGACATAGTATATGGAGCAGCATCCTTTACCTTATACCTTCTTTCCTAAAGAGTCCAGCTTATACTTTGAGCAGACAGATATTTATTTAACTACAGAAGAAAGGCAAACATTGTACACTCTACATAAGTGATAAATTTTTTCCCCCATAGTCCTGATAAGTTCTAGAAGCAAAATTGTCTGCCTTTTGTTATTCTTATTAAGTAAGAACATAGAAGTTCTGGCTATTACAGGAGACAGCATGATCTGGTTGATAGAGCCACCTTAGCTTGGAGTCCCAATTTGATATGATCATCAGTAGATGAGTTACTTAATGCTTCTAAAACTATTTCTCAAACTGTAAAATCAGAGGGTTGGTTGTATTATATGATTTTTAATGTTGCTTCCAGCTCTGAATCCTATTATCTCTGAAACCAGCAGATGGCACTATGACTCAGGGTCTGCCAAAAGAATTCACTCCTCTAGCGCCTACTTTCAGAACTTTTAACAACCTGAATCAAGACTCCATAACCATGTGAGTCATATCTCCTGTATTTAGGAGCTTATAAAGTAAATAATAAAAAAGACCAAAACCATGAGAGTCTGTCATGATCACTGCTCAGAACTCTCAACCACAACAATGTTATATTGCTATACTGTTTAGTTCTGTGTATTCCCAGATATTCACTTCCTTCCTCCATTGCACTCCCTTTATCCAATTAATTGATCTAAAGCATTGGCAGTTTATGACTGATCGTAGTTTTATGTGATACAAAATCAGGAATTCCTAATCAGGTATAGAAGCAGCTTAAAGAAATAAATTGTGGGAGCAGCTAGGTGGTGCAGTGAATAGAGCTCTGGCATCAGAGTCAGAAGGACCTGAGTTCAAATCCAGCCTCAGATACTTAAAGCTTACTAGCTGTGTGACCTTGGGCAAGTCACTTAACCCTGATCGCCTCACCAAAAAAAAGAAAAAAAAAGGAAAAAAAATACATTGTATAAGAAGTGCCAGCTGATGGTATATTTAAGAGAAGGGAAAAGAATTAAATATTTGTTGTCTTTTTGCTGATCTCAAGGAGGGACCACAGCTAGACTTGTCAGTACATTACAGTTACACCCATCAGACTTCCCCACACTCCCTAGGAGTGGAGCTAAGCTCACAATACTCAGATTCTAGTTTCCTAATTCATATTGAATCCTTCTCTCTTTCTCTTTTTCTGCTTCTCTCTCCCTCTTTTTCTCTCCTTGTCTCTCTATTTCCCTGTCACTTTCTCTTTCTTTGTCTGTCTCTCCACCTCCTCTCCTTCACTCTTTCTTTACCACCATTGAATCACTGTCACTGTGCTTGCTCCACTCCTAAGCTAAACATCAATACTGAAGCTGAAGCTTAAATGCTTTGGTCATATAAAAAGAAAACGGGATTCATTGGAAAAGACCCTAATGTTGGGAAAGATTGAAGGTAGAAGGAAAAGAGGATGGCCGAGGGTGAGATAGATAGATAGTGTCATGGAAACAATGAATATAAACTTGGACAGACTTTGAGAGATAGTGGAGGGTAAAAAGGCCTGGCATGCTATGGTCCATGGAGTCACGAAGAGTTAGAAACAACTGAGTGACTGAACAACAACAACAACAGCGAAGCTAAACATCCTCTAAACTTCCTGCTTAGTCATTGGCTCAGCATCTTCAACTTATAATAAAATATTTTCCAGTTGAGAAGTTACCACCTTTTAGCTGGAGTATAAATGGAGTCCATTCAGCTGTTCTGGAATTTCTCTCTGACCTGAAGGGAAAATGGCCCCAATACCCAGCTATATTCCTAGGCCTCATTTCAGCTCTAAATTCATGATTTGTTGATTTTAAGTCTCTCCATATATATGGCTCTGAGGTCTGGTTCCATTTCAGAAACTCAGTGAAAACTCAAGGGGTAAGGTTACTAACAAAACTCAAGAGTTAGGGCTGGGCAGGGACCATAGCCAGGTCTCGCATTAGACTATCTCAAGAAGAAATCCAATAAATACCATTGACCTGAAAGCTTACCATCAATTTTCAAGAAGACCATTGATAAGAAAGAAAGTCCTGTATGCACCAAAAATGTTATATGGCAACAATTTTTTCTGATAGCAAAGAATTGGAAACAAAGTAGATATCCATCATTTGGGGAATGGCTCAACAAACTGTAGTACATGGATGTAATAGAATATTACTGTACTATAAGAAATAACAAATATGACGAATACAGAGAAGTGTGGAAATATCTATATGAACTGATGCAGATGAAGTAAGTAGAGCCAAGAGTACAATATACAGTATAATAACATGATAAAGCACAAGTATGGCTTGAAAGGAGAGGTATGAGACGACTCTCCATCTCATCCCCTTATAAAGATGGGAGGTCCTTGAGTGAATACTGCATATATTTTTAGACTTTTTCAATGTATTGATCAGTTATTCTGATTTTTCCTTAAAAATATTGTTTTATATTTTGACTTCATGAACAGGAAGAGAAAGAAGATAGAGAGAGAAATCATGGTGATGTAAAAAATTAAACAAAAACTTCTTTAAGAAAAAAAAAGAATGGCACAGGAGATAGAAATAGAAATGGTTCCTTGAAGGATTCTCAATCTATTGATATCAAACAGAAAATCACCAATTCCTGCAGCCCCATCTTTACAAGTCTACAGGTAATCAATTGATTTTAAGTCTCTCCATATATATGGCTCTGAGGTCTGGTAATCAATCATTTCATCAAGTAGCTTTTCAAAATGGGATTTTGTCTGGTCTACTAGGCAGAGTATGCAACCCCACTCAGGTCTCAGTTGCAGCATGATGCTCTTGTAGTTGGGTGTTAAGTGGATAAAAATGGGGGAGAGAAGGGGATAAGCATGAACTCCAAAGCCACTGCCTTAGGTTTGCCTACTCTGTTCACTATTAATTACTTAACTGATCAATAAAAGAAAAAAAAAGGAAACTTAATACCCACACAGCTTAGCTTTATTTGAAGTTCACTTTAAGCTAATCATTGATCTTTCTGCAAAGGCAGTACATGTGGGTTTCTCTGAATACTTTCAGTCAGTATGTTTGCACAAATACTTCCATGCTATTTAATACTGCTTCATTTGGGTTCATGCCCATCATTAGTCTGTCTCAAGAGAACTTCTATTATGGTGGACCTTTAGAAGAAACAAAATTGGCTAAAAAGTAAAACATATACACCTTTGGGACAGGGTACTTACTATATACCCTGGATTTGAAAGAAACTAAGTATAAACCAATTCGTAACAGTTATCAAACAGCTGAGGCTCTAACAGAAGCATGGAAATGGAGGGGGGAGAGAAAGATGTCATAAAAGATGCTTTAAAAAACCACACCACAACTGAGCAGCTGGGAGGAGAGGGTGAGACATTTCTTGAATCACAGCTCTGCCACTTTCCAGGCACATGTTCTTATGTTATATGTTAAGTCATCATTTAACTGAGCCTGTTGTCTCATCTATAAAATAGTGATAATGATACACTGCCTGATTGTTGATGAACACGAAATGATACAAAAGATACTACCAACATAGTGCTTTGTAATCAAAAAACATTATACAAATGTAAGCTGAGGGTGTTCTTAATTGATTTTTGCAGATCTGATGGGCATTGAGGTTAAAATGGGTAAGAGGATGAATTCAATCAGGGGCTCCTCCCACTTACTTTGGCAAGGTCCTGGGTACAGGATGGAGGTGGTCGTGATGATTTCAATGATTCGTTCTTTTATACCAAAATATGTCATCAATGTTAACTTGGATGCTAGTCTCTAAAACTTGTAGCCTATATACTATTGCAGTAAATTAGATTAAGACAAGCAACCCTGGATAATGATCAGGTTAAGCAGAATTTGCAAACTGCTATGGTGTCCTTTGTAGTTCCATTAGAGGGCATTATTGCTTTGCAGATACCTGAACTTTGCATCTTACCAGAGAATAATTTCCTTTCAGGCAGGTCTTCATGTTAGGTGGTCTAAAAGAAAAAAAAGAAAAAGAAAAAAGAAATACCCCCATCCCCCAAACAAAACAAAAGTGAATGCCAGACAAGGTAAGAGATGCTAAGAGAAAACAGAATGATATTTCTTTTATTCCTGCTTATAAATTAGAAGTGAACCCTCAAGGTCAACAAACAGCAGCTTGTACCAAAACAGATTTCCCAGAATTTCCTCATTTTGCAGGCCCTCTGCACAGGGCCACCATGGACTGCCATAACTTTCCTTTCTACCTTCCATACCCCCAGGTGGAAAGAGGGAAAGTTGATTTTTCCACATGATTATGCATATACCTTGAGGAAAAAAGGAAAGGAACCTTCAATACTCTACAGAGCTGGGTCTCTGGGGCATTTCTAAGAATGTTTACTGTGGCCAGTGTAGCTCAGCTCTGACTGGGGACCCTCTTGGCAGTCCTGAACTACAGTATTCTCTTCTGTCTACTATCTGCTACAACAAACTCAGCTGAGAATTATGTGTGCATATAGATATAGATGAATGTGAATTATTGTACAACTGTGTTGCTATTACAAACAATAAAATTAGTAATCAGGACTTTCATAGGATGTTGGAGATGTTCTTACTGAAAACACATTTATGAGTATGATACAAGTCAGTGATAATGTCAATGATAAGGGATGATAAACTCCCCTGGCCTATGCAAGAAAGCCATTATCACTCAGACACTGAACAACTGTACACATTGAATAAAAATGAGAATCTTCATTGGACAGCCTCTGTGTTTCTATGAGTGTCATGGGACAAGAAAAAGATACACAAGAACAGGATGCAGGGCACAATTAAGCTAACATTTTTTGAGTACCCTTTATTTGCAAGAAACTTTCAAGGTGCCAGAGATATAAAGAAAAAAAATGAAATAGTCTGTCTTCAAAGAGTTTGTATTCTACTGGCAGAACTAAGTACAGGCAGCCCCATGAGCAAGTGTCTTTTTGAAAGCTGATGTGTTCCAAAATAGGTTAGGAGAGGATTGAGAATGGCTTTTGGACAGTTCGGTGGGGGTGGACCTCATAGGATCCCTTCAGCTCCACTTGGAAATACTGTCAAGGTACACTTCAGATGACTACTTTGCTGTCATGGAGACTATACCAATAGGAATGCATGTATAACTAGTGCTTAGTGGTAAATGGCATTGTGTCAAGAGCATAATACTTGCAATCATGTATGAATTCTGGCTTTGATGTGACTATCTGTATACCTGCTGTGTCCACTAAATGAATTACAAGCTACTTGAGAGGAGAGTCCATTGCGTTTTTGCCTCTATCCCCAATGCCAGCAAAGTGCCTTATACACAGTAAATGCTTAATAGATGTTTCCTGTATTGAATCATTGTTGAATCGCCAGCATGTGACCATGGACATGTCAGCTGTGTCTATTTCCTCATCTGTAAACTGGGGATAACAATTCTTGCATTGTTTACTTCAGGATATTTCTTTGAGGAGAGGGTCGAATACGCTGTAAAGTGAAAAGTATAAAGTCTAGCTGATACATATTATGGCTATCAAAATTCTCTTTGGCACTGGAAGGTAAATCCAGTCAAACTGGAGATTTGGAGAGACACAGGGATTAAGGCTCTTCTTTCTTTGTGGCCTAAATAATTATTACAGTATATAGCCCTATCCTACCTTTGAATAGGAGAAAAGAACACCATACAAACTTGCATATGACATTTGAGTGGTTGTAGAATTAAGCAGGTAAGACAGCTTTTAATTAGATTCTTAAAATACATTTCTCACAATTAAGTTTTCTCATTCTTTCTGGCTACCTTTCCCTTATTTTAGAATAAATGTGATGCTATGGGGAGAGTACTAGCTCTGAAGTCAAGGGACTTGAGTTTGAATCCTGGTTGTACCATTTACTGTATATGTGACAAATAAGCAAGTTATTTCCCTTATTTGTGTCTCAGTTTCTATAAAATGAGGGAGTTTGACTAGATGCCTTTTGAATAAACTTCCAGCTGTAAATCCTATGAACTCCTGGAATTCTGAACCATTTGAATGTTTGAACAGAAGGACTTTGATTGCACTAGCAAAACCCTTCACTATTTCTTTTGTGTACGGAGAGGTTGTCACCAGACCCTTGCTACACACCTTTTATACCTGGCAGGTTGTAGCATGGAAGTTGTGGTACAGTGCATTTAGGTGCTTCTAATGACTAGTCAAATCTGTTTATGAGTCCTTTGCATCTAAAGTATGGGAGTTTTGTCAAAATTAACACCCCCTTGACACCTATGGGTTTGATGTTCTAGATAGAATTCAGATCTTTTGAAATTTGAGTTCTTTGCTGAAAAATGTGATTTCCTATTCTAAGAAAAAGGTTTTTTAAAAGACTCATTAAAAGGACTTCTAAGGAGGCCTGGACATCAAGTGGCTTTCACAAAACAATATTTTGATGAGTTAAGTGTAAATGAATCAGAAACATATGGATTACATTTCTCTTGAAATACACAGGGGTTTAAAAAAAACTAGGGGAAAAATGTTGGGCCAAATGCAGTCAAAATTTTGCCGAACCGAAGACATTTGAAACATGATTTGAGGTGCTTGATGAAGTCCAAACCTAGTCGTACTGGCCCACCCGGAATGTGTAATATAGTTGCCAGCTTGACACCCCTTTCCCACATGTGGTGATGTTTATGTGTTCAGAGAAACATTCATCTCACAATGCAGTGCAGTGACCTAGAACCAAAAAAGAAGTCTGTCCAAACCCAGAGAGCCAGAGCCATGCACATGCCTGTCTAGTACACTATCCAAGCATTTCATCACGGAGTGGGGAGGAGGAAGAAACTGTGTATTTGTTTTTTTGGACCTGATTACAAAGTACATCCCTTATGGATAACATGCAATATGACTGATTCAGATTAAATAAGAACCAACTGGAATCATGATTTTAAACCTCAACTGAACCTATTCTGATGGGTGGAAATGTTCTGCCAACTCCTCCTCTCCCTATCACTTTATTCTGCCTTTATACCCCTTGGTCTTATATGATACCAGAAGACAAAGGTCTGAAAATCTTCCTTAAAACAACAATAACTACAAAAGAATGACAACAATCCAAAATAAAAGTAAAAATATTATCAAATAGGACCTCCCATTCAATTTGGCAAAGCTAACAGATCTGAATGTTTCAAAGGAGTACCTAGATTTTAGGCCAAATGCCCCCTAAAAAGATTAAAAACATATCATAAGTGTCATTCACTTGCTATGATTGATTGGGAGATGAAAATCATGCTGAAGAAAATTATCACCTTGGAATAATTGAACAGAATAGAAACTGTTAGTGTCTGAAACCAATTTTTCCCCTATAAGCCAAAAATCCCAGAGAGACAAAAGGCATTTCCTTTCTTTCTTTGATTCATATTTTCCATTTTAGTATATCATCCAGGGCTTCCTTCCTCCTTTCTCAATCCCTCCTTAGCTTGGATCTCTGTGGTGCCCTGTTTATCCCACAGAGACTTCAGTTTTGCCACCTATCTTTAGATAATCTGAGAGGATAGATAATGAATAGGGATATGCCTACTCTTACAAGTCTGAGTATTTGAGTGTTCTTTTCCTGTTCACCCTTTTACCTCCTACCATTCCATGTTAGTATTTTCAAGGATCCCAAAATATTTGAGCTTGGAGGTGTTAGATATTCCAGGATAGAACAAAAAGCATGAATTGGCTTTAAGACTATGTAGTCTATTAAAAAGAACAGTTGACTGGAGATCCAAAGACCTGGGTTTGAGTTTTGGCTTTGCTAGAGACTATGAATTAATTATAGTTTCTCTGTTCATAGAAGCTACGTTGAATATATCCAGGAAATTGTTCCATATATCCTACAGTGCTGTATTGATAAAGTTAATTTTCAAGGATTTCCCCGATTCTTCTTTGAATTTGATAGCTGTATTCCTGAGATTTCTACATCCCAAAATTTAATAATAATTTACCTATTTCTCATCTTATGTACAAAGGGAAATATAGATGAAACAGAAAGGGAGAAACAAGAAAGACAATTCAGAGTGCTGACATGAGTATAATATTCAATTCAATTAAAATTGATTAAGCTCTGTTCTTTTTGCAATAAGCTTATTGTCATTAAAATTGATTAAGTATATACTATATACAGAGTATTATATAAACAGGTACAAAGCTTAGCTAAGACATTCTCTGTCCTCAAAGTGTACTGGGGGAGATATACAATATAATATGTAAATATAACATAATCAACATAATATAATAAATATAACAATATAATAACTAACACAACATAATTAACAGAACATGACATGACATATGACTATAACATAACACAATATAACAAAATAAAAAAACATACATTATTATAAATTTATGTGAAGAACAAAATATTTGACATAGAGAATCAGGGAGTGCTTTCTGGAGGACATAGCATTTGAGTTGAGTTGTAAGGAATGAGTTCAATGCCCCACGGAAATTTAACAGATTTTGGGATAGGTGGTAGTGAGGGAATTTCTGATACAGAGTAGTAATACCTATCTATTAATATTATTCTTACGGAAATTACTAACCTATGAAAGTACTCTTGAGAGCCACACAAGGTTCACATGCTCCCTTGCCAAAGAGTAAAAGAATTGCTGGCTGCTTGACCCTAGCTGGGATTAAAAACATTACTACTCACTATTTGGTCTCTAGATTTGTGGTGTCTACTGCCTTTATTATCTGTTCTCCTTTCGTGACAGAAGATGTGGAAAGAATTGGGGATGTAAGCTTTCAGAAGGGGCAGCAGAAGCTAGTCCTACTAGAATGTAAATTCCTTGAGGGTGGGAACTGTCTTGTTTTTGTCTTTACATCCTTAGAGCCTTGAATGCAGCAGTGCTTAATATATTTTTGTTGAATTGAATGTCCTTTCTCTAGGTCAAATGTTTCAAAAGTGAGAATTGAAAGGAAAAGAAGTCCTAAGTACAATCTTTGAATCACCCCTATTTTTGATTCCTCATTAGAAAATAAATATGTTTTCATTAACTTTAAGAGGCAAAAGTAGTAGAACTTTAAGGTGGACACCCCAATGTGTATTCTAGGAGGTGTGATAATCCCTTTATCTTCTACTCATCCATTTTTTTTTTACTTAGTCTCATTCTGGGTTCTAAAATAATGGAGAGAAATGTTCTAATGTTTCTACATTAATTAGTAAAATAGTAGCATATTTCTCATTAAAAATTCTGATCCTTCAACCTATCTTATTTATTTAATAAATTAGACAAACTTCATTTGCTCATCCCTCTAAATCAACTCTCCTAGTCTCCTAGGCTTAAATAAACATAAAAGTCACTGGTTGAACTATTTATTTACATAAGTGGCAGATAGAGTGCTGGATTGGAAAAGACCCTGATATGGGGAAAGATTGATGCAAAAGGAAGAGGATGAGATGGATAGTGTCATGGAAGCAAGGAACATGAACTTGGACAGACTTTGAGAGGTAGCCGAGGATAAAAGGCCCTGGGCATGCTGTGGTCCATGGGCTCATGAAGAGTTGGACACCACTGAACAACTGAACAACCACAGCCACAACCACAACCACAACAACATTTTAGTTCAAATATGGCCTCCAATATTTACTAGATGTTTAATCCTGGACTAGTCACTGAGTCTCTGCCTCAGTTTCCTTATCTATAAAATGAGGATAATAATGGCACCCTCCTCACCCTCCCCTATCCTTGTAGTAAGGATAAAATGAGTTAATATTTATAAATCATTTTGCAAATCTTAAAGTGCTCTATATTATTATAGTTACTATTTTTGATAGTATAACAATCAATCAATATATGTATATAAAATTACTATGTTCTCATATATCATAAATGAGAAAGATAACAGCCAAAGTTACTTTTAACAACTTCTACAGCTTCTGAGTTCTCAATTCGGGCAACACATACCGAACATCTAATTCTTTCATGATACCAATTAAAGTCTTTTCTCCATTATAGCTAAAAAGAGTCCTCAAAAGTTTCTGTTATCTATAGCTTTGTTCCCCAGCATCTATTCATTCTGCATACCTGATTCTGAAATAGAACTGTGTAATATGAATTCTTCACCCTCACCACTTCCTTTAGATTCTATCTTCTGTATATTAAAATAAAACACACCCAAAAACAAAATAGAAAAAAAAATGAAACCTAAGTTGGCAAGTTCCCTGTGCATTCTCACCAGTCTCTTTAGACCCCTCATCCTCTTCATTGAAGTAATTTCTCTTTTTGTCTTCAGAATTTTGTTCTTTCATTCAATCAATCCCTAAACAATCACTTATTAAGTGCCTACTATAGGACAGGTACTATGTGAAGTGCCAGGTATACAAGTACAAAAAAATAAACAGCAAGAACATATACAAATATGTTCAACATATAACATGACTAAATGTGAATCTATAGAAAGTAGCTAAAGATGGGGAAGTTTTAGGAGACAGAGCAGTAGGAAGGAGATCAGGGAAATACTTCCCATAGAAGGTAGTGCTTGAGCAATATCTTAAAGGGATAGAAGGACTCTATAAGGTGGAAGTAAAAATGAAGCAGATTTCAAGCATGTGACATGGCCAAGGCAAAAGCATTGAGATGGGAGAAGGAATTCTTTGTTAGGAACAAAGACAAGGCCAATTTGGCTGGATCATAGAGTGAAGGAGGGAGAGTTAATATCCAATGAGATTGGTAAGATAGGTTTAGATCAGGTTATGAGGATCTTTAAAAGCTAAACAGAAGTGTTTAAGTTTTGTGCTAGAGGCAATTAACAATCCTGAGAGTGTTTTCCCATCTCTCCTGGGCTGACTTTCCCTACAGAATTTTAATTATAGGCATCACCCTATCCTATTGTCTGAATGCTTTGAAATCTACTTTCAAAAAACTAGGAGGCATATTGTGCTATTCTCAATTTTCTTTCCTTCCTCCATCACAAATTGCAAGATGTAATGGTCATTACCCTCTGAGTTTCCCATAATTTCTACCCCAGGAACTAGTTTTTTTGTTGGTGATAATCAGATCTAGAACAGAATTTCCCTTTGCGGGTCCCCACCACCTTTTCAAGGATATAATTACCATTTAGCCAAGTTAAGAAATTATTTGCTGCTTTGCTTTTGGCAGAGATAGAGCTTGAGTAGAGGTCTGGAAAATTGAAATTCCCCATTACACCTCAATCACGTTTCTGTACCAGACTTGTCCTCCTTTCCCCAAGTCTTTTTGCCTGTGTAGGCTGTCATATATTAATGACAATATCACTTGTGTTCCTGCTTCAGTTAATTTCTACCCAAATTCTTTCTACCATCTTTTCCCTTGTGATTCCTCCAGTCTTTCACATGAGTGTATGTTTAAAATATAGTCTTATGTACTCTTATGGTGATACTCTGGGCCCTATTCTGTCCCCCCTACCCTAATCCTTTAGCTATCCTGATTCTTTTGAATAAAGTGCATCCTTATTCATATAATATCTTTATTCTACAGCCATACTCTAGTTATTGGTCTCATTCCACCAAGTTTCAGGGAAATTTATGAGGCCAAAGATATTTCCTTACATTAGGATCTCTAGTTTCTTTTGCTTATTACTGATATTCTGTGAATTTATGTATAGACATTGGAGGCAATGGTTTTTTATTACTAGCTCCTCTCTTGTACTTTGTAATTTGCCAACTTCTGGATATCTTAACTACTATTCTTCCTATATTGTAGCTATTACTTTCTTTGTAGTACCCAAATTGGTGTATAGACATAATGTCACATGCTTGAAATGCTGTCTTCCTTTTGCCTAGATGCCCTCTGAGGTCCCTTCTAACTCAAATGCTGTGGAAGTTCTCTTTTTCTATTTCTAAGATCAACATTCATATTTTCATTTTTTATGAACTTTTGAACCACAAAAGTGATTAAGTTGCTAAGTTAAGCTGTAGGATTTCTTTCACGGAGAGTTTTGTATGTAGGAGACACAATTCCCTCTTGGAAATGGTCTAATACTGACTTGCCCTTAGGGTTAACCCCTAATACTTGGTGGTTAGTTCTAGTTCAGTGTTTCTGTGGAGTCTAATGTGTTTAATGCTTTTGAAAGAAAATTTATGTTGATTTTTAAAAATTATGTCAAAATTTCCCTTTTTGTTTTAAAGGATTAGTGCAAATGAGCATATAAGGTATGAAATATTTATTCTCTCATAAGCCTAAATTCTCCTTCAGTATCAGATGGAGGAATGTTGACAGAGGAAGAAGACAGAGAAGAATCTTGTCCCCAATACATCCTGTTGATAAACAGCACATCACAGCCCCAACAGTAGCATTCTGGAATGGTAGAAGAGAAAGTAATAGAGATTATCTAGGTCCACACCCATATGCCACATATTGGGGGCAGCTATGAGGCAGTGTGGATAATGCCCTCGGCCTGGATTCAATAAGATCTAAGTTTAAATCTGGACTCAAACACTTACTGGTTGTGTGACCCTGGACAAGACACTACACTTCTGTTTGCTTCAGTTTCCTCATCTATAAAATGGGAATAATAGTGGCACCTACATTGTAGGGTTCTTGTGAGGATCAAATGAAATAATAATTGTTAAGTGCTTTACATAGTGTCTGGCACATAGTAAGTGCTATAAATCTCAGCTATAATCATCATAATTACAGATAGGGAAATTGAGGCCCAGAGAGTTTAAATTACTTGTCCAAGGTCATAAAGTTGATTAGTGGCAAACCTAGGGCTTGAAACTAGGACTTCTGATTCCCAGGCAAGTACTCTTTCAACTATACATGGTGCAGCTTTCCACTAACCAAAAAAAAAGTCCTTAAATAAAGGTGTGAAAAAATCAAGTCCACTGAAAAATACAATGATTAACTAAAAGACAAAAGAAAAAGAGACCATTTAGTTAATAATTATCTCCACATCTTGGTGCTATATTTCAAATAATCTTTCCTGTGGTAGGTAATTATGGGAAAAACTAGTCAGCTTCTATATTCCCCATGTGAAACTCAGTTACTGATGTGATGTGAACCAGAGGTTAATTGGGAAGAGAGAGAATCTGTCATGAAAACAAGGCCAAGCATTATATCAAGTCAGAAAAGATCAACCAGAATGTAGTAATACACAAAGAGAGAGTTGTGACCAGGAAGAATGCCAAAAGTGATGCCATTTTCTTATTATTAATTTGGCCCTAAATTTTCAGCCAGTTATCTATGAAAATGTCTTCGGTAATTACCACTGATTAGGACATTTATTAAGGGTTAGCTATTCATTAGCTATCTTTCCATCCTCTGCACTGCCCTTATTCCACTGAATACTCCAACTTTTATGTATTTTTTTTATTTCCCTCCAGCAGATTCCAGAAACAGATACAATCTAAAGACTGGATAGGCAGGGCTGGAAACCGAGCGACAACTTGGCTTATAGTGTTCTGGACTTGAACCTGCCTTGGCACAGAGGCAATAAAATGACCTAATAGGTCTTTTCCATCTCTAATTTCTATGAACTATTGTTCTTAGGAATAGATGATTTAATAGGTTAATACATATTTTTGTTTGTCTTCTCTATTTCTTTTATTTGTTATATTTTGCTTGGTTACTAAGTCCGGAGACACTCAGAGGTCAAGACCATAGGAAAGAATTTGAGTCAAAATGACTGAGATGGTGGAGAATGGGAAATCTGAGGTCACAAGTGATTTTTGGTTGTGTCCTATGGCAAATTTTGAGGAAAAACTAGGATTTGATACATTCTCTAATAAGTTGTTTAATACATAGGAAGCCCACAAAAAAGTATGAAAGCTGAGCCAACACAAAGTAGTTATGTTTTCTAAGTCTAAGTATGGAAAAGGAGACTCATATGTGATATGAAGTGAATGCACAGAGCAGAGGAACATAATATCATGTTTCATTCCTCTGCTAGGGGTTACCTTATAACTTTGTCTATATAAGTGAACACCTCTGTGCCTTAGTTTTGAAGTCTGAAATGGTAATAAGATACTTGACTTTTCACAAATTAATGGATTCTTGAACATGACTATTTTCAAATAGATATTACCATTTAAAGCTAAATAATCAAAGGAACTTATCAGGGTACCTCTTCAGGAAACACACAAAATAGTAGTCTTCTTTGTACAAAACTTCAAAATATCAGTGATTTTTATCTCTATGGGTGAGAAAGTACCAAGTCAGAACACAATACTTTGCAGTCAAACAATGACAAAAACAAAAGAAACGGTTTGGTGCCAGTCTCCTGGTAACAAGTTGCTCTTACTTTAGCAAGACTAATCCTTGGGTGACAGCCCACCCCCAGGCCAATATTTTTGAAGCTGAGTAGGAACTGCCAAAATTTCATTTCCATTGGCATAACACTCAAGAACTAAGGGCCATTTCCATACCATTGCGATGTGTTAGAATTGGATTTCTTTGGAAGAAGTCTTCACAGAATGGAAGAATAGGAAGAAATAAAAGAAGTTAGAATAAAGGCTAGGATAGGCTATAAGAGATAGCACATGCATCTATACCTTCCAACTGTTACATTTGAAGATCATAGGATCAGAGATTTAGAGTTGGAAAGACCCTTATGTGTCATCTCATCCAACCCTTTCATTTTACAAATAAGGAAATTGAGGTTGAAAGGTTAATAGCTAGCATTGAACATTTATGTATCGCTTTAATGTCTGCAAAGTGCTTTGCAGACTTCCGCTTCCAGTAGCCAAGATGGTGGAGTTAAAAAGGTAGTAGCTCTCACCCTCCCCTATCAACCTCTGAAAACCCAGAAAATATCACCCCAGAAAAAAAAAAACCCTAGAACAGCTGAACTAGAAGAAAGATGGCAGCACAGCAGCCCAGCAAATGGGTCTCACAGTGACTCAGCAAAAATAAGGAAGCAACACTACAAAGGGCCCCAGGGGGGATAAGCACCCTGCAGCATTCATCTGAAAGGAGCTGAAGGAAGCAACCTAGAGTCTTCCTAAAGTCCCAGCATTGCTGATTCCAGCCCAACACCAGGCAAACTGTCAGAGCCCTACAGCCTCCAACTGTCAACCAGGAGGAGATCCTGATGCCCAGGTGGTAGAGCAGGCAAATACCAACACCTGTACCTCCAAGTGCCTCAGTGAGGGTGGTGGGGGAACTGGTGGAAACCAGCTCAGAAAACCACCAGGTGCCTTGGCACTATACTTCAAAGGAATCTCCCAGTGCATTAGCAAAAATGAGGGAGGCAGCATTGCAACGTGCCCCAGGCAGATAAACACCCTGCAGCATCCATCTAAAAGGAGCTGAAGAAAGCCAAAGGAAAGGAAAAGCAGGCAACCTAGAATTGCCTGAAAGTGCCAGCCTTGCTGATTCCAGCCCAACATGAGGTAAGCTGCCAGAATCCTACAGCCTCCAATTGCCAACATAAGAGTCTCCAGCACACAAAGCCAGTGACCAAGACCTAGACTCCCAACACAAGAAGCTTGGGTCAGTGCCCTCTGTTCCCCAGCAGGAGAGCTCAATCTCTTTAAAGGCCAGGGAATAAAGAAACCATGAGTAAAAAGAAACATACCATAGATTCATATTATGAGAAGAGTGAAGATCAAGACAGAAATTCTGAAGAGGACAACATTGTCAACAAACCCACATCTGCAACATCAAAAGGGAATATGAACTGGTCTGAAGCCCAAAAAGGCTTCTTAGAAGAGCTCAAGAAGATTTTAAAAGTCTAATGAGAGAGGTAGAAGAGTCCTTAAAATACAATTGGCCAATTGGAAAAAAAGTACACTGAAGAAACAAATCCCTTAAAAATACAGTTGGCCAACTGGAGAAGGAAGTAAAAAAAACTAACAGAAGAAAACAATCTGTTAAAAATTAGAATTGGACAAATAGAAACTAATGACTCTATGAGAGAGCAAGAATCAGTCAAACAGAAACAAAAAATGAAAAAATAGATGAAAACATAAAATACCTCATCGATAAAATAACCAACCTGGAAGATCAATCCAGGAGAGACAATTTAAGAAATCATAATGAAAAAAAGAGCCTGGACAGCATCTTTCAGGAAATCATAAAGGAAAACTGCCCTGAAGTCCTAGAACCAGAAGGTAAAATAACCATAGAAAGAATATTACCACTCACCACCTGAAAGAGATCCCAAATTGACAACGCTAAGGAATGTAATAGCAAAATTGCAAAATTACCAGATAAAAGAGAAGGTGTTGCAAGCAGCCAGAAAGAAACAATTTAAATATCATGGAACCACAGTCAGGATTATGCAGACCTTGCAGCTTCTACATTAAAAGACTGCAGGGCATGGAACATGATATTCCATAAGGCAAAGGAGCTTGGATTGCAGCCAAGGATCAACTACCCTGCAAAAATGAGCATGATTTTTCAAGGGAGGAGGTGGATATTCAACAAAATAAGGGACTTCCAAACCTTCCTATTAAAAAGACCAGAGCTCAACCAAAAATTTGATCTTCAAGTACAAGATTCAAAAAAGACATAAAAAGGAAATTGGGACAGAAAGATACAATATGTTGTTAATAAGGGTGGACTGTTTACATCCCTACAAGGGAAGATGACACTTGCAACTCTTGAGAACTGTATTGTTTTTACACCATGTCAAAGGAGTATACATAAAGGGGGTCGATATTAGTTGACTTTGATGTAATGATAAAAAAAAATCTAATCAAGTGGGTTAAATGGATCCAAGTAAGTGGATTAATCTGATCTTAGAAAATGTATTGAGAAAGGAGGAGGCAGACAAGGGTAAATTACATTAAAGGAAAAGACAGAAAATCCTACTACAGCAGAGGGAAAAAAGGGAGGGGGGTGAGGATTGTTTGAACCTTACTCTCATCAGATTTGGCTCAAGAAGGGAATAACATAATCAGTTAGGTATAGAAATCTAACTTGCCCTTCAGGCAGTAGGAGGGAAAAGGGGAAAGAAAAGGGAGGGGGGATAGAAGGGAAGGAAGAAGCAGTAAGGGTAAAGGGGAAGAAAAGGGAAAGGGATAATAGAAGGGAGGAGAGACTGAAGGAGGTGGTGGTCAAAAGCAAAACACTAGTTGGGGGGTAAGGAGAAAGAAAAGCATAAATGGGGAAAAAAAAGAAGAAGAAAAAGACACAGATAGTAATCATAACTGTGAATATGAATAGGATGAACTCTCCCATAAAATGGAAGTGGATAGCAGAATGGATTAAAAACTATAATCCTACAATATGTTGTTGGCCTAGTGATGGAAAATGCTATCCACATCCAAAGAAAGAATTATGGAAGTTGAATTACTATCTTTTTTTCCCTCTTCTGTTGAGTTTTGTTTCCTCTTTCTGATGGTTCCTGCTATTGGTTTTCATTTTTACTTACAACTTCACTAATGTGAAAATATGTTTAATAGGAATGTGAATGTATAGCCTATATCAGATTGTGCACCATCTTGGGGAGGGTGGTGGGGAGGAAGGTGGAGAAAAATATTAAACTCAAAAGCATATGGAAGTGATTGTTGACAAATCAAAATAAATTAATAAAAGGAAAAAAAAGAAAAAAAACACGAAGTGCTTTGCAAATATGATCTTCTTTGATTCTCATAACTACCGAGGTAGGTAAGTAATACTATTTCCATTTTCAAATGAGGAAAATAAAGCTAAGAGAAGTTAAGTGGCTTGACTGGGGTCACATAGGTAATAAGTGTCTGAGGCTGGATTTAGATTCAGATCTTCTTGACTCCAGGTCAGTAATGCTATTCACTACGCCACTTGGCTACCTCAAAGTTAAGTAACCTTTGGGAGAAGTGTGAGGATCAACAAATCTGGTGACTGTGAGTCAAAGATAAGTGGCCCAACTCATAGCAGAGAGATTAGCATGCTAAGGAAAATTGCTTTTGCACAATAGCAGCTTCACTTCCTAAAGAACACATTTGGTTTTTATAAGGGTCTTTCAGGCCAGCTTAGATTATGTAGCCAATCAGAAGCTTTCTGTAGCAACTTATAATAGATAAGTAAAGCATTTTACAAGAATGGGAGGGGTAGAGAAAGAGGGAGGTTTTTCAAGGGAAAAATGAGGAGTATTTGAAATACAACTGATAGAATTTATTATCAGAATAAGGAAACATCCTCTGTTCAGGAGACAAGGGGAAGAGACAAGTTTACATTTTTGAAAACAGTCCTTTTGAACAAAACCTTCAAGGACAACAAATAGTTGTTACAACAGTGGATGAGACCATTCTTTTAACCATGTTCTTGAATTATTTGTTATTTTTATTTTTCCTTCAATAAGGCTTCAGGATTTTCTACTAGGCCATCAGGAGGTTGCAAAATAATTGCGGTTCCCACCCTACAGGTCACACAGATAGTAAAGAATTAGGATGTAAAGCCAGTCATCTGACTCTAAATTCAGTGGATTTTCCACACAAAAACCATAATAGGATAGTGATTTTGTTCCTTATGCTACAGATGTACACACATAAACTTATGTATATGTGTGTATATATATGTAAATATATATATGTGTATGTATGAATGTATGTATGTATGTATGTATGTATGTAGGACAAAATGAGGCTTTGATATCTATGGGCTTAATGATATCCAATAGCCAGAACTAAAGCTCTGGAGTTGTATGGACCAGATTCAATCTTGGGGGCTTCTTTAATTAATCATAACCTTTAACTTGGATCTGGACCCAAGTTGCTCAGCTCATAAGAATTTGGCTTATTCTGCCTCCACAGAGGTGTTCCCAGTGAACCTTAGAAATTTGGCTTGTGTGTAGATATCCACAAATAAAAGGAAAAAAAGGTCCTTGGCTCCCACACAAGTGCACAGGCTAACAAAAACATCAATATGTGATAACCTTTATTTAATCTTTAAAAAAATGCAAAGACTAGCATTTAAAGCCATAAACAATCAAAACCGCTCCTCCTCCCTGGAGCTCTGTTGTCACAAAGTCAGTCAATAAATCTTTACTAAGCACCTACTTATGTACCAGACCCTGTGCTAAGTACTGGGTTCCAGATGTATAGTACTTCCTTGGGTGACCAAAAAGGAAAGAAGTGATTATTAAAGAATATTAAAGTATTAAAATACTTATAGTTAGTTTGATTCCCTGTGGGCCCATATAGTCCTCCAAACTTAAAATACTACCTTGTTAATACTATGCCTGAAAGAAGGAAAGAGTTTAGGGTTGAAATACTATTGGCTCCTGGTCTATTACACCTGCATAATCTGCATAATATAGCCAGCAAAGGATGAAATTTCAAGTTTGCTCCTCCGCATTGTGTCTCCATCCTTTTACTGTTCCACAGTTTTGGCTTTTGCTGGGTCCAGGAATTACTTAATTATTCTACCATTACCAATGCTATTCTGCTGTGAAAAAGGCATTGTATTTGTCTATTAAGAGATTATTAGTAACTTTGGACAGAGCTATGAATGAAGATGCTGGAAGCCAGACTATAGAGTTAAGAAGAGAGTGAGAGGAAAGGAATTGGAGGCACCTATTGTAAATGGCATTCTCAAGGAGTTTAGATAGAAAAAGTAGGTGATGTATGGGACAATAATCATCAAGGACAGAAGGATCAAATGAAAGTTTTTGAGAATGGGGGAGACATGGGCATGTTTATAGGCAATAAGAAAGGAGCCATTAGACCAAGGAGAGATTAACGATGTTGTTTGTCCTTCCTTCTGGAGAAGAATCATATCATCAGGAAAGAGATGTCATGATTTTTGTAAGTGAATTAGATTTAAGTGAGGGAGGACTGTGCAAAGTAACCAGCCTCATTCTCTCCTCCGGAGCCATTTAAGTCTAGTGGCAAGATGTAGATCAGAGTGATTGGAGATGGCCCCAGATGCAGCTGGAGGCCTTTGGCCTTTTTTGGTCTTTCCCAGGTCTCCATTTGTCTGAGCAACATCCATTCAGTGATTAAGGATAGGAGGGTAAAAATGTGGCAAAGGATGGCTTCTTTTACCTAGTCAAAAAAAAATCATTCTGGGAGGGGAAGAACCTCAGGATTTCTGGCCAAAACAGAAGCAATTGCTATTTATACTCACTCTGAGCCATCGGAATCCAAACAATGACCAAATGAGACTTGGGCTAGGACCCATTGTTGGCCAATCAATGAGAGTCAGAGTGATTTGGGTTTAAGGCATGGTCCACAAAAAGAAATCTGGCCTGTAAACCCCAAGATATCTTGCTAGGTCTCAGCAATCAAAATTTACATTCCTTTGGGCAGAGCACCTGCAGATAAGGTTATGATTCCCTATGTGGACGGAGGGAGAAAAGGAAGGGAAGGAAAGAATGAAGGAGGTAGCAGCATTGCCCAACTGGACCTGGCCAGCTGGGTCCCCAGTGGGGCAGCCACCTCTGCTCAAGGAGAGAATAAAGATAAGTGAGAGAGATGGGGTGGATTAGGAGATATAGGAAGGATTCAGAAAGTCATTACCAATTTTTCCCTGGCATACCTTCTACATTAATACTTAAAATGTCATAGAATTTAAATTCAGATCTCTACTTTGAAAGTGCTGTTGGACTCACCCAGAAAATGACCAAGATGGCAATCTAGGTGCCAATTTCTATTATCTCACATAAGACCTGAGATTTAGAACTGGAAAGGTTCTTAGAGGCAATTGAATTCCCCCACCATCTCTCAATATTTACCTCCTATTCCAGATCTGTAGGTGTGGAAACCAAGGCTAAGTTGTTCAAACTCATAAAAGTAGTTAGAATTTGGAGTAGACCTGCAAGGTCTTGTTACTCAGCTCTAAGAAGAGACAGTGTCCTCCAGATGTCACTTATGATTTAAATAAAGATTGAGGAAGAATACCATACTAAATAGTGATGAGGAAATACAAAGAGAAGCCACTGTGTCATCCCCCCCCCCCCATTCAACACAAGGAGACAGCCAGGGGCCTATAGGAACTAGGGTGAGGGTCCAACCAGGAAAGCTCAGACATAGCCTTCTAGCACAGGAAATGGGTTGGGGCAATTAACAAAAGATCCCTAGGCCCATAAATGGACCTGAAACAAAACAGAGTCCAATCACAGATTACAAAGCATTTATTGTCTGAGAAAAAGACCTTGTAAGGGAGAGCCTGCAAGGGAGGAGAGAGAGAGAGAGAGAGAGAGAGAGAGAGAGAGAGAGAGACAGAGTTCTCAGCTGCTCAAAGGAGGTGTGAGATATTAATAGTTTGTAGAGGTTTTCTTGTAGAGAGCAGAGGTTAAGGGGAGGGAAACATCTGTGGACACAATAAACCAGGGAGCAGGATGTTCAAAGTCCTGAGCAAGGTCTTCAGTTCAAGGTTGCCCTTGAGTTGATCAAGACTGGTTCTGCTGCTTCTGGCTGCTATAGGCATCTCCAAATTTGGATAGAGCTCACTCAGAAAGTATCACTGGTATGCCAAGTAGTTTGGGCTTCAGAAGCTTTTCTGATTGGCTAGTTGTTGAGTAACTCTGACAGGTTGGTATAGTCATTACAGAGCCCATGTTAATTGTTAGATACAGGCAGAGAACAGAAAGAGGAGAGAGAGATGTGCCAGGTAGTGTATTAGTAGCTCCAGATGGACTGAAAAAAAATACTCCAAATCATTAATAATTAAAGAAACAAAAATTAAGATGATTCTGAGTTTCTAGCTCATATTTATAGTAAAAATTACAAATGTTGGAGAAGCTTCAGGAAAACAGGTACCTTAATGTTCTATTGTCAGAAGCTATGAATTGACCCAGACCTCCTGGAAAGCAATGCTGCCAAAGTTATTTAACTGTGTATACCCTTTACCCAACAATAATTCCACTAGGCGTATACCTACTGATGTGCTGGAGATGGCTAGTACTGGCTCTCTAGACACAATTGTTAAATATTCAGGAATTTTGATTGAATCTATCATAGCTGAATGTGAATAGGGCCTGTTTAAGTCCTTTAATCAATTAAAGTAATTGTGGGTCATACCCTAACCACTTTGTATAAAAGGTAGAAACCATCTCAGAATCAAAGGGAAAAATGAAAAAGGAAAACTGAGCTGTGCCAGAGATGAAGCATATCAAAGAAAGTCATTGGTATTTAGGTATTTCAGAGTAGTGGACTGAGTAGAGGGAAATCTCAAGAAAAGCTCAGTTGGGTAAACATAACTTCCCATTCTAAAACACAGACACTGTAATATAATTTGCTGTTTCGTTGCTCAAATGTTTCTAGTATAGAGAATTTTGCTTCAACCACAAAGAGTTCAGGAGTTAACTGAAGATACATATAAATGTGAAGTTAAGCAGAAAACCAGACTTCTGCCTAGTTATTAGGAATTTTTCTAACTAGGGGCTTGGAGAGGTTGTAACTGAACTCAGAACTTTTCATTCAAAATAAATTCTTTAAAGGTAAAATGGAGATAACCAAGCAGACTTTAGGGAAAATATTTGCCCCCTATTATTAAAATAAGCTAATTATTGTAACAGATTTGTATGTAAACTAACTCATAATGATTCCAAACTCTGCTATTTTAGTTGATTAGATCACTTCTGTTGGAGATTCTGAGGAGACTCTCAGTTGGAAGAATGACATCTGTCTTAAGATTTGGAAGTTTGCTCCCCAGGCTGTTATTACACTATATTACTTTCAGTGACTTGAATGATGTGACTTAGGAACTTAAGTGACTTAAGAACTACTTCAGTAGGTTAGTAATTTGAGGAAAGTGATAAAATTGTCAAATTAGAGTATATATTTCTAATAGTCAGATAATTACAGAGAAGTGAAAGGATTAAATCTAAACTTTACAATAAAGAAAATTAGTCACAAGTTAATCATAAAAGAACTAGGAATCAGAGTAGACTATAAATTGAATGAGTTAGAAATGTATTTCTATATAAAAAATAAGAAAAGACTGGATTTGTAAGAATGTGATATGAAAGAGCTGGAAATAATCCTGCCATACTTAGCATTAGTCATGCCTTCACTAGAATATCATTCATAAATGCACGGTTTTTATGGTATTTTCAAAGTTTATGGAGAAGATGATGGTCTAGAGAAGAGCAGCCAAAATCAAATCTAGAACACATAAGGAAAGCTTAAGAAATTGTGGTTATTTTAAACAAATACTATGAAATTATCAGTTTGAATTAATAATTAATTAAAGAAAATTAAGGATAATTTGCCAAACAAAACTGTGTTTGAACCACTTACATTTTAGTTAAAAAGAAAAAAAGAATAAATTTTATCAGTAAAGCAGAAAAAAAAATGAAAAATGACAATACATTTAGTTTTGGATAAAACATGAGAGTGTCAAAAACTATATTAATTGATATGCCTCATTTAAACTCCTCTTCCCAAATTTCCTAGTTCTATTGACATTGCTATCATCTGTCCAGTCACTCAAGTTTGAGACTTCAGAATAATTTTTGATTACTTTCTCCTTACTCCCATAGTCAATCAGTTGCTCAGTTTCATTTATTTTACCTCTCACATTAATCCCTTTTTCTCTACTCACACAGCCACCACCTTAGTCGGGTTATAATTATCCCTCTGCATGAGCCCCCATCCATTTGCTAATCCCGCCCTTTGAAAATGCTGAAGTTCAATGAGTGCTATTCCCATAACCTTGGCATAACAGAGTTAATTCTCCATAAAAGCAGACATATATGTTGGAAAATTGCATTCAATGGTTTTGCTCTAAGCATGAGTCAACAGGTAATCAAATAGTACTTAATAGCCAGATAACACAATAAATAACAACATATATAAAACATCTCTCATGTGGTTTCTCAGACCCTAGAAACCCCCCAGATATAGGGCTTATCAAGACCTAGGATCTCTAGGTGATGTACATTTTGAATCTCCCCTCAAAAGGATGTTTATAACAACAATTCCCATGGGATGTTCAGCTCCCACTTGCCTTAGGACTGATCACCAGCTGCAGTTGCAGAAACTCTAGAATTTCATAGAGAGTTTTGACTTACTTGTGATATAGTAACATAAATTGTGGGATCCAATGAGAATTGGAAATCTGGGTTGCTGATTCTTCTCCCATTTTGGCTTTCTGGTGAGGATCTCATTTAGCATTAACTAGAAGAAGGTGACATTCAGTTCCAGCAAGGATTCATATCACCATCTACTATTCTTGCATGCCTTCTATTCTGACCTTGACCATCACTATCTGCTGCTGCTGAATGCTTGCCTCCCTTTCTTTCCCACATACCCAAAATCCTCACTGATTTTCTTACAGAAAGGAGGGCTGTTTGTGGAGTGAGTGTATGTCAAACTCAATGTCCCAAACAGAACTCATTATCTTTCTCACAAAACCCTTTCCTCTTCCTAACTTTCCTGTTGCTATTGAAGGTACCACCATCTTTCTTCCTTACCACCTCACTGTGATCCTGAACTCCTCAATTTTATTTGCCCTATACATACAGTCTGTTGTCAAGGCTTGTCATTTCTGCTTTCATAATCTCTCTCAATATGTCTCCTTCTTTCCCCTTCAATTGCCACCACCTGGTGAAAGCCCTCACCAGCTCACATCTGGACTATTGTAATAGACTCACGATTAGTCTTCTTGCCTCAAGTCTCTCTCCACTCAAATTCATCTTTCATTCACCTGCCAAAGTGATTTTCCTAAATTGAATATGTGAACATATCATCCCTCCTCCCCTAGTCAATAAACTCTAGTGGCTCCTTATTACTTGAGAATCAAAGAAAAATTCTCTCATTGGCCTTTAAAGTTCTTTACAACTTAGATCTTCCTTTTTTCTAGACTCCTTATTCTTTGTTCACCTCACTGTCCAATCCAGTTGCACAAGTCCATTTGCTGTTCCTCAGACACTACATTCCATATTCCAATTCCATGATGGTTTTTCCCACTTTCTCCCATTTTTAGAATACTCTCCCTTCTCATCTTTTCAATAGGTTCCTTCAAGATTCATTTCAAACCCCATCTTCTGCAAGAGGACTTTCTCAGTCTTCTGCTGCTGCTAAGTGCTTTTCTACTGAGATTACCTTACATTTACAACTGTGTATATCTTATATGGAGCTAGTTGTTTATATATTGTCTTCTTAATTAGAAGATAAGTTTCCAGAGGTCAGGGACTGTGTTTTTAACCTTTCTTTGTATCCCCAATGCTTGGCAAAGTGACTGGAATTGAGTAAACTCTTAATATATGCTTGTTCATTACTGACTGACTGAGAGAGAATACCAAAGCTCTTCACAATTTGACTCCAACCTACTCATCCAAGTGTATTAGACTTTATTCTTCTCATACTCTTCATTCTTGTCAAAATGTCCCACTTGCTGGAGTCAGGAAGACCTGAGTTCAAATCTGGCCTCACACTTACTAGCTGTGTTACCCTAGGCAAGTCATTTAACCTCAATTGCCTCACCAAAAAAAAAAGGCCACTTGTTCATTATCCAAGATATCCCATCTCTTACCTCAGCTCCTTTATCTAGCCTGTCTTTCATACCAAGAATGCACTTGTACATTTTTAACTAAATCAAAACTAAAGTAAAAATCCACAACTTCTTTCAAAACTCATCTCAAGCACCATTTCTTGCAAGAGGTCTTTCCTGATCCCCCTAATTGTTAGTGTCCACCCATATTTATATATAGATTTTATTTATCTAAATATATGCTGTTTCCTTCAATGGAGTATAAGTTCTTTGAGGGAAGAAACTTTTGATTTTGTCTGTATACCAGAATCTAACTCAATGCTGGGGCATCTAGCACTGATTTATACCCACTCCCTAGTTGCCTTCTTTTCCTTATTTGCCTCAAAATCTCTTTCCTGGCTTCAGACCCTTCTACTCCCTAGGTGTTATTTGCCCCCAAGAATTCTAACTCCCCCTTCTAAGGTAGGATAAGTGATCTTTTCAAGACACAGACTACACCCACTACAAAGTGCCTATCTCCCTTCAAAAAACATTTCTCTCCACCTCTACAGGCATTTGTTAATGGAATCCCTCTTGCCACCAATGCAAGCCCTCCTTTCTTCCTATCCCCTTATAATCTTCTCTCCCTAACTCCTTACTCAAGGAGTAAATTATTTTCTTCTGGAGACCACAATGGTCAAGTCCCCCTCATCGATAGCATTTAATTTGTCATGGGCATATCACAGACTGCACTTTCTCATTTTGTAATGTAGTCCTATAAAAACATTGATTCACCTGTAGGCAGGAGGTCACCAGGTTTTGTCCTTAATGGCCCAGTCTTGCTTCTTCATTATCACTCCCATTTCTGCTTTTACATTGTCTCCTTTTCTACATTTTGAAAGAAGTCTCTTACTGGCATTTCTGCTGTCACCTTGTGCTGTCACTGTCCTTGGCTGCTGCATTTGTTTTCTCATCCTACATTTTTGTTGTCTGGGATATTTGAAAAGCAAATAATCTATTCAGATTTGGTTTTCTTTGGAAGAATGTTTCAAATATCTCTTTATCATTAAGCATCTATCTTATTTCATTTATAGTTAAACTCAAATTTGATGAGTAGGTCATCCTGAACTTTATCCTGAGTTCCATTACTCTTTGGAACACACTATTCCATTCTCTCGCAAGTTTTTTTTTGGGTCCAGAATAGTCTTGTGTTATTTGACTTTCCTTTCCTTTGTATTTGAAAGTCTTTCTCTTGATTAATTACAAAATTTGTTGTCTCTGTATTGAATTGTACATGTCTTAGAGTTTGCAGCCTTGGGTTTTTTTTTCTGGAGGCAATCTACAAATTCTTTCAAGTGCTACTTCATTTTCTGTATCCAGAAGTTCTTGGCAATTCTCATATTATTTTTTGCATTATGATTTTTAGGTTATTTGTCTTGTGATGTTTTTCTGGAAGATCTATGATCTTTAGATTATCTCTCTGCATTCTGTCTTCAACATCTCTATGTTTTGTTGGATAGTGAATATATTTTTAAAAATGTTATTGTTTCTTACATCTCTTCTAGACTGTCCTTCTCTTCTGTATATTTACATTCTCAATCCATAATTCTCTCTTTGGTTTCTTTGGTGAGGCTGACCATCAGGGATTCAAGTTTTTTTCTATTCTGTCAATTATTTTTGTTGTGTAGGCAAAAAATTCTACTCTCATAATTCTCATTTCTCTTTTAAACTACTTGGAATAGTGTGTTGCAGTTCCATGCAATCTTTAAATTCCACAGGGTCCTCCATCTCAAGTTTTGTATCATTTTCCTATGTTTTCAGGATTTAGTCATAGATTCCTGAACTTGTTTATTAGATGTGGAGGTCATATTTCCTTCAGCTGTTAAACCTTTCCTTGTTGATTCCACTTATCCACTTTGAATTTTCTTCTTCCTGAGGTCTTTGGTAATTTCAGTCTCTCCCCCCTCCCACCCATTTTCCTCTATTACTCATTTTCTGGCTCCCTCCACTGTGATAGGTTTATCTCAGGGCTAGATCTGAAATCATCTTAGCTTCTAGACCTGGGAAATTCATGGCTCACCAGCCTAATCTCTGTTCAAAGTGACCTTTGTGGGGATAGAATTGGCCCTAGCTTGATGCTGAGCTCCTTTGCTTAGGCTTAGCTCCACACATGGTATCCTCTCCCTGTGTCCTGTCCTGCTTATTCTGTTCCTTAGATCTCTGGCCCAGCATGCTGGTGCTATGGGGCTGCATTTTGTAGTTTGGGTCTCTGAGGCTGTGGCAGGAAGTAGATTTGGAGGTTGCAGTTGAACTCTATTTCAAGCCCAGACACATGTCCTTCTTCTTTCCTTTTGCTTTCTTATATAGAGATCATTCACCACACCACATAGTGCTGCCATGGTGCTGGCTTTCTGTTGTGGCTTCAATAAGCTTTTTCAGCCTGCAGTCCTGCTGGGGTATTGGCTGCTTGTTACGGCCTAATAAAACTTCCATAGCCTAGAACTGGGGTCTCCATTGCACTGGGGGTGTACCAAGGAGTGGAGTTGGATTTCGTTGCAAATCTATGTGTTGGGTCCTTGAGTCAGCTAGTACAGCTTTGCTGCCAGTAGCATAGTGGGCATGGGTGTGTGTGCACGTGTGTGTGTTTGTGTGTGTGTGTTTGTGTGCATGCACGTGCATGTGTTGAATGAGCTCAGAGTAGGCATCAGTTCATGTTATCAGTTCATTTTAATCTTCTTTTGGATTCTGTGTATCCTAGGAGATCGAGACAACTATAATTGTTTTATTTTTGGTGCATCATTTCTGTTTGGAGAGGTTTAAGAAGTCACAGGTATTGGAGAAATGCTACTAAAACTCAATGAGGCCTTGATCATTAATATACTATATCTGCTAGCCTCACTATAGAAATGAAAATAGAATTTTATTATTAGAGTTCATTCTTTCAGAAGGAAATTCATTATGACTGTATGGTGAAGTTCATATAATTACCATAATGGTAATATCAATATGCCTCATAACCTTTTTTAATTAGACTATTGATTTCATTGGGATAGGGAACCTACTTATGAGTGAGAGTTGAGAGAGGTATCCCAGAAGGGTGCTACTCTAATAAATTATTTAAACTGCATTCTTACTTAAACTTAAATTACTGAACTCCATTCAACTGTCTTATTTTATGAAGCAGAATTCTCTGTGTTAAAATTGTCTCAACTTGAAATTGTTAATTTCTTGTATTAAAAAAGTGACTGCCTTGTTAATTGATAAATACCAGCCATATTTCTATAGCCTGTTGGAGGTGATATTGGGAAACAGCAAGAAGGTGGTATGGGATTCCATATCTAGGCCTCAATAGACTAAATTGAAAAAAAAACAACCCTGATTTTTCATAGCATTAGTCACTCATTCAAGTGACTAACCCTCCAACTACCATGTACTTTGAGACTGATATAGTTTCACAAAGAAAATAATTCTAAATAATTTTTAAACAATGCCCAGAATTCCTTTAAATATATTTTTACCAATGCTTTTGTTTTTAGATTACCTTCACATTTATTTTTTCTTTTGAAAATTTACTATTTATTAATTTTAACATTATTTTTAAATTGTGAGTTCCAAGTTCTCTCTCTCCCTTCCACGCCCTCCCCACCCACTGAGAAGGCAAGCAATATGATATCAATTATACATGTGAAATCATGCAAAACATATTTCCATATTAGTCATATTGCCAAAAAAAAGAAAAAAAATAAAGTGAGAAAATTACACTTCAATTTATACTCAGAGTTCATCAGTTCTCTATCTATAGGTACATAGCATTTATTCATCATGAATCCTTTGGAACTGTCTTAGATCATTGCATTGATTTTTTGTATTGCACTGTTTTTGCATAAGTTGCATAACATTGCATATAATTTTTTGTTTTTCAGTGATTTCAGTCATGCCTGACTCTTCATGACCCCATTTGGGGTTTTCTTGGCAAAGACACTGGAGTGGTTTGCTATTTCCTTCTTCAACTTGTTTTACAGATGAGGAAACTGACACAAAGAAGGTTAAGTGACTTGCCCAGAGTAACACAGCTAGTTACCTTGAGACCAGATTTGAGTTTATGTCACTGTGCTACCATCAGAGTGGCTAAGTCTTTTATTGTTACTACGCACGATAATTTCCTGGTTCTTCTCACTTCACTTTGCACAAGTTCATATAGATCTTGCCATTTTTCCCCCCTGAAACCACTTCCCTTTTCATTTCCCACAGTATTCCATCACAATCACATGCCACAATATGTTCTGCTATTCTCCAATTTATGAGTATCCCCTCTATTTGCAATTCTTTGCCACCACAAAAGGAGCTGTTATGAATATTTTTCTATACATAGGTCCTTTTCTTTTTTGTCTCTCTGGAATATAGACCTAGAAGTGGTATTGCTGGGTCAAAGGGTAAGCACAGTTTTATGGCTCTTTGGGCACAATTCCAAATTGTTCTTCAGAATGTTTGGATCGGTTCACAACATCAGAACCAGCTGTTTGTTAGTATACTAATTTTCCCTCATCCCCTCCAGCATTTGTCATTTCTAGGAGGTTTGAGGGGTACTACAGAGTTGTTTCAATTTTCATTTCCCTAATCAATAGTGATTTAGAGAATTTTTATGTGACTATAGGTAGCTTTGATTTCTTCTTCTGAAAACTGCCTGTTCATATTACTTGGCCATTTATGAATTGGGGAATGGCTTTTATTTTTTATAAACTTGACTAAGTTCCCTATATGTTTGATAATTGAGGCTTTTATCAGAAAAACTTGCTATGCAATTTTTTGATATTTATTCATTCTCTACAGTACTGTTTAGCAAAATATAGATTCCCTGATTATCTCTTTTAATTAGTTCTTTTTTTGCTTTTTCTTTGTCTGAGATCATGATTGCTATCCCTGCCTTTTGTCTTCAACTGAAGCATATTACATTCAGCTCAAGCCCCTTATTCTAACTCGGTGTGTGTTTTTCTGTTTCATGTGTCTCTTGTAAACAATATATTGTTGAATTCTCATTTCTAATAAATTTGGCTATCTACTTTCATTTTATGGGTGAACTCATCCCATTCACATTCACGTTTATGTTTAGTATGTATTTCTCTCTATTCCATTTTCTTGTGTATTCTTTTTTCTCTCTCTCTTTTTCTTTTTATCATATTCCTCCTTAAAAGTCTGTTTTGTTTCTAACCACTGCTTCCTTTAGTCTACCCTCCCTTTGATCACTCCCATCTACCTCCCCATTATTTCTTACTCCCTCCCCTTCCTATTTTCCTATTGGATAAGATAGATTTCTATATTCAACTGAGTGTGTATGCTATTTCCTCTTTGAGTCAAATCTGATGAAAGTAACGTTCAAACATTGCCTGCCACCTGTTCCCCCTGCCACATCTTCCCCTCCACTGTAAAACTCCTTCCTTTCTGCATTTTTTATGTGAGAAAATTTTCCCCACTCTAACTCTCCTTTTTCCCAGTTCATCCCACTTTCTCATCTCTACATTTTTTTTGAGATTATCCCAGCATAATCAACTCACATTCATGCTCTTTGTCTATTCAGACTCCTCCTAACTGCCCTAGCAATAATAAAGTTTTTAGGTGTTACATACATCCTTTTCCCATATAGTAGTGCAAACTGTTTAACATTATTGAATTCCTTACGATTACTCTTTCATATTTATGTCTTTATGCTTCTGTTGAGTCTTGTGTTTGAATGTCAAATTTTCTATGCATCTCTGGTCTTTTTATTAGGAAGTCTAGAAAGTCCTCTATTTAACAGATATCCATTTTTTCCCCTTCAAGGATTATGCTCAGTTTTGCTGGGTAGGTTATTCTTAGGTATAATTCTAGCTCCTTCTCCCTGTACTCCTTCAACATGGAAGCTGCTAAATCTTGTATAGTTCTGACTGTGGCTCCATGATATTTGAGTTATTTCTTTCTGGCTGCTTGCAATATTTTCTCTTTCACATGGAAGCTCTGGAATTTGATTACAATATTCATGGGAATTTTAATTTAGGGATCTCTTTCAGGAGGTTATTGGTAGAGTCTTATAATTTCTATTTTACCCATGTTTCTAGGTTATCAGGGCAGCTTTCTTTGATAATTTCTTGAAATACGATCTTGGCTCTATTTTGTTGGTCATGGCTTTCAGGTAGTCCAATAATATGTAATTATCTCTTTTCATTCTATTTTCCAGGTCAGTTGTCTTTTCCAATGACATATTTCACATTTTCTTCTATTTTTCATTCTTGTTTTTATTGTTTCTTGATGTCTTATGGAGTCAGTAGCTTCCATTTGCCTATTTCCAATTTGTAACAAATAATTTTTTTCAGTGAGAATTCTGCTTTTTCAGGAATTCTTTTCTTTAATGATTTTTTTAAACCTCTTTTTCAATTTGGCCAATTTTATTTTGGGGGGTTTATATTCTTCAATATTTTTTGGTGCCTTCTTTATCAAGCTGTTGACTCTCTTTTCATGGTTTCTTTTGCATTACTCTCATTTATCTTCCCAATTTTTGTTCTACCTCTCTTATTTGATTTTTAAAATCTTTTTTCAGCTCTTCCAGAAATTATTTTTGGGCCTGTGACCAATTCACATTCTTCTTTGAAGTTTTGCATGTAGCTGTTTTTATTTCCTTGTCTTCTTTTGAGTTTGTGTCTTTACCTTCCCTGTCACCTTGGTAACTATATAGTAAGGTTCATTTTTTTCCAGCCTATTTCTTGACTTTTAACTTTCTGTTAAGGTCGGCTCTCCTCCCAGGGTAGAAGGGGCACTACTTCAAGCCTTTCTTGAATTTTTAAAGCTAGCTCTGGTAGTCTGTGGGTTTTCAGATCTTCCAAGGTGGTATATGGTCTAAGGAGAGATGTGATCACTGCTGTCCTGGCCAGTGCTCTGGTCTCCAAATTATTTCAAGTACTCTTCTCCACTCTGGAACTGTGACGAGGGTCCCTGAACCCTTGTAGCTGCAAGTACTAGTGAGCTAGTGTTCCCCTTAGCTCTGGAACTGTGACCTGGAAATGAGTATGGGCAATGTGACAGAATCCTGCACCCAGTGCCAGCAAAGGGTGCCCTATAATCTCCTTCTGACCACTTGTTCAACTCCCTTAACATCTATGGTTTGAGAAGTAGCTAGGCGGTGCAGTGGATAGAGCTCTGGCTTTGGAGTCAGGAGGACCTGGGTTCAAATCTGGCCTCAGACACTTGACATTTACTAGCTGTGTGACCCTGGGCAAGTCACTTAACCCCAATTGCCTTACCAAAAAGCAAAAAAAAAAATCTGTGGGTTGAGAAATCCGTAAATGGCTGCCACCTCTGATGAACTGCTTCCAATGCCTGCTTCTGGCCCCCTGGTATGCCCTGCTCTTCATGGTTTGTGTTGTACTATCAGTTCAATCATCACACCCCATTGAGACAGATCTTTCATGCTGAATCCTAAATAGTCCTGGGATGGAAAATTGTTTTACCCCAACCTTTTGTTGATTCTGCCACTCCAGATTTGAGGTGTTAAAGTCATTTGGAGGGGAATTTGGAAGCACTTAGCTGCCTTTGTTCCACCATCTTGGCTCTGCCTTCTCCCTAATTGTTTTTTAAGGTATTATTTTCTTTGGGGGTTTTTGTGTGCCTGTTTTACCAAATGATTGATTCTCTTTTCATAATTTTCTAGTATCACTTTCATTTCTTTCTCCTATTCTTTCTCTACCACTCTTATGTCTTTCTTTAACTTTTCCAAGAATTCTTCCTGTGCTATCCAATTACCATTTTTCTCTGAGGCTTTGTTTTTTTTTTTGGGGGGGGGCATTATTATCTTCTTCTGAGTTTGTGTCTTAGTCTTCCCTGCCAACTTAGTGGCTCTTTATGCTAAAGTTCTTTTTTTGTTGTTTGTTCATTTTTTCCTAGTCTATTTCTTGACATGGAGCTTTATGTTAAAGTTCAGCACTGCTCACCTGGAGGTGGGGAGGCACTGTCCTAAGCTTTGGGCTTTTTTGTGCTACTTTTTTCAGAGCTAGTTCTGGGTGTCTGCAAGTTTTTGATGCTTCTGTAGTGGTATGATCAGATAGATGTGTGGTCATAGCTCTCCTGGTCTGTATTCTAGTCTTTATCCAGGAAGGGCCCTTATTCCCCTGCAGTCACAAAGCACTAGCACTCCTCTTTTCCCTGGAACTGTGACCAGGTCCCCTTTTTTTCCTGCAGCTGCCTTGCTAAAGCTCTTCTCTGCCTTTGAATGTGACAAGAGCCTCTGCTCCCTTATAACTGACCACAAGCATTCCTCTGCCATGGAACTGTGATGCATATAAGCAATAGAGTTGCCAATCAGTGCCAGCTGTGTCCAGTGCCAGGAAAGGGTCCCTTGTAATCTCTTTCTGACCAGTTGTTTGACTCCCCTTATCCTCTCTGGGCTGAGAGCTCCAGAAGTTGCTACTGAAGCTGCTGCATGTGTATGCTGACAGACCTCTACCCTGGCATTACAAACCCTGTCTTGCTCACCTAAATTTCCTTAGGATAGAAAAATGTCTCACCCTGACCTTTTGTTGCCTCTTTTGATTTGAGGTGTTATTTTAAAGTTGGTTGGAGGGGAATGCTGAGAGAGTTCAGCTGAGTTGCTGCCTCTAATTCACCATCTTGACTCCACTTACTCTTGATCACCTTCATTTCTGAATAAAATTCTTACTAAGTTAGATATAAATATGAGAAAAAAGCAACTCAGCAAACCAACTACCATATCAGAATAGTCTGAGTCTGTGCAATATTCCCTACCCACACAAATTAGGGAGGGAGGTGTGTTTTTCAATTGTTCCCCAGGAATAATCTTCTTGTCATTATAATTATACAGCATTTATAAGATCCTAGGATCTTAGATCATAGATTTAGAGCTGGAAGGAAACTTTAAGGTTATTGAGCCCAATCCCTTCATTTTAAAGATAAAGAAACTAAAGTCCAGAGGAGTTAAGCAATTTGTTTAGGGTCACACAGAGCTTGGTAAGGGTCTGAGGTAAGATTCAAACTGAGTTCCAGAACTTTATCCACTATGCCATGCTGCCCTAGTGTCCTTTAGTTTGTGCTTTAATTTTGATTGTTGTAGACATTATGAATGCTGTTTTCCTGATTCTACTCACTTTACTCCTCTTCAATTCATTTAAGTTTCCCCAAGCTTTTTGGTACTCTTCATAATTATTGTTTGTTATGGTACAATAATATTCTATTACATTCAAGTATCATAATTTATTCATCCATTCACCAATCAATAGATGTTGAAAGTTCTTATTAACTGAGTAATATATAGACTTAGTATATCAAAGTCTGAAGTTTCAAGATTAGAAGTAACACAGAGTTGTAAGACAAGTCAGCAGCCCTTGGTAAACACAAGGACGTAGCAGCAGATCAAGTCCAGGCATATTCTAAAATTACCAGTAGATAGATGTTTGGTAAATATGAGGAATCAGCAATCATTCTGGTGGGCAGTAATAACTCACATTTACATGGTGCTTTATTGTTAGAGACAGCTTTTGTAAAGCATTTACTATGTGCCAGATATTGTTCCAAACCCTGGTGATACAAATACAAACAATTAAGATAGTCTCTGTCTTAGGAGAAAATTTTCTAATGGAAAAAGACAATACATAAAGGGATATTGGAAAGGAGACTGGGTTGGGAGACACAGGTTACCCACAGGATCGTGGTAGAAAGAACTCAGAGAAATCTGGTGTGAAGGCCTTTACGATAAGATGAAAGCTCATCAATCAGTTAAGTGACCCAGGTGCATGTCCAAGTTTCCATTGAAATGAGAAGATGAGGATTTCAGAAGATGAGGATTATGGGCCAAAAGCAGAAGGAATGGCAAAGTGATAGCTTGGAAGTGATGTGGAGCCTGGATTTATGCAAGAAAAGGTGGACTGCTCATAATGCTATGTAAGGTGGGTTATATGAGCATTATTAACCTTCCTCTCCCATTTTATCCAAGAAGAAATAAGCACCTTGGGTTTGAGTGTATCACCTGCAGTCATACAATTACCAAAAATTGAAGCAAAGATTCAAATCCAAGTCTCGTGGTTTGGACCCTTCTTACTCCAAGTCTAGTGTTTTTACAATTATGTGATACTTAGTAGCGCAAGTGGTGTTATGGTTTAGTTGTTTGACCAATGGTCTCCTGGTCGGCTCCATTCATATGCCTGCCCATAACCTGCCTGCACTGTATGATGGTTTCAGGGACCACAGCAACTATGCTTATACAATACATGCTTTACATGCTTTAACCATGTCCCCTGGAACACCACAACTTTGATCATTTCTTCTTAGGTTTATATACTTAAGTTTATAAGCCCTCTGTCATATTTAAAAGTACCAACATTTACATAGCACTTTAAGGCTTGCAAAATACTTTCTGTGTGAAACAAAGTTACCATGATAGTGTAACAACACATATAGCATTGCAAAGAAGAAATTTGGATTTTGTGTCCATAAAATACTAATGTCTAGTTCATAAATGCTAATTTCCCCCCTTTATGCTTTAACACATATTTAGCCTTCTCGCCTTACTGTGAGATTATTGTGGACTGCAGGTCTATAGAATAAAGTTTGTTTGCTAGATCTTAAGTAATTAATTCCAATTACTTAATTCCTTTTTGGTAGCCCTGAATATGTGTGGAACTTAACTGATCCTTTTTTTCTTTCCTTTTAAACTGAACCTGTTTGTCCTATTACTGGGTGAGTTTGGAACTCCATTTGGATTATCTTTGTTGTGGCAGGCATACATTTTCAGGTGCTTTTTGGTATACGGAGCCAAAAGAAATTTACCTGGACTTTCAAAGGGATTGCTTATGGTACAGGAATCAATGGAAAACTTTCAGTGTTCCTTGTATAGAAAATTTCCTAGAGATTTTTGTCTGTTCCCAGTCGGACGGCTCTATACTCTGAGGGAATCGTGAAAGAGTTTTCAGCAAGGTAGTTTGGTTTCTCAACTGAATGTGACTTATAGTTGCCCTCAGATCCTAAATCCCTGTTAGGGATAATACCATATGTTCTAGAAAGTTCTGTAGTTTCCTTCTAAGACTGAAAGCTTGATTTTCTTTTTCTTTTCTTTGTTTCTTTTTGGTTGAGGCAGGCCATTTCAATCACTGAAAGTGCTCATTAAGTACTAAGCAAACAGTAACTTCAGAAAAACTTAAAAAATATTCTTATCTGTTGAATCTGCATAATCATATATTTGGGAAGCAATTGTGATTTCTGTGGGACTGTGTAAGATCTGTACCTCTTTGACTATACTGAGACTCTTTCCTTTATGGCATTTGAACTATGTGTATGCCTCCTTTGTATCACTGAGATCTATTCTCGATTGGGGATATGGACAATAATCAATCAAAATAAACCTCAGTCATTTTGCTGAGGATATAAATTTTTAAGGAGGGAATGAGTATAATCCAGTGGGGGGGTACTGGACAGTGATAATTCAGGAGGTTTGGTGAACCCACTTCTAGCAAGTGCTAGATGGTGATGAGTTTTCCATTTGGCTTCAGAGACATAAGGATTGATGATGGAGCCAGAACTGAGTTCAGATGAGAAAGTATTATTATATTTCACCTTCAGCCTTTTTGTATTTCTTTCTTCTCTATAGGTATTTGAATGCAGAAGAACTTCTGTGAGCCATCCCAAAGTGGGCAAGGGGCATCTGTTATGGTTGCCTTATTTCCTCAGTAGACCTCCAAATGTCTCATTGAATGAGGCCTATTTCTTTTGTATTTTTTTCCCCATGATATTAGGTAAATGGGTACTCAAAGATGGAATGGATCAGATTATAGCCTTGTTAGCTTCAAAATGTCAGAAGATCAACTTAATCAGTAGCTGAGTTCATTGCTGGATCCAGCAGAGAGATTAGACTGTTTGATTAAGCCTAGCAATAAATCAACCCAGAAATTGAGACACTGAATCTTGCAAAAAGATAGCCTGGCTGAGCAAGGGACATAACTTGTTCATTAGTTTTATTACACCCAGAAGGGAACTTAGTGCAGACTCCTTGAAAGAAAAGGAATCCTAAAGCTAGCCAAGAATCTGGAGGTATTCCTGAGGCCCACATTTGTTTCTCAGTACCCTTGTGCTTTAAGTTTGCGTGTTCTCTCCTGGGAGATTTTGTTGCTGTGCAGAAGGGAGAGTGTACTCCTAGGTTTCTGGGGAATGTTTTGTACTAACCTCTTTCACCCAGCCTCATCAGAGATGAGTATATTATATAGGAGAGTGCACTCCTGGTTTTGGGAAATGTTACTGTAACTTCTGTCCTTTTATATTTTTAGTAAATGATTATTTGTAAAAAGCTAATTGTTGTCTACCGATTAATCAATCACAAGGGGGATCACACTGGATGGTGGCTCATGAGTCATAGTATTACAATATGCCAGCCCAGTAGGGCCTTCCCTACTGAGGAAAGGAGAAATTAACTTTCTGGGACCCAACATACAAAAGTGAGGTGGGAGGGGGTGGGATAATGAGCCAATAAGCCCTACAACATATTTACAATTATCTCATGTAATCTTGCCTGATATTTGACGTAATCTCCACTCAGTGCTCAGTCTAGAATGCTTCAGTGCAGAATTTCATATATTCTTAATATTTCAAAAAATACTGATAAAAACAGAGAATGAGAAGCAAGTAAGACTAGGACTCAAAGTTGATTGGGAGGCATTGGCAACTGGTTACATTAAGCAAATGATTTAACAATTCACATCATATTGTATATAATTGCCGCAACTGACATGTCTCTGTTCTCAATAATCCCTTTATACCAGAAATTCTTAATCTTTCCTTCATTCTTTCCTTCCTTCTTTGGCAGAGACCTCTTTTACAGTGTAGTGAAGCCTATGGACTGCTCAGAATAATGTTTATTGCCTACATTCATAATGAAAGGAAATGCTAAAGTTCTCTCAGAGGCTGGTGGAAAAAAGATACAATTTTTCTCATCCAAGTAAAGAGACCATTTGGAATTTATGCATGGATACCTTGGGATTTCTATGGATCCTAGGTTAATAACTACTGCTTTAAACCAAAGTATTTCCTGGCCACATAATAGTGACACATTAAATTCAGCAGTGACAATTACTTTGATCAATACGTTGGCTGTGACAATTTGAGTTTTGCCATTAAAAATCATATTGACTAGTAATTCAAGCAAAACTTGTGTTATCTTTCCAAGTATTGGACAATACGTAAAGGGAATGGCCAAATAATGGGGAAGCCATAATTCTTATTCTGACAGTTTAATTACGGGCTGCAGGTCGAGCTGACATATATAGTGTCTGACCCTTGTTTACATATTCAATAGGCAGCAGCATAACTTGCTTTTTATTCCTTTACTCATTTTGGGCTACTTGCCTCAGTGAAGCTGGGATTATGCAAACACTGCTAGGTTTCTTTAGAGACCTCAGAAAATCATGCTCTACAACTTTTCACTGTTGCCTCAAATGTGTTTGCCAGTGGTAAAGATCATGCATGGAGAGATATGTCTCCCCAAAAGGCAAGTTCTCAGTCACACCTGTTCTTGGAAAAAAAAATGTTCTCCCTAGCCTCTGCTCTTAACAAGGGACTGTTTTAAATAAAATAAATGTCTTAAAACCTCTCCAGGGTCCCACTTGCCCTTGTCAGAGCCATTCTACCTATTTTTGGCTAGAAGTTCTGGATTCTGTCTCAAGACCCTGGTGGTCTTGGCAAAACCACATGCAGGTCCACATGCAACAACACAGCCCCAGAAGAGATTGGAGGGTTTAGTGGGTACGTTGAGTGAGCCAAAAGAATCTGGCATTTATCTTTCATTTGAGCCACTCAACTTGCTGACCTTGTAGATGAGTCACTTGGATTCCATTGACTGAGTTGGAGTGTTTGGGGCAAAGAGAGGAACCTTCTTTAAAAACCAGATGCTATTTGTGTGCTGTGCTTTCCCAGATTAAAAAAAACAAAAACAAAAACAAAAAACACCAAATAGCCTACCCCTGAAGGAAAAATACAATGTGCTCCCAGAAACCTTAGCAGATAGTTGAGGCTAAATTAACTTGTTTTCTCTGAAGCACTCAAAAGCACTTCTATAGGACCAAAGCTATATTTTTTTCACAAGTATAATCAGCATTTGGCCACCTAATCCACAATTTTAACAGATGATAATTCTACTTATTTAGTTGTTTCCTGATGCTGGTGTTTGCATATCAGGCTGTCTTGATTTCCATTCCCTTATCCCTTTGTTTTTCCAAGAATTATGGCATTGCCTAAAATTCTACTTCTCATTGGATTTTCTGTGAATTCTTGTTGTTGAATATGTATCTTCCATGTTTTTCCCTTGTTTTAATTTTGTGTCCCACACAAAGGAAGATGTTTCTGAATTGGTTAGCATTAAGTTTTTACAAGATGGATTATTTGATGTGTGCTCTTTACATTACTTAAATACTTTTGCAGGCCTGGCCTATCAACTTTGTACAAGTGGTGGCTTTTTTTTTTAACTGTGGTAGGATTCTTTAGGGATACCCTTAAATCAGAGTAGTCTGTAATCTTTTGGCCTTGCAAGTCATTCTGGTAATGTCTTCATTAGGTCTTTCATAGGGTAATATTCTTTTTCTTTCCAGTCCCATTGGTTATCCACTAACACTCCAAATTTAGATGGCAATTTCCCTTTGTGATGAGTGGTAATGTCAAGACTTAGAAAACTCCATCTTAGCAGTTAGATCAGGCTTGTACAGCTGCTCAACCTTTTGCAAGCACTTATAATATATGATTTCAGCATTTCCTTTCCTCAGAGACTTCAGGTCTTCCAACGGGAGTTCTTCATACCTCACCTTGTCTGCCTTAGGTGCCTGCCAGCCCTCTATCAATTCTAATGAATATTTAGCCCAAACCTCTACTGAATCTCACTCAGAAGGGCAAAGAAATGATTTGCTGAGAATATTCCTTTCTTGGAGCTATGGTAACTGATTTCAATGAGATAGCTAGTCCTGCCCACAAGTGAGATTAGAAAAACTCTTTCCCAGAAAGGGCATTAGGGACCAAAGGATGGTATTTTTAGGAGATGTCTTGCTTTCTGATAGCATGGGGAGCTAAAATTTGCTATGTAACTATGGTGGATGGGTATTTACTTAGAAGAAGAAGATCCCTTAGTTGACTTGGTGATAATTCTGAGTCTCTGGATGGGGAGGAAGAAGAGTTCTTTTTTAATCCTTTTTAAAGGAAGAAGCAGCCTCATCCCAAAGTCCTATAAATAGGCAAAGATTTTGTACTACTCACTTGATAAAGTTCTCAGAAAGGGGAAAGTTTTGATGAGTGAACTGGGGAATATTGAGTGTGTGGTAATATTGAGAGGAACTTGGTATCATCTTAGTGGCCAGACAGGTTGAATTTAAGAGGCTTATGACTTCTTAGACCGTGAATTATATGAATTACAGACTATGCCATAAGTGTCATCATCTGTACTGTGGCTCTGTTACTTTTGATGCTACTTTGGCTCATCATCACCATTGTTTTGGAGAGGAGAAAGAGTAGGAGAAAGAACACTAAATAGTAAGATATTGCAATAGTCAGCCAATTGATAAACATTGTGTCAGGCACTGTGTTAATCACTGGGGTATGAAGAAAGGTAAAACCCAACCCAAAACAACAAAAAAATTACATAGTCATATAATTAAGTAGTGTGTTATAAATCGTCCACTAGAAGTCAAGAGACCTATATTCTAGGCTCAGTTCTGCACTTGGAGAACTGCTGTGCAAGCACAGGCAACCATGGCTCTTCAGTTTAGTTTCTTCATCTGTAAAATGAATGGTTTTGACTAGATTATCTCTAAAGACTTTTCTGCACCTCAAATACTAACTTGGCAGATAGAAATTGATGAATTTTTGAAGGAAAAAGAGAAAGACACTATTTTCAATGGCCCACAGGTATTTATTTCAGCCAAAAAATGAAACAAGACAAAAAACTTGGGCTTTATTTTAATTAATTCATTCACAACCTGTGCATCCATGCACAACCTGTCCACATTGTTGTCCCTCCTGTCTGACTTTTGTCTATCTGTCTCATAAGTTTGCCACAGGCTGGACTGTTTTTGATGTGTTGAAGAAGTCAATTAAGGCTGTTGATCTCTCATCTCTTACATTGCTGCATACCATGGTGAATCTTTTTCAGCCATATGTTTTCTCAATAGCATCTTTTACTTCTATTCTTTGGAATTCTTCATCTGTTATGTTTCAGCCTAATCATACTCACCGTGAACCTCAACATTTCCCTCTGTGAGATGCTTATTTCCAATTAACTGGAGATGACTGTGTCCCATGCCAAACATCTATACATTAACATTAGTAAAATAATGGTATCAAAAAGATGTTTTGTTTCTTTTTGATTTCTAGAGGTTATTATAGTAATTAATAAATAACTGTAAAACAATAAATAAATACTTGCAGATTGTTTGATTAGAAACATGGGGGAGGGAAGAGATGGTCCTTTAGTCTTAGCCAGTCCTATCAGTCTGCCTGTTCAACAAATATTTACTGAGCATTTATTATGTTCAAGGTACTATAGTGGGCCTGTGGGGGATACTGAGAAATTGATGCCATCTCTCTTCTCAAAGAAATGATATTCTAGGAACAAAATATATACTCAGCTGAGCAATCTAGCAGCAAATATCCACAATCCCTATACTGCAACTACATGCTTGAGTGTTATGCATTTTGTTGTTGATTTTCTTTCTTGGTAATAAATTAATGATTATTTAACAACCGAGAAAAGTCATCTCACCACAAATTCCTTGAACTCTTCCTGCACTCAAGGCGAAAGTTAGCAATTTTTATAATCTGATAAAATCCTTCACATAGGAAGAATTCTAAGGCTTTTCTCAAGAAATATGTTTTCCATCTTTGTAAAGATTCATTTTCCCTATAAAAGGTCAGGTTGCTCTGTTCTCATATAGCATTATCAACCTGGGAGTTTTTTCTTTCATTTCTTGGAGTTCTTGTTTTTATCCATAATAGGTCTTAATTTGGGAACCACTAGAGATTGAAAGCATCATGTATAGCATCATAGGTTAGAGCTGGAAAGGATCTTAAAATTAATATAGGTCAACCCCATCCTTTAATAAATCAGGAAACTGAGCCCTAGAGATGTTGAGTGACTAGCCTAAAGTCATATAAGTATTGGTGGAGTCGGATTTTAAACCTATTTTCTTCTACTCCAATTCTAACTCTTTATATTGCAGTATTCAATTCCTATGGGACTGAGTTCAGAATTTACTCTCTGTATAGATGTACCCATTTATCTCCCCTTTGTACACATATCAACACAGAAAATGGAGGGAATGATACTGGTAAGTATAGAGGAATCCAAAAAAATATTTTCAACATTACTCAAAGATCTTCTTTAACCTATATCAGCAAAAGGGAATGATATGCTTTCTCTAATTCAAGTATGACAAAAAAGCTGACTGACTGAGAATGCAGAAAGTGAAAGTTTCATCTGAGGTATGACTAGAAGGGACACACACACACACAGACAAAGAGAGCTTGGTAAGTAATGTCCATTTCTAGGCTTTCTCTTATGCCAGTGAAAGCTGGCAAGGCTCCTCTTTCAAGTAGGGAAACTCCTACCCTGGCTCAGGGAAAAAGTCCAAATTTTATCCTGTCTCCTCCCAGATGACAAGAATCTCTCAATTTGTGTTTATAGGAAGGTTGCTGGTTTCCCTCCAGCTGGAGGTGAAGGCAAAGAAAATGTCGCCTTCTTCTCATAAACACTTTGCCCAGAGGCTTCACATACAGTAGGTTGCTCCATGGCAATTATTCAAAATATTGGAGGGAATATTTCACCATGGTGTATGTATGTTTATATGTGGGGGGTAGAAGGCAGGAAGAAATATTGGAATAACAGCCTTACACTTGGGATAAAGCTAGCACATTTGTAACCTGTGCATGCTATGCAAAAGAAATTGGAAGCTGTGGCAGTAATTATTCCCCTGGGGAGACATAGCAACTCCTACTGGCTCTGCCAGGGGGAGGTTCCCCTTTCAACTACTTTTTGAAGAACTGCCATTGACAGATGGCTAGGGTATTTTCAGTTTTGATGTTTTATTGAGAATACATATGAAACCTTGGCAAGTTGCAGGAGGTAGGAAGAATGTTAAGGTTGAAGAATTGTGGAGGCTGAATCTGCTAAGGAGGCTGTTCTTGCTATACGTAGATAGCCATTAATCACAGTCCAGCAATGACTATCTTTCAATAAATCAATAAGCATTTATGAAATACCTAGTATACCAGGCATCATGCAATGAGCCAGGAACATAAATACAAAAATAAAACAGTCCTTGCCCTTGAGTAGCTTATAATCTAGTGAGAGAAAATATATACCCATAAAAATGTCACATACTCTTCCAACCCCAACTCACATCGACAGACTAGTCTTCAGAGCCAGTCTGGCTTTGTCAGGATTAACCCTGAAGTAGTGAGGGGTAATTTTCCCACCACTACTATAGCTCATGACTCCCCACTACATCTTCTCCAAGTGATTATCAGTTGATATCAATTAGTTAGCCAGACAATTGACTTTTAGTAAAGTATTGAAAAGAGATTGTGGGATTGTGGGTGAGGAGGTACCAAGAAAGAATGGAAGTACTAAAAGTATCACTGGTCAAACAGTTTATTACTCGTAGAAATGCAAGCGTGTGACTCCTTCACCCTAAAAATCTCTAGGGCACACAATGGTGGCTTAGGTGTACAGTGGGATGTATAACTTAATCAAGAACTCAGATCTCCTGGATCCCTGTTCTCATATCTCATTGTTGTTGCTGGGAAGATTCACATGGACTGAGTGATTCAAGAGAAGCATAAAAAGATAAATTTGAAAGAGTAATCATAAGGGATTCAATAAAGTTAAACTGTTTACATTCATTTATGGGAAGATGATATGTATACCCCCTAAGAACTTTATTATTATTTATCATTATTAGTTAGAAAGAGCTTACATAGATAGATGGCATGAATGTGAGTCAATTATTTTGGGATGATCTCCAGAAAAAAAAAATGAAGCAATGAGAAAGAGATGCACTGGAAGAAATGGAAAGGGAGACATAAAATAGGGAAAATATTCTCGCATAAAAGAGGCACACAAGGAAGAGCTTTTGTAGTAGATGAGAAAACGGGGATGGGTAGCAAGCAATGCTTGGACTTCACTATCATTGGATTATGCACATCCAGTTGGGTGTAGGAAAATTACCCACTAGGAAAATGGGGGTGATAAGCAATATGGGCTTGGGGAGATGATAAAAGGGAGGGTCAATTAAGGGAGTAGTGGACAGAAGCAAAACAAACTTTTGAGGAGAGACAGGAAAAATAAGGAGAATAAACTGAAGATAAATAGGATAGAGGGAAATATACAGTTAATAATCATACCTGTGAATGTAAATGGGATGAACTCATCCACAAAATTGAAGCAGAAAGCATGGATTTGAAACTGGAATCCAACAATATGTTATTTATAAGAGACATACTTGAAAGAGAAACACACACAGAGTTAAAATAAAGGACTGAAGCAGAATCTATTATGCTTCAGCTGAAGTAAAAAAGGCAGGAGTAACACTCATGATCTCAGACAAAATCAAAGCAAAGAGACCTAATTAAGAGAGATAATCAGAGAAATTACATTTTGCTACAAGGCACCACAGACAATGAAGCAATATAAAAAAATTTTACAGCAAATTTCTCTGATAAAGTCTTCATTTCTCAAATACATAGGGAACTGAGTCAAATTTATAAAAATAAAAGCCCCAATTGATAAATAGTCAAGAGATACTAAATAGATAGTTTTTAGAAGAAGAAATCAAGGCTATCTTAAAAAATGCTCTAAATCACTATTGATTAGAGAAATGAAAATTAAAACAACTCATACCTATCAGAAATGACAAATGCTGGAAATATGTACACTAATGTGTACAATAATAAACTGTTGGTGGAGCTGTGAACTGATTCACTCATTCTGGAGAACAATTTGAAACTATGCCAAAAAGCTATAGAACTATACTACTACTAGGTCTGTACCCTCAAAGAGATCGAAGAAAAAGGAAAAGGACCTACATGTACAAAAATATTTATAGCAGCTCTTTTGTGATGGCAAAGAACTGGAAATGGAGGCATGCTCATTAATTAGGTAATGGCTGAACAAATTGTACCACATGATTGTGATGGTGCCCTATTGTAATATAAGAAATGACAAGGAGGATTACAAGTGGGATAGTTTCAGGAAAAAAAATAACAAGGCAAGGACTATATGAATTGATGCAAAGTGAAGTGAGAAGAACCAGATCATTGTATGTAGCAACAGCAATGTTGTAATGATGATCAACTGTGAAAGACTTGACTACTGTGATCAATACAATGATCCAAGACAATTCCAAAGGATTCATGATGAAAAAAAGTGCTAATCACCTTCAGAGAGAGAAGTGATGAACTCTGAGTGCAAACTGAAGTATAATTTTCTCTATTTATTTTTGCAATATGCCTACTATGGACATGATTCACATTGATATCATTTGCTTGCCTTCTCAGTGTGTCAGGGAGGACTGAAAAGGCTGGAGAGAATTTGGAACTTAAAATTTAAAAAGAAAAGAACGTTAAAAATAGATAAATAATAAATTTATTTTAAAATAAAGTGATCTAGGCCTGATGAAAAGTTTTAAAACGACAAAATTTTATATTCATAGGTTACACATAGCATACTGTAAGGCACTAGTATTTTAGAGATGCAAATCCATGCTTTTTATTCTCAATACTTACGCCGAGTGCAGTAATACAATTGATATCAATAAATAAGCATCTAAATAAGCAAAAGTCATTATAAAGAAACTTCTTACTTTTAAGGAAACACAACAAAAATGACAGCTGTTCAGTTTTGGTCTAAAATAAGAGGAAAAAATTAAATCTTGAGTACAGAATCTATCTATCAGGTCCCCACAAATGTAAAGGGTCTAATGTTTATCTTAGAAAATACCTTATAAGTCCAGCAGCTTTTGGGGTTATTTTCCCAGCCTGCACTGGCAGTGGCACATTGCGCCCCAAGAGCCAGCCAGATCATATCTCTCTTTAGGGATCTTGGGGAATTTGAGCAGCTATGGGGTTAGAGGTTTCTTTTTTTGATACTATAGCTCCAAAGTCCCCATTCCCCAATCCCATAATTATCATTAGTCAGATTTAATGAGGTTTTCAGAAATACTAAAGTATTATAAAAAGAACAATATGAAACATCCCACCTCTCAAAAAATACAAGTGTGTGACACAGTCTCTCACTGGTACACACAGAGCTGAGGGGAAAGATTCAAGCACATCTAATAAAGAAGTACTTCACAGGTCCAGGTTGTTAGAAGTCCTTTACCCTTCATAAGGTATTTTTGTAGCTTTTTCCCATACTTCTTGCAGGAGTTGCTTTTCCTCTGTGTGAATAGTTTGTCCTTGGTCCCAATGCAGGTATGGCATTTCAAGGGCACTGCTAGGAGACCAATGAAAAAGTTTGAATCTTCTGGCTATCCAAAGATCACAAGGTCCTTCTCCAGTCAAATGGTAATGGCACGGAGAGACTAGGACCCATTCATATCCCAATGGGGAATTTACATTTGATCCTAGGGGTAGTAGGGAGGCAACAGATTTTATTGAATTAGAGTATTGATGTGGTCAAATTTATGGTTTAGAAAAATCACCTCGGCTGTAGTGAAGAGATATTTGAAACAAGGAAACCAATGAAAAGCGATTGCAATTATCCTGACAAGTGATATTGAGGGCCTGAACTAGGGTGATGGCTATGTGAGTAAGGAGCAGGGGACAAGTACAGATGGAAGAAATTACATTTGGCAACTGATTGTATGTATGGAAAGAGTGAGGGAATAAGGAATTTGAGGATGTCAAACCTGGGTGACTGGAAGGATTGTGGTCCTCCTACCAGAAATTAGAAAATTTGGACATTAGAAAATTAGGAAAAAAGTGGATTTTGAGAGAAAAATAATGAGTTATGTTTGGGGTATGTTTAGTTTCAGATACTTACACACATCCAGTTAAAAATGTCCTATATGCAGTTCATAATGTGTGTCTATGATACATGCATCATCAGCATAGAAATGATTAAATCTATGACAGCTGATGAAGTCACCAAAAGAGAGAGTACAGAGAAATAAGAGAAGGAGCAAGAGGGTAGAGCCTTGAGGTATAATCATAGTAAGGAGCCATGATATAGATTATGACCCAATAGTGCCTCTTCAAAGCTACAAGGTTGATGTGGGGGATGCAGAAGACAGAAGGAAATACCATTCTTCCTGCCCTCTTCCCCTCCCCCAAAGCTCTCACTCCAGAACTACTCCAAACCTTGACTAATTTTAGCTTCTCAGGACTTGATTTATAAAAGCTTCCAGAGGCATGGCCAATTTGCTTTCTTAACCAAATGCAGTTGACTTAATCAGATGGATGTTCACACTTCATAAAGACATCAGGACACACCTCCACAATTGATTTAAGACCTCCCTTTCCCCTCTCTGTCACTACTTTGTGAATATATTCTAAGGCTTGAACTATATCAATGGAGGATGTTGTGGAGGGGACAGCTCTCTCTCCATACACATGTTTGCTTTTTGAATACTTGTCTGATAAAGAAACTTATATTATGATCCAGATAAAGACTAGAGAGAAATACCAATGAGAGACTTTCTTTACAGTACGATTCTAACTTGGCAAGAAAGGGACTCAAATGTATATATCCTGTGACCCCCAGGTCCTACTCCTTTTCATATGCCCCAAGGAAATCAGTGGTAAAAAGAAAAGCCCATGGACACTGAACTAGTTAGTGGAACTTTTTGTAATAATAAGGAACTAGAAACAAAATAGATATTTATTGATTGCAGAAGGCTAAAGTTGTAACACATGAATGTAATAGACTATTACTGAACTCTAAGAAATTATGGATATTATGAATACAGTGAAACACAGCAAAACTTATATGAAGTTTTGCAAAGTGAAGTAGAACCTGGAAAATAATATATACAATTACTACAATAATGTAGTAGCAGCTAGATGGTGCAGTGGTTAGAGCAGTGACCTGGCGTGAGGAAGATCTGAGTTCAAATCTGGCCTCAGGCACTTACTAGCTGTGTGACCCTGGGCAAATCACTTGGCTCTTTATGCCTCTGTTCTTCATCTGTAAAAATGAATTGTAGAGGGAAATGGCAAACCATTCCAGTGTCTTTGCCGAGAAAATCCCAAAGGGAGTCAAGGAGTTAGACACAACTGAACAACAACAACACAATAATATAAATGGAAAAGCAATAATCAAACAGAAAACAGAAATTGAATACTGTAGAATTATAATGAACAAGCTTGGCTGTCCAAAAATGAAATGTCTTCCCACTTCTTTGTAGAGGTAGTAGATATAAGTGCAAAACATTGCACACAATCTCAAACTTTTTTTGATGTGTTATTCAGTTTTGCTGAACTACTTCTTTAGCTGTAGGCAGCTAGGTGGCATGGTGGATAGAGAGCTGAGCCTATAGTCAGGAAGATCTGAATTAAAATCTAGCCTCAGATATTCACTAGCTGTGTGACCATGGGCAAGTCATTTACCTCTATTTTCCTCCATTTCTTCAACCACATGATGGGGATAATAATAGCAGCTAACTCCTGGGGTTGTTTTGAAGATGAAGTGAGATAATATGGATAAAGTGCTTAGTTAAAGTGCCTGGCACATAGAAAGCATTTAATAAATGCTTGTTTACTTATCTCTAACTTTCTGGAAGGAGAGTTCTGTTGGGAAATGTAGATGTTGTGAAACAGAAATGTTACATTTATTTTCTTTAAAGATTCTTGCTTTGATGTTTATTCCATCAAATCTCTAATAACCCTTTTCACTGCAGTGGATGCAAGGACTAAGTACATGGATTGTAGAAACTGGGAAGACAAGTCACTGGTACATCTGATAATAATATCCTAATATGCCTAAGTAATAGTTTCTAGTTCTACTCCCTTGAAAAAATGGGCCTTGATTTCTTCATCTATAAAATGGAAGAATTGTACTAGATAACACCAATGATCATTTCAATCTCCACTTCTATAATTCCTAAATGAAGAGAGGAAGAGTTTAAGGAAAGAAGGAATAAAAGTGGGTGTATGGGAGTGTTAGCTGGGCAAAATTGCTGTGACTTTTTGGATCTGGCTTTAACACAGGGTTCTTCTATATTATTGTAGAAGTCATGTTCTAAATTAAGTTCTCCACAATACCCTCCGGTAAGCATGCTGCTTCTCTATACCCATCTCCATACCCAACTCTTCCAATCTTCCCAACACCTTCATATTTCTGGAAAAGAGAAAGGTGGTTTTTTTTTATTTTTGCAGGGGGGAGGACCTTGTCTTTGATTCACAGTGGGTACAGAGTTAGCATTTATGCTCAGGCTTAACTCCTAGCTAAGTATGAAAGTAGCAAGAAGATTGTTGGTGGGGGAGGGATGAAGGGAACTAAATTTAAAACAACAACAGTAGCAACAAGCCAAATGATGAATGTAAGTTCTATTTTTTTATTCCTATGCTACTGTAGCTATGGTTTGGCTCTCCTCTTGTGCTTGGCAAACATTACCTATTTCATCTCTTGCTTCTCCTTTTGGCTCATCTCCCACCCTATTCTTGGCTCCTGCATTTCAACTCCTGGCTGCTCTAATCCCAATAATATTTCATGCAAATTTATATGAAACTTATTATAAAACTTAGCAAGGAAGCAATGCTTCTTTTTCTTGATATAAGTAATAATTTGTCTTGAGGGTCCTCAGTTCTTGGTAAAGGAAGTGATTCCCAAACCAACAATAGGCATAAAAAGTCTTCCCAAAATTGATCCTATCCTCAGCCACCAAGGTGTAGTTACACCTTGAAGATTACCACTGGTCTAATTTAGAGCCATACTTAGCAAATGCTGTCAATAAATTTCTTTCTTCTCTTTCCCTTTGTGTTTCCCCACAGATCTCTGGATTTTTTTAAGGCTGTTTTCTGCATCAACAATTTGACAAACTTGCTGCGGCTGACTGGGTTTCCTGAATGATTGTGGAAAGCATTTGCAAATTCTCTCCTTGCATTCTTCCCCCAACCATTCTTACTATCTCTAGTCGTGTTAAATGACTTCCTGCAGGCTGGATTCCCCAGTGATCTTCTGCCGTGTTGATGTACCCTAAGGACCAAAAGCCTTTGACCCCACCTCTACATCATTGTGATTTCTACTTCTTTCAGTCTTACTGCTGAACCCTCCTATATATGATGTCTCCCCCAGTTAGAATGGGAGCACCTTGAGTGTAGGGGCTGTCTCACATTTCTATTTGTATCCCCAGTGCTTAGAGCAGTGTAAGTGCTTAATTAATAATTTTAAAAATTCATTCGTGTTGTTTTATTAAGTGACAGACACACCACTCAAATTCTAACAAATAATCAAAAAAGTTACCAATCTCTGGAGTTTCTGTTAAGATAGGCATACATCTTAGCTACTTAAAAGTAAACCCTAATAAATAACATCTCTCTCTTTTTTGCCACTGCTGCCTCATTAACAAAGGATTTTCCTCTTTTATTTTAGTGATAATAGGGAGTTTTAAATGGCAGGGAAAAAAGTCATTGTCTAAGTGTATTTTCCTTTTGGCTGAATACACATGACTCTCATACATATTCTGAGAGTGTTCTGGATAAATAGGATCAAAATTTATTTCATTGGGTTTTTTTTATTCATTTGTAGAAATTGAGGCACCTCCTCCTCATCCCTGTAACACACAAGCAGATCCAGTCCCCAGAGAAGTTTACCCTTGGTTCAAAATTCTCTATGGGTCTACACCCATTAAAAAACATAGCTAATAAACTCTCTTCAATGTATTTTTAATTGTCAGCTAAAGGACACCGTCCAAAATAAAATTAAATAGCAAAGATATCCTGTAGAAATAAAACATTTCCCCCTCTAAATCTTGGCATATTCTCCCATAAATACACACAACAGCAGAGGGAACATGTATGAAAAGGAATATGTATGGAACATGAGGGGACATGTAGGGGAACACGTGAGGCACATGTCTAGTTGTACTGGTTAGCTTGTAGTTCTTCATACGACACTCCATCTGTTGTTTCTGTGACCTTGTGCTGGCAGTCTCCCAGGTTTGGAATGCTCTTCCTCCATACTCCAACTTCCTGAAAGTCCTGGTTTCCTTTAAAAACTTTGTTCAAGTGTTCAAGTGCTTTATTAACACGAAGCCTTTTCTGTCTTTCCAGCTGCTAGTATGCTCCCACTCTGAATGACCTATTGTTCATTTTGTATATTTTATGTATATAATTACTACATGTACAGAGACTTAAAGTTATGCTGACTCAGTAACCCATTGTTCCCAGACATGCTTGTCAGTGTCGGGGGAGTGTCAGTCTGTGGCTTTGTATTACCTGCAATTCACTCAAGTTACCCTCTACCTGTTTATACAGGGCAAATTGTCATGTATTTGCTATGTTGGGGAGGAACTGACATGTAATAGCCCATCCTCTTTTGTTGATGTAGACCAATCTGAATTATAAAAGTTTCAATAAAAGCTGGCCCCAACTTGAAATCCTTGCTGATTTCCAGTGATCATGTTAACATGTTGCTACCTTGATGAACTTTTAATAAATTCCCTTTAATTCTCTTTGTCCTGAGTTTGGCCTCTTTAATCAGCCTGAACAAATAATTTTCCTCTTAAAATTATCCCTAGTGCTTAGCAATTAATAGGAATTTAACAATTGTTCATTAAATGATTGCAGGACCGTTGAGGTCTTCTGGTGATGTTATCCTGTTCCTTCTGGGCCTCTTCCTTACTGCTGGTCATTTTCCCCCCTTGCCAGTTGTTGGGCACATAGAATCTGCCAGATACCCCTTCTGCTTCCAGCTTTTGAGCTCAGCCTAAGCCTTATGGGTATAATGTTAGCTCTTTCTCTTGAGAAGAGTGGGTTCTATATTCTCTTTCAGTTCAAAGATTTGAAGCTTTTTAATAATTCTTTGAAAACAGCAGTAGCCTTTCCTCAGCCATAGGTCCAGTAACAGTCCTCCCAAAGTGGTGAAGAGAACCCTTCCAGATTTTTCCCTTAAGGAGTACCTGTCCAATTCTGTTCAGAGGTTTGACAAAAAGTAGAAACTTTAACAGGGAATTCTTCGTCTCAGATGTCAACCTCTTTGAAACAGAAATTCTTAAATACATAAATACTCATTGAATCTATAACCTCATCAAATCAGGAGTTCCCTTCAATGATGCAGACCACAAACATGTCTGTCCATCCTGTGAGACAGAAAAAAGTCATGTTCATTTTCTTCTAGAAGTACACCGTAGGGGATCCACCTAACTGGCTAGAGGCCTTCCTTGATCTTACATGAGGATACTTGTTGAATCCTCTGACCATCCACATCCCTTGCTATGTGACTAGCCCATCTTCTCTTCTTATCATATGATTCCTTAATGGCATTCTTTACACCTATTCTTTGGACTTCCTCATAATTTTTATGTTGCAGCCTGCTCACACCCACAATACTTCTCCATTGCCCTCTGTGGGATGCTTACTTTTAGTTTTTTTAGGGACAGTGGTATTCCAAATCTCTCTGCCATGTAACAATACTGGTAAAATATTAGTATTGAAAGAATGGACCTTTGATTTCATTAACAACTTCCTGAAAGCAATCCAGTCTGTTATTCTCATGTTCATTTCTGATTGTTGTCAATTTGTACTCTCTTTTCCACATATGCATGCTGTTGGCCAAATTTCAAAGGAGAGATTCTTAACTTTTTTTTCTGTTATGAACTGCTTTGGCAGTCTGATAAAGCATGAGAATACTCCAGAATAATGTTTTTAAATGTATGAAGTAAAGTAAAATATATGATTAAAAAAGAAACTAATTATATTAAAACATAGTTATCAAAATACTTAAAAAAACAATTAAAAAACCAACAATTTTATAGAAACCAGGTTAAGAAATCTCTCCCCATAGGGTATCAATCTAAGTACATGCTGAACTATGAGTAATAGACAATTTTCATCTACTTGGTCTTTCTTTCTGTAGGAGACCAAACTCCTTTGAATAATTAAAGATATTTTTCAGGAGACTCATCAGTGTTCTGGACCTTGCAGTCAATACAATGTCATTCTCAAACAGGAGTGTTTAGCAGAGTTCACTATTCATAGGTGATCTCTTTTTGAACTGGACTCTGAACAGGATTCCCTCCACCACAAGGCAAACACCTTTGATGAGCAAATATTTCTTTGTGCTTAGTATCAGAACATCATTAAACAGTTATTTCTGTTGTTACATTTTCCAAGGACTCTTGGATGGTATTGATGTATGGATGGGAATATGTTACTGTAAAAGAGTGTGTAAGGTGGCCTTTCATTCTGTTAAATCAAATGCATTTTTAAACAACAAACAATAAGCGCAATGGGATCTTATATTATTTACATCTTTCAGTTAATTGTGAAATGGTAAGAATGTGATTTGTTATTGAATGTCACTTGCAGAAACCTTTTTGTTCCCTACTAATTCTTATCTAGGATGATCTTGATTCCTATACAGATGAATCTCATGATAATTTTGTATAGTGTGAAAAATGAATATTTCTCTCATATTTAATAACTAATTATTGCATTAGGATCAAGGTTTTTCTGCTTTCCTACTTCTTCATCCAGAAACCAATCAGTGTGGGAAATCTCTCTTAAAGATTTACCCAAGCCACAATCTAATCAGACAGAAATTCTAAATTTGGGTTAATGGGTGTATTCCCACTTATTGTGTTTGCTCAGGCAGGTTTGGGGAAAGGTTGATTCTCCCTATTATTAAGACAGGTGATATGGAAGTTGATGTATCTTTCACCAAGATTTGAGTGACCTAAGTTATGTACCCCAAGTCCCTCATTTTAATATAGCCCATGTCTCCCATTGTGTTAACCAGTCCAAATGGATTGCCATCCCACAGGAACACCTACTCTTTGAAGGGCATACCAACTGTGACCTTGCCACCATTAGGATCTTTGGTCTAAGAGAGATGGCCAAATGACCATCCTTTTCTTAAAAACCTGTTGACCTTATTAATAAAGTAATTAAATTACCCAGAAACTATATCTCTTCAACCTTTTTAATCATCACAATAGTAAGGTGAGTCAACATATAGGTTGGTAGCTGTTGATGTTTTCTTAGTCACCTTTAAAAAATAGTATTAAGATTTTGGATTTTCCTCCCATGACTTTGGTATCTTCTCTTCTTTCAGGCACCTTATATATTTGCCCCAGAATTATTTTGTGATTACATTATTTTCAGCATGCATCTTTTTTATATATATTTGGTCCCAAACAAACTGTTCTTTTCTGTCTCTTTAGCATAATTTGTAACTCCATGAAAAACATCTTAGGCTCTGATCTTAGGCACCAACTAACCGGTGGTTGGTTCCACTATCCTTGATGAGGAAAACAGATTGTTTTTACAAATATTTTCCATTTTTCTTCAGTTTACAATCCTTCCATTTTCATTTTTAATGTCCTTGGATGACTTTGTTAGTTGGATATCTTGCCAAGAGTAAAAGTACACTGATTTTACCCTTTACTGCTTCTCTCTGCTTTATAGAATGATGCTGCTCATAACCATCTATCATCATTCTTCATAAGATTTTATAAATGAATGTAGCCCTTCTGCCTGCTTCTTTTGGAGTTATAATAAACCTCACTACTTTGATTGAAAAAAAAAGATATGGCAAACCAATTCAATATCTTTGCCAAGAAAATCCCAAATAGGGTCATGAAAATTTAAATACAACTGAAATGACTGAACAATGACAACAAATTATTCATTATACTGCTCACCATGGCGGCTTTTCTGAACCTTTTCACCCCTCTACAAATCTCTCATGGCTTCCCTCACTCTCTTAGCTGAGAATCTCGCCTCACATTTCACTGAAAATAGGCTGGCTGCAAAGCACTCCCTTTTCCCCCTTCCTTATTATCTCATATCATTTAGATGATTTCTGCCACTATGTCTTCCTCTATACTTGTCTCACACAAGAAAGGTGGCCAATGTCCTTGCTAAGGCATTCCCCCTGTGTATATGATCCCATTCCATCCTGTTTCCCTAATATATTCTCTCCTACTCCATCATTAATTTGTAATCAGTCTTTATCTATTAGTTGCTTCCCTGCTGCCTATAAACATGTGTCCATGCCTTTTGCAACATCTTAAAAAACTCTGTTGGTTGATCTGTCTATCCTTATGATTTATCTTCCTACCTCTCCTTTTTTTTTTGGCTAAACTGTTTAAGAAGATCATCTACAATTGTGCCTTCACTTCCTTTTCTCTCATTTTCTTCTCAACTCTCTGCAGTCTGACTTTTGACCTCATTATTCAACCAAAAACTCTTCCATCCAAAGTTATCAATGATCTATTAATTGCCAAATCTGATGGTCTTTTTTCAATCTTCATTCTTTCTGAACTCTCTGCATCCTTTGACATTGTAGGGTACCCTCTCCTCCTTGATATCCTCTTCTCTCTAGGTTTCCCTAACATTGCTCTCTTTTGATTCTCTTCCTACTTGTCTTACTACTTCACATAGGTCATTCCTGCTAATAGTTGGTATCCCACAGGGGCACCCCTCTTCTGGGTCCTCTTCTCTTCTCCCTCTACCCTATTTCACTTGGTGATTTCATTAGCTCCCACAGATTCCATTATCATCTCTGTTCTAATAATTTTCAGATGCATTATTGAGTGCTAACCTTCTTACATCCATCTCACATCCCCAACTGCCTATTGACAGTTGAGAACTGGATATCTCACAAACACATTAAACTCTGCATTTCTAAAGACAATCAACAAACATTTACTAAGCATCTACTATAGAGGTTCCAAACTTATTTGGCCTATTGCCTCCTTTTTAAAAAATTACTCGGCACCCCCCTGGAAATCTTTCTTTAACCCTTTAGCATTTTTAAAAAATTTTGCATCATTTAAAAAAATAAAATATTTTTAAAAAGTGTCACATCTTAAATTTCATAATTTACTGTAAATTTGTGGTTTCTTCCTGCATTGAAATTTTGACGATGCAATATTGCATCACGTAACCATATAGTATTGTATTATAAGTAAGTCATTGCATGCACATGTTCCTGACAATGCATGATGGATTTCCCAACAATGCACCACAGGCTTGCCTGCCAACACTTACTTGTTAAGACTTATTGGTGGACTTGACTATTGATTGGTTATAACTTGCATTTTGTGTGTTTATTTGGAAAAATGGTGCAATCACTATGACTTTAACTGTTACACAACAGATGACACATGTACAAACAGTTCTTCAAAATTTTCTTCTCTTCTCTTCTTTCCTTATGCTTCTACCAACCCTCTTATTTTTATTCGATGTCCTGCAATTGCACCCGAGGCTACTACCCCATCCCCATTGTTCCAGTGCTACCCAGGAGGTGTTGTCACCCACTTTGGGAACCTCTTATCTATGTGCCAAGCACTATACTAAGTACTGGAGAAACAAAAAGAGTCAAAAGACAATCCCTGCCCTCAAGAAGCTTGCAGTCTAATGGAGGAGACAATCTACAAACAACATATGTACAAACAAGCTATATACAGGATAGATAGGAAATAATTAACTTAAGGAATTCAAAGAGGTTGGAGAAGGCTTCCTATAGAAGGCGGAATTTTAGTTGGTCCTTAAAGGAAGCCAGGGAGGTCAATAGTTAAAGTAGATAAAGGAGAATGTTTCCAGGATGGAAGACAGCCAAAGAAAATGCTCAGGACTGAGAGATGGAGTGTCTTGTTCATGGAACATCCAGGAGGCTAGTATACCTGGACTGAAAGGTACATGTGGAAAGCAAGGTATAAGAAGACTAAAAAGGTAGGAATGGACTGGGTTATGAAGGTCTTTGAATGCTAAAGAAAGCATTTTGAGAGCTCCTGGAGGCAAAAGGAAATCACTAGAGTTTATTGAGTAGGAGGGGGATCAGAACTGTCCTTAAAGTGATTTTCACTTTAGTGGCTGAATGGAAGATGGATTGGAGTGAGGAGAGATTTGAGGCAAGCAGACCCATCAGTAGAACCAATTAGCTTCTCTTCCTCACCCTAAGGGCTCCCTCTTTCAAATTTCTTTGCTGCTATCCAGAGTACCACCTTCTTCCCAGCAGGCTCCCAACCTAGGCGTCACCACACATTCAATCTGCTGCAAAGTCTTATTGTAGAATTATAACATCTTTGGTCATCTCTCCTCTGGCACCACTACCACCCAGTTGCAGGCCCTCCTCACTCTATGCCTCCTACCTTTCCAGTCTTCTTACACCTTGCCCTCATGCCTTCATTCTCTCAACACACTGTAGTACTGTGATGCTAGTCTCCTTGCTCTTACTCACATAAGACACTCATATTCAGGCTGTTCCTCATGCCTGGAATTCTCTCCTTCCTCATTTCTACTGCTTGGTCTCCCTGACTTTCTTTGGCTTAAAGCTAAAATCCTATATTCTACAAGGAGCATTTTCTGAATCCTGTATTTGCAGTACCTTCCCTCTGTTGATTATCTCCAATGTAACAAATATGTGTATCTCTCTTTCTTTCTCTCTCTCTCTCTCTCTTCTCTCTCTCTCTCTCTCTCTCTCTCTCTCTCTCTCTCTCTCTCTTTCTTTCTCCCCCCCATCTTTCTGTCCATCGGTCTATCTATCTATATTTTGTTTGTACCTAGTTTGCGTGTTTTCTCTGAATTGTTCTATGAGCTGGTTGACAGCAGACTGTTCTTTATCTTTCTTTGTATCTAAGGCACAGTGTATAGCACATAGAAGATGCTTAATAAATGATAATTGACTTACTGACAAAAGATGTCAAGATTAGTTTCATATATTTGGGTTAATTTTTTTTAAAGTATGCAGGTAGATACCACAGAGGGATGTGGTGAGGCAGTTTTACAGGCCAAGATAATTTGGGAGGGTCAGCAGAAAAGATCTGTCACACTGGAGTGAGTGGAGCACAGTTCAGAGCACACTGCACCATGCAGATGAGGCTCCCACAAGTCTATCAAAGTTAGTCATCATACAACATGGCTGTTATCATGGACAATGTTCTCCTGGTTTTGCTCATGTCAGCATCAGTCCATACAAGTCTTTCCACATTTTTCTGAAGTCGGCCTGCTCATCATTTCTTATGCCACAATAGTATTCCATTACATTCATAAACCACAACTTGTTCAGCCATTCCCCAATTGATGGGCAGCCCCTCAATTTCCAATTCTTTGCCACTGCAGAAAGGGCTGTTATGAATATTTTCATATATGTGGGTCCTTTCCCCATTGTTATGATCTCTTTGGGATACAGCCCTAGAAGTGCTGTTCTGGGTCAAAGGGTGTGCACATTTTTATGGCCCTTTGGGCATATTTCCAAATTTCTCTCCAAAATGGTCCGCCAACAATGCATTAATGCTACAATTTTCTCACATCAGCCATGAAAAAAAATTTTTGAAGTAAGCTTCTTTGTTAAAGGCTTCCTCTCTCAAATACATAGAGAAATGAGTCAAATTCATAAAGATAAGAGCCATTCCCTAACTGATAAATGATAAAACAAATATGAAGTCAGTTTTCAGATGAAGTAATCAAAACTATCTCTAGCCACATGAAAAAATTATCTAAATCAGTAATGATTGGAGAAATGCAAATTGAAATAATTCTGAAGTACTACCTCACACCTATTAGATTGGCTAATAGGACAGAAAAGAAAAATCATAAATGTTGGAGGAAATATGGGAAAATTGAAACACTAATGCATTGTTGATGGAGTTGTGAACTGATTGAATCATTAGGTAGAGCAATCTGGAACTATGCCCAAAGGATTATAAAACCATACATACCCCCTTGATCTAGCAATTCCATTACTAGGTCTGTTTCCCAAAAGAGATAAAAAACCAAAAAGAAAAGCACCTATATGTACAAAAATATTTATAACAGCTCTTTCAGTGGTGGCAAAGAATTAGAAATTGAAGGGATGCAATTCAATGGGGAATGACTGAAGATACTGATGTTTAATCTTTCCATTTCCTGTTTGAGCACATCCAGTTTACTTAGGTTCATAGATGTTACATTCCAGATTCCCAGGAAAAATTGATATTCGCAGCATCAGACTTTTCTTTTATTACCAGATACATCTGCAGATGAGTTTCCTTTGGCTTTGACCCAGTCCATTCATTAGTTCTGGAGTTACTTATAGTTGTGCTTTGCTTTCTCCAGTAGTGTGTTGGACACTTCCCAACCTGGGGGAATCATCTTCCAGTGTCATATCTTTTATCATTTTAACCTTTGAGTTTTCTTGGCAAAGATACCAGAGTGGTTTGCCATTTCCTTCTCTGGTGGATCACCTTTTGTTAGAGCTCTCTGCTATGATCTATTTGTCTTGTCTTGGATAACCTGGTGTGGCATAACTCAAAATTTCATTGAACTTTGCAAGCCCTTCCACCACAACAGGGCAGTGATCTAGGGGGAGAAGTATCTGTTAAAATCTTTTTTGTACAGTTCTTCTGTATATTCTCACTACCTCTTCTTAATCTCTTTTATTTCTGTTAAGTCTTTTATCATGCTCATTTTTGCGTGAAATATTGCCCTTGGTTATCTCTAATTTTCTTGAAGAAATCCCTTGTCTTTCCCATTCTATTGTTTTCTTCTATTTCTTTTCACTGCTCATTTAAGAAAACCTTCTTATCTCTCTTTGTTATTCTTTGGAATTTGCATTCAGTTGGGTATATCTTTCCCTTTCTCCTTTACTGTTTGCTTTTCTTCTTTCTTCAGGTATTTCTCAAGCCTCATTTGACAGCCATTTTACTTTCTTGCTCTTCTTTTTCTTTGGAGTGCTTTTTGTTATTGTTTTCTATACAATATTTCAAATCTCTGTCCATAGTTCTTCAGGCATGTATCTATCAGATCTAATCCCTTAAATCTATTATCATCTCTACTTCATATTTATAAGGGATGTTATTTAGGTCATACTTATATGGTCTGATGGTTTTCCCTACTTTCTTCAATGTATGTCTGAATTTTGCAATAAGAAGCTCATGATCTGAGCCACAGTCAGCTAGCTCCAGGTCTTGTTTTAACTGATTGCAGAAAGCTTCTCCACCTAAGGATCAGTAAATATTATGTAAAGCTAGACCAACTTTCATGTTGTTTCTATAGAATTTGATGGGCAAGGAGTTGATTTAGAGAGATACCCCTTAAATACATTTCCAAGCCAATCTATGCCCCCACCCATCTCTATTAGAAAAATCTCCTTATTTCTTTCAGACTTCCCAAATTGGCTTCCTGTCATTTGACCGTTTTTGATAAAAGTGCAGAGAGATGAGATCTCCTGAGGTAACTCACTCAGTTTTAACAGATATCAAACTATGAATAACATTTGTTATTTATACTTAATATCTTTTCTCCTGCTGTGAGTATTGAGTCCATTGACTTCCAAAGGTGAACTTAAGACAAAGAGTCAAATTTCCATCCAAGTTTTGGTCACATGTCCCTAGCCATGCATATCAGTAGAAAGGAAAGCTTTAGGATTAGGAAACAATGGACTGTTCTTGCCCACCCACTGAATAATCTTTTGGAGGTGGTGGAGAGGTCCAAGTTAGGATTTGGCAGCTTAACTGGAAGTTCTAGTGCCTCTATGACTCAGGCCTCAGAGAGAAAAGAAAGAGAACTTAGGGAAGGAAAAAGACAAATGGAAAGAAAACAGGATCTATCACGTGTCTTTGGGTCCATTAGTCAGTTTTTTTTTTACTATTGTTAATATCATGTTAGGAATATGGATTTTTCTTTCTTTTCTCTTAGCCCATACATGTTAATATCAGTCCCTAAAGATCTTGACAGAGTACCTAAGTGGTACTTCCCTTCCTTGCAAAGAATGGAATGCTTGAGAGGGAACTGGTTTCCTTTCTTTCACCATTGATAAGAAAGTTAGTGAAGCCTGAGTGTTTTCCAGAAGAGAAGCTCTACCTACAGAAAGAAACTAATGTAGCAATGCTTGCCCATTCATTTACAAATAGTACAAAAAAGGCAGCTGGGCATAGTGGATAGCAGGCCAACTGTGGAATCAGTAAGACTGGGATTATGACACATATTGGTTGTATAACCATGGGCAAGTCACAACTGCTCAGTACCTCAGTCTACTATCTAAGGCTACAAGTTATAAATGGGTTGCTGATCTATATCAGTAGAAGGAGTTTCCACACTTTGATTTCTCCACCCTAATGAGTGTTGCCCTCCTGCAACCATTAAAAAAAAAGAAAAAAAAGAGTAGATGACTCCAGCATCAACTGTTGGATATTTCTTCTGCAGAAGAGGCCACCTCACATCATTGATGTAATTTACAATGCTGATTTTTCTCTGAGCTATTCATCCTGAGTGTTTGGTGAGACTACCCCACCTGAAGGATCCTGCACATTCAGATACTGACAATTCTTTCCCCATTCCCTTGCACAGGTGCCCTGTTCTAGTCACAGGCTGTGCTCACTACTTCAGGACCAGATTATCTTGTAACTTGTGTTTCTAGAGTAGTGGAGTCCTATTATGATGCTTTGCTGGTCTGTGTGTTATTAGATGTTGAATATCTTCAGGGCATACTCTTATGTTATTAGCTTATAAAGAACTTTGTTATATAAACTCTTGACTTTATGCAAGAATAGAAGCAATGTAATTGTGGAACCAGTCACTAGGAATATAAATACACACATACTAATCCTAAAGAACCAGGGTATAATGATTTTTTCCTTAAAATTAATATTTGTGGCAAAATCATGTTGGACTAGAATAATGTTTTCTAAAGTTCCTTACAGTTCTGAATCCTAGGAATAAACTTTACTTTGCTTACTTTGTGCCAAGCACTTTGTGCTAAGTACTGGGAATAGACACACACACACACACACACACACACACACACACACACACACACACAGGTTAACAAAAACAAGCTTTCTCAATCAACCAATTAATCAAGAAGCATTTTTTAAGTGTCCAGGATATGCCAGGTACTGTGATAGGCAATTAGGCAATAGAGACACAGATACAAGGAATAAAACAACCCCTGCCTTCAAAGAGCTTTCATTTTGTATGTAATGTGTTCACAGTTTCATAAATGATCTCCGTAGTCTAGCATATGTGGCAGTATTAATTCTCTTTGATGATGTTCTAGTTCATAATAAAAGCTTTTTTTAGTGGTGTGCAAGGTTGCACCAGACAACTTTTCAGGTTTCTACCAGCTTTTAGTCTATGATCCTAGATCTGTGTGATTTCTGAATACTTATATACATATACCTTCTCTCTAAGAAAGTGGTACATTGTATATTCCAGGCTGAAAGTTTCCACATTCATTTTACTGATCAGGTTCCTCTCCAGTATGAATTTCCTAATGAGAAGTAAGTCACATATTTGACTTGAAGACTACATTCATTCTATCAATTAGGTTTCTCTCTCATATGAATTCTCTGGTGTTAAGTAAGACTGGTAAAAGCCTTCCCACACTTACTATGTTTATAAGGTTTCTCGCCAGTGTGAATCTTTTGGTGGGGAATAAAGTATGCATTTGATCTGAAGGTCTGCTCAGGTACATTACATTCACAAGGTCTCTTTTAGTGTGAATTCACTGATGGCAAAGAAGGGATGAGCTAAATTTATAGACTTTCTCACATTTTTACATTTATGAGATTTCTCTTCAGTATGAATTATCTAGCATTCAGTGAGACATTTGTCCTGGTTGACAGCTTTCCTTAATTCATTGTATCCAGTATGGATTCTGAAAAAAAAAATTGGAATTAGAGTAGAATGATTCTCAACCTTCACATCATAATTCTAGTCTTCTCCCAATATGGAATCCTAGTGACAATTTCTTGGGTGCTTTTCTTGAGATAAAGCATTCATAGCAACCTCCAGCTTCGGAATTAATTTCTTTGATTTAGGCCTACTTTTCCAATATGGTATTGAAAGTTATGTTGATCCAGTGACCCATTGTTCCCAGCCCAGTTTGTCAATTAGTATTGGGGGAGGCTCTACTGGGGAAAGCAACACTGAATCTTGCAGCTTTGCATTACTTGCTCTTTGTCACTTACTCCTAACTGGAAATTGTCACACTTGCTACCTTAGAGAGGAGCAGAGGTGCAAGGGGCCATCCCCTTTTGAATTGTCTTTGTCTTTATTATGAAAGTTACCAATTAAAGCTGGCCCATCTTGAAGCCATTTGCTGATCTCCAAGAATCAGCCCATCAACAGGTTGCCACATTGACATACTTATAATAAACATCTTTTCATTCTCTTTGTCCTGAGTTTTGCTTCATTAATCATAGTAAAAGCCCAAACAAAGAATTTTCATTCCAGGACAGCCTGGAGTTATTATTATTTTTTCAGAGCTTCTCACTTCTGGCTGTCACTGTTAAAAGGCTTTCTCCCTCCCACAAGCTGGCCTTGCCTGAAAGCTGGCTGGTGTGCAGCACCTCTCCAGTGGGTTAGTTAAGCAGAAAAGTGGCAGTGAATTTAGCTACCCAAGATTCAAAATGGGAAAGAGAAATATACCCCAAAATCCACATTTTGATTTTTTTTCACTTATGCAGGAAGAAAGGAAGACAAAAGAGAAGACACCTGAGGGTGGAGCAGGTAAGTAAAGGCCTGGCATGCATTTGAATGGAAATATCTATATTCATAGAGGGAGCTAGACTTCTAGGGAATCAGTCTGTAAAAGCTTGGTAAAATCATGCCATTAGAAGTTTACAAGAGTAGTAGTATAAGGCTGGGTAGCAGGGACTGGGAAAATTAAGGAAATAAGAAAAAGACAATTCTGGCCAGATAAGAGATGGGACCTCTATATTTAGGCAGATGTGCATTTTAACCTTGATTTGTAGATCTAAAGCCCGGGCAAGCAGGGATTTTCCCAGCTGTGGAGAAACTTTCAAAAAGCAATTGCCCCTCATTATCATAAGAAAAAGAGATTAAGACTAGGAAAGGGAGGTTTTAAAAAAACCTTTCAAGCAAAGGGACTAGCCACCCCAACCTTGGGCCTAGCCTACCCCACCTTCACAGGCCCTTTGTGGGAAATGGGGATTGATATTTACAGTGGGGCGGGGAGGTGATGTAACTAGGAAATGGGAGGTGTCTGTAGAGTAAGATGTAGTCTGAGATGTGTTTGGTAAGGGAAATATCAGATCAGGATGTGAAAGAAACCTGAAGGGTAGCATTTTTTTTTAGCTAAATTGAAAAGAAAGCCAGAGATGTTTAAGGAAGTTAGACGAGGAAATGAGTGGAATGTTAAGGAAAGTTGTGTAGTCTGAGTAAAGTGTTTTAGAGATTTGGAAAGAGAATAGTGAGGAAGGGTTTTGCTCTCATTCAGGATATGGGAAACTTTATGAAATTATTCTTTGATATGCAACTTGGGATTCCTGGGTTCAGAAGCTGGGAGATGGGAATGGGAAGCTGCTGCTTCTCCTTATCTGAAAAGCTTCAAGATAGGTAAACAAGGCTGGTGGCTAAGAATTATTCCAACTCTTTGAGGGAACCTGGGAGAAGTTACTGGGAGATGGGCATTGTTTTTAAAAGGAAGTTTACTGATTAATAATGGGCTCTCTTTTTTTGAAGTGCTAACAGTAAATGGCCCTTGGATAAACTGAGATTTAAATGTTGCAATTAATGATTATAAATCTGGATTTGATTTGGATGAAATATGTCCAGAAAGTAACTCAGAATGGGGTTTAAGTATGTTTTCCTATTAGGATAATTGTGTAAGTTAGGACTTAATGTGAAAACACATTTGCTATTTGGTATTAAATCATGAAACTGCTGGGAAATGCATGATTCAGGGAAACCTGAGTTAGAATCCACTCTGAGAAATTTGTTAGCTGTGTGAGTTCACCTCTGTTAAAGGTGAAATAATAGCACCCACCTCCCAGGGTTGTTGGATCACGGAATTGTAAAGTGCTTAACAGTTTCTGAAATATCCAAGCACTATATAAATGTTAACTATTATTTCTTTAATTGTATTTAATTGCTTCATAGTTGATAACTTTATATGGGGTTTTAAATGTGATCAATATTTAATGTTAATGTGTGGGATGCAACTCAAATTAAAAAACTCTTAGAGGTTTTTCAAGGTAGGAACAGAAAGGTTTATTTTCAAATCTCGAGCTTTGGGTGTCCCTCCACCAGTATACTCTGATGAGGGGACACAAATTACAGAAGCAAAAACCATGTTAAATAACCCTAAGCAGAAAAGCCCTGTCCCACCAACTGGACAATGTTTGGCTCACAATACCATAGAAACAGAAAACAAAAGAAACTATATATGTAATATAGAACATTATTTTACCACTTAGGTAGTAGGGCCCTTTAGGCCATGGAAAGCAGAAGTTGCTGCTTAATCTTGCCCCAGACCTCTTTCCTCCTATATCTAAACAATAGTGAAATGTACTCTTGCATAGCTTAAGCACAGCCCATATCTCCAATGCAAATGGATAAGAAAACTTGCAATACAATAGCTTTAGATAATTATGTTTATACAGAAACCAGGACACCTGGTCTGGTTTGTGTGATCCCTGACCTGTAATGATGGGGTGCTTGGATGCTTGTGCTTATACTATTCCCCAAAAATGCCTCCCTAGTCTCAGAAACACTATCTCTAACAACCACTCCCCAGCCCAAGGACACTGTGCCTAGCAGTATTCATGCATGGGCCTCAGCAAGACCCTTATCTGGCTGCTCAGGCTCCAGCCCTCAGATCATATCTCTGGAAGCCTCCATTGCGAGAAAGTTTGCAGAGCATTATCATATCTAGACAGAGGGAGAGGGGTGTCCTTGACCAGCCCAAAAAAACTCTTCCTCTTGCCAGACTTCAAAGATCCATCCCCCTCCCTGTCCTGTATACTCCCTATATAAACCTTAGCTCGACCCCTGATGGGTGCTGCTTGATTTGGATGTGAATACCCCTGGCAGCCATGCACTAATATAATAAAGTCTACAATTTAAATTAGTCTGAGTCTACCTTGCTAATTTTTCGATATAACATATACATATCTATATTTAGCCCCTTAGTTTGCTGAAGTAATGCCAAAGAATCAATTAAAAATGTGCAGTCATGCTAGACACTGTGCTGTTGTGGCAAGGTTACTACCATGACTGGAATATAGTGACAGGTGTAACAACAAAATACAAGGGGGATTTCAAGGGTTTCAAACTTGGCAAACTTTAACTGCTGAGATAACAATGGCATAGAAGTGGGGGGGTAGTTGGGGCTGGATTCCCATAAATCAGGTGATTTCTAGTAAATCGAACCTTAGGCCTATCAGGCTGCTATGCCTGCTTTGAGTCACAATACAATTTCTATTTCTTCTTCTTCTTCTTCTTCTTCTTCTTCTTCTTCTTCTTCTTCTTCTTCTTCTTCTTCTTCTTCTTCTTCTTCTTCTTTTTAGTGAGGCAATCAGGGTTAAATGACTTGCCCAGGGTCACACAGCTAGTAAGTGTCATGTGTCTGAGACTGGATTTGAACTCAGGTCCTCCTGACTTCAAGGCCAGAGCTTTATCCACTGTGCCACCTAGCTGCCCCCGCTCTATTTATTCTTCTAAGAAGTCTTCACAGGACCCCTTGTCCCACTCAAGAAGAACCATTGACCCCCTGAGGAGGCTTCACTTCTGAGAGTTCATCTCTCACATTAATGATGATAAGATGAATGAACCTCTGTAAGATAATTTGGAAATGTATCCAACTGAATTGAGGTCACCTGGTTGGCAATGGGTTTTGTTTCATGTTTCAAATCCATAATATTGTTTTTGGTATTGTGAATTTGGTAAACTACTGTGTTAGGTATGTTGTTAGAAAAGCAACTTCTCTTATAATCTGGATGTTGCTAGATTATGAACTGAATTATTGAAAGAAGGCAAGAATTTATTTTTTGAAAACCGTTACGTATTTTATTAGCCTTGTTGACCACATTTAATAATATTCTGAAGTACTCTAATTTAGGAAACTAGAAACTTCCAGGTTTGCCTAAAACTACTGAAGAAGTGTCACCTAAAATTATTTGGCTATCACTTATGAAAGTTATGAGATTGTTAATTAAGTTATTTGGAGTTATTGTCATAATGTTAAAACCTAACCAGTATTTACACGGTTATATTTTAAAGGGAAAATTAGTAATTTATTATTGTATGGAAAAAGGTACAAATTAAAGACCTTGTAAAATCTCTTTTGTAAACTTACAAGGTTTCTTGGGACCAGCTGGTCATAATTAACCTTGTGCAAGAGCTTGCAGTGTTGTGGAATTTCCAATAAGCAGCTGGGATACAAATACTTCTTGCACTAAGTGGGGATGAAATTTTCAAGCTTGCTTATAATGTAGAATGAGTTTCATCTAAGGTTATTTGCTTATCGTTTGTGGAGGTTATAAATACCTGGAACAGCTTATATTGAAGTTATATCTTGAACCAATTTAGTCTTAACAAACTCCAGTCTTAGAAGGTCTATTTTTGCCTTAAGGAGTGACTACATAGAGATAGATATCTGTTAGTTTGGATGTTTACAGCAATTGGCCATTGTTGTTTTTCTAGGGTTTTAAATAAATTATCATATATTCACTCTTTTTGTGGAATTCCAGAATGTAACTATTTTCTTGATTTCTAGTGATACATTTTATTCTAGGATGAGTTTAGATTCTAGAAGAAGATGAAGTAAAGGATATTGAGCATAATTTAAAAACCTGGTAAATTTTTATTATTATAAAACCATGAAAAGAATAATAATAACTTAGTCCTATGTTGTGTTTAGTGAAATTTGATATTTGAGGTAAAACTTTGTGGGACTGTGATCTGATATTATTCTGAGTTTTGATTTCAGGTATGATTGTCTGCATTATCATCAGGCCCTTCGTCTGCCATTTACAGGAGATACCATGTGCTGACCAGAGGGAGTGCAGTATGGGAACAGATGGTATTTCTATGTCTGGGAAAGGCTGAGAGGACAACTTTGGAATGCCCAAAAGTAGGATACTCATGACTCAGTTTCTGCATTATGTTACTTTCTTTTGAACAGGAATATTTCCCATCTGATAAATCCCAAGTCTGGCTTTAGCACCCTGTAAATTAAGTGGGACCTTGCCAGTAACTTAAATGTGACTCTTACCTGGAACAGAGTTAAGGATGCTTCACCTTGGTATACCTGTGCTCAGTCATTCTGTGCCCTTAGCCTTTAGCCTGGAGGACCAGTTTTTAATACCGTTATAATTATGTACTTATTTCTCCCTCTCATGGCAAATTTCTATTATTAGGGCAGGTGAACAATGGAAGTTTGTCATTGTAGTACTGAATCTATTAGTTATTCAATTAATAGTAAGACATCTGAATTACTCAAGTGAGAAAGATGTTACTGTTTTGATCTGAATTTGTAGTCATTCTATGGCCTGAGCAAGAGTTAAATTAGTACTTATACTTGTTATGTGTATAAGCTTACATCCCTGAAGTATCTCATTCTTTCAGAATGATATGGGAATAATTCGACAAAGATCATGGGGCTTGTGAAACAGATATAAATCTATTAATCTGTAAGGTGAAAGTCAGGAACCTCTTTTGTTTTTGTTTTAAGGAAAAGAAGTTCAGTGCAATTGATTATCTTAGTGGAGAGTAATTTATGAGCTATCTTGTGTTACCTTAATGGGAAATTTGATTTTACTTAATCTGGGATTAGAACCTTTGTGTACAGCATATTCTGAAATGCATGCAAACTACTTAAGAATTATCTTAAACATGTTCCTATTGCTTAAAGGACTTCTGGGAGAAATAGTCTATGTTTATGTCCATTTGGACATGATTAATGTATCTTCAATATCTGACCAAGCTCTAAGTGCTCCACAATACCTGCTTCAGCCATCTTCATAGCTATTGGAAGAAATTGTGAAGTTTCAAGTGAACTACGGGTTCCTAAATTGCTATTCTTCTTACAGGTCTGTTGTCAATAGAATTAGAACCACAAGGCTTGAGCTGGTTTTCACTACATGGCCTAGTTATTGGGGGGAAAAAATAACTTAGGGGAGTATACTAAATTCTATTGAAATCTGTTTTGCAAAAGATTTTTATAGAATCACTTAGGATTCTGCAGGTGACTTGGAGGCAGAGAAGCAAATGTACTGGAAAGAGACCACTCTAGAGCTGTCTGAGGAGAAAGCCTTCTCTGGAAAGTTCAGAGGAAGATGTTTCCATGGACCAGATAATTGCATGGGACATCTGGGACTCAAGATGAAGTGTGCTCCTTTACTGAACATTGAGAGTGGGTTACCAGGTTACAAAGAGGATTGATGTTATTTGCATTATTGTATTGCTTTGGTCTTTTGTTTCATGGTATTTACGTTTGCTGAGTTTTCTTGGTGACCTTGCTGATATGTAAATCTCCCCTTAAGAATTAGTACATGGTGAACCCTTTAAATGCTTGATTGGTGACATGCCTTAGGTTGCATATAGGGCCTATTTCACAATGTTTATCTCCTTGGGGGATACATGAAATTTTGACTCTGTGTATCTAAGTTTCTTCAACTTTGTGATGTTGATGGAAACATGGGATTATGATTTGTGATCCACAGTATACTTGTTTCCTGTTTTGAGTATAAATCCTCTGGCTTACAGTCACTAATGCTTGCTCAAACTGATTTGGCACAAGCAACAGAGACTAGAATGATGCAGTTGAGGACAAAGGTGAAAGCTGAATATGGTGCTCAACCATATATATTTTGTTTTGTTGTTCAGTCATTTATATATATATATAATCAGCCCTAAATGGGGGAATTATTGAAAGTTATGCTGACTCAGTGACCATTGTTCCTAGCCCTGCTTATCAATCACTGTTGGGGGGAGTTTCTGTTGAGGAAGGTGACACCACGTCTGCAGCTCTCTGTATTATCTGCTTTTTGTCACTTCTACCTGAAAATTGTCACTCTTGCTACCTTGGGGAGGAACTGAGACTCAAGGGGCCAAACCCTTTTGGCTGCTGCAGACCAATCTGAATTGTCTTTATCTCATTATGAAAGTTACCAATTAAAGCTGGCCCATCTTGAAGCCATTTGCTGATCTCTAGTGATCAGCCTGCCAAATGTGTTGTACCTCAACATACTTATTATAAATTCTTTTTCATATTCTTTGTCCTGAGTTTTGCCTCATTAATCAGGGCAAAAACCCAAACAAAGAATATTCCTTTGAACAACAGACAGAAGACTTTGGGGTCTTTTCTCTCTGACAACTCCTCCTCTTGAGTAATGTTAAGAGCAACATCCCTGAATATGTTACAGATTCTTCTAATATCCCTTCTAGCTTTAGATTCAGGATTGCCTTGTTTTCATAAAGACAATAGCCATTGTTTTCTCCTCAGTTTTCCCTCATTTCTAAAGGGCTGAGCCCTCGGAATGCAGATTTCTGGGCCAGCCTTTATGCTCTTTGATGGAGCTCTGGAATTAAGACCAGGCCTCAAAAGGCTTGCATAGGGAGCCCATTCACAGATATCCCTGTGATTCTTTCTTTTTTTAATATATATATGTATATTTTTTTTTAGTAAGGCAATCAGTGGTAAATGACTTGCCCAGGATCACACAGCTAGTGTCAAATGTCTGAGGTCAGATTTAAACTCAGCTCCTCCTGACTCCAGGGCTGGTGCTCTATTCATTGTGCCACCTGGCTGCCCCCATGACTATTTCTTGACTGCTTACTCTTTGGTAACAAAAAACTTTTGATTGACTGCCAAACCAGAACTGAGTGGACACATGAAAGATTCCCATGGGGAGTAATTCACCCTTTTTTCCCCCCTGATGACAAGCAAGGAATATGAACTACTGTGGGCCTCCAAGAGCTTTCATGAAGCCATGAGCAAAGAATGTGGCAATTTTTCTGAGTGTTGTCTTTATTCTTAGTTGTGAAAGAGTATCAAAGATGGCTATAACCTTATGAGTTTTGAAAAGTCAGAAGAACAAGACATCAGTGGTCCAGGAACTACATGTAGCCCATAGGTAGCTAAGCTTCATGAAGAATAAAGCCCTGAAGGGGCAGCTAAGTGGCACAGTGCATAGAGCACCAGTCCTAGAGTTAGGAGGACCTGAGTTCAAATCTGGCCTCAGACACACAATACTCACTAGCTGTGTGACTCTGGACAAGTCACTTAACCCCAATTGTCTCACCAAAAAAAAAGCCCTGAGAAGAGATCAGCTTGACTCTCACTAAAGGTGGAATAAAACTGACATACAGTGGCCTGAAGCAAGGGAGTCACTTCTCCCGTGCCTATGCCAAATTCAAAAGTGAACTTAGTAGGATGCATGCTTTGTATTAACTACATGAAGCAGATTTTAAAATGAAAGACTCACATAGAGTAAAAATAAAGGACTGGAACAGAATTTATTATGCTTCCGCTAATGTAAAAAAGCAGCAGTAGCAGTCATGATCTCAGACAATGTTAAAGCCAAAAGAGATACAAGTGGAAAATACATCATGTTCAAAGGCAATCATATACATATGGGGCCTAGTTCACAATGTTTGTCTCCTTGGGGGATACATGAAATTTTGACTCTGTGTATCTAAGTTTCTTCAACTTTGTGATGTTGATGGAAACATGGGATTATGATTTGTGATCCACAGTATACTAGTTATTGGGGGAAAAATAACTTAGGAGAGTGTACTAAATTGTATTGAAATCTGTTTTGCAAAAGATTTTTATAGAATCACTTAGGATTCTGCAGGTGACTTGGAGGCAGAGAAGCAAATGTACTGGAAAGAGACCACTCTAGAGCTGCCTGAGGAGAAAGCCTTCTCTGGAAAGTTCAGAGGAAGATGTTTCCATGGACCAGATAATTGCATGGGACATCTGGGACTCAAGATGAAGTGTGCTCCTTTACTGAACATTGAGAGTGGGTTACCAGGTTACAAAGAGGATTGATGTTATTTCTATTATTGTATAAATAAATAATAAAGTAATATCAATACTGAACATATATGCACCAAATGCTATAGCATTCAATTTTTTAAAGAAAAAGTTAAATGAATTATAGGTGGAAATAGACAGTAAAACTAAAATAGTAGAGATATTCAACATTCCCCTTTCAGAACTAGATAAATCTAACTAAAAAAGTGTTAAGAAAAAAGTCAAGGAGATTAAAAGAATCTTATATAAGCTAGTTATGATAGATGTCTGGAGAGAACTGAATGAGAATGGAAAAGAATATACCTTTTCTCAATGTTAGATAGCACCTTTACAAAAGCTGACCATATATTAGGCCATGAAAACTTTATGATTAAATACAGAAAAGTAGAAATAGTAAATGCATCCTTTCCAGAACATAATGCAATAAAAATTACATTTAATAAAGAACCGTGGAGACACAGATTGAAAATTACTTGGAGATGAAATAACCTAACATTGAAGAATGAGTGAGTTAAAGAACAAGTCATAGAAACTATAAATAATTTTATTAAAGAGAATGATAATAATGACACAATACATCAAAAATTATGGGATGTAGCAAAGCAGTAATTAGAGAAAAATTTATTTCTCTAAATGCTTACATCAATAATGTAGAGAAAGAGTAGATCAATGAATTGGGTATGCAACTAAAAAGCTAGAAAAAGAACAAATTAAATATCTCCAATTACACCAAATAGCAAATCTTGAAAATTTAAGGTGAGATTAATCAAATTCAATGAAAGATAATCATTGAATTAATAAATAAAACTAGGAGTTGTTTTCATAAAAATAATAAAATAGAGAAAATACTGTTTAATATAATTAAAAGAGAGAGAAAACCAAATCACTACTATCAAAAATGAAAAGACTGAATATATCATTAATGAAGATAAAATTAAAGCAGTTATTCAGTTATTTTGCTCAAGTATATGCCAATAATTTTAACAATTTAAGGAAAATGGAAGAATACTTGTAAAAACAAACTCCTGATTACCCAAAGAGGAAATAGAATACCTATTTTAGAAAAAGAAATTGAACAGACCATAAATGAACTTCCTCAGGAAAAAAAAATCAGGACCACATGGATTTACAAGTGAATTCTACCAAACATTTAAATTCTACAATCATTTAAAGATCAACTCATTCCAATATTAAATAAATTATTTGGAATAATAGGCAAAGAAGGAATTCTACCAAACTCATTTTATGAAACAAATATGGTATTGATACCTAAAATAGGAAGAGTAAAAAAAGAGAAAGAAAATTATAGATTAACTTCACTAATGAATGTTTATTCAAAAACTTTAAATAAAATGTTAGCAAGGAGATTGCAGCAATGTATTACAAAGATTATGCATTATGACCAGGTGGGATTTATGCCAGGAATGCAGGGTTGGTTGAATACAAGGAAAACTATTAATAGAATTAATTATATCAATAAAAAAGTAACAAAAATCATATGGTTAACCCAGAGCTTACCTTATACTAGAAGGAGGCTACCCTGGTGGGTCAATTCTTTGGAAGTCCATTTTGGCATAAGTTTTTCTACTTTCAACCCTGTACAGGGAGCTGGTTTAGTAGGTTGTGGTTCAGTGGGAGAAGAAGCTAGCTATGGATGGTGAAACTCCTGTAGTCCCTAGTGTCTCATTTTCTTTCAGTTTAATTCACTACAATATAACAAAATTTTATTAAGTCAGTTATGTGGTACAGTGGATAGAAGTCTGGATTTGTAATCAGGAAGACCTGAATTCAAATAAGAACTCAGGCATTTACTAGCTATGTGAACCTGGGTAAGTCACTTAACCTCCCTTAGCCTTAGTTTGCTCAAATGGGGATAATAATAGCACTTACCTCCCAGGGTTGTTTTAAAGATAAAATGAGATAATATTTGTAAAGCACCTTGCAAATGCTAGCTGTAAGTGCCTATCTCTATTCATTTTCCACCAGCTTCTCTGCTTGGTTTCAACTCTACCAACCTTGTTCTCTCCCCCCTCCCTCCCAACCCCTTTAACTTCCTTTTGTGTTTTTTCTTCTCCTATTAGATTATAAACTCCTTGAGGGCAAGTATAGTCTTTCTTTTTCTTATTTGCAACCTCACAATCCAGTACAGTGGCTGGCACATAATAGGTACTTAATAAATATTTATCACATTGTAGCATGAGCAATAAATACATTGTTAGGCTCTGCTGACACAAACATGAAAAATTACATAGTTACTAATCTAAAAAAATATATATGAATCTGTGATCTTATCAATGTTGTTATTTTCTTCAGTAGTGTAGATCCATGCCTTCTTCTCTACCTGAGTAATATCCATGTCCTTCCAAAAATTCCATGCAAGGGGTCCAACCAATGTTTTGGGAAATCTCTTGATATTGTATGGATATTAATGCATGCTGTCTTTTAATAATGCCTGCTCCCTCTGAATTGACAATCCATTTCATTTCCTAGTTGTACATGTCTGGTTACATATTTTATGCTGTTTTTCCCCACAAAATCTTCCTTGGTAATAGCTATTGTAGTTGATCTATGCTTACACATTGCCCTTTTGGGGACCTACAGCTTTAATTTTTCAGAAATTGGAGTATTACATGACTTGCAAGAGCGTCATTGTTTCAGGGAGAAGCTTGGGGAACACTAAAAGCATTGCATATAGACAGGAAAAGGAAGAGTCAGGTAAGGGGATAAAAAAGGAGTAGGTGCCAAACTAAGGAATCTATTGGCAATGACAATGGCAAAATGAAATAAGGCTTTCTTACAGGACAATAATGTTCCATTGTATTTTAGGAGGAAAGGGAATAAACAGTTATTAAATGCCTACTATGTGCTAGGCACCATGCTAAGCACTTTACAAACTTTTCTTATTTGCTATTATCATTATTTGACAGATGAGAAAACTGAGGCACAGAGAATTTAAATGATTTGCTTAAGGTCAAATAATCTGGAAGTGTCTGAGGCTAGATTTGAACTTGGGTCTTTCTGACTCCAGGTCCAGCATTCCATCCACCGCACCACCTGCCTGCCTCAATACACACACACACACACACACACACACACAGAGTCATTTCTCAATTTATGGACATCTACATTCCTTCAAGTCCTTTGCTATTACCCCTCCCCCTAAATACTGATATGTGTGTGTGTGTGTGTGTGTACACACACATACATATATATATACACAACCATACATATATACATACACTATATATGTGTATATATGATGCATGTATACACATATCAGTAAGTTTTATATATATTCTACAAACATGTATGTTTATATATATCCATACATATGTACATACGCCATATATGTGTACATATGATACATGTATACACATATCAGTAAGTTTTATATATATTCTACAAACATGTATGTTTATATATATATATATACACATATCTCTATATAAATACATATATATGTATGTATAAAATGTCTCTTTGTCTTTTACTTCTTTGGGTAAAAGAAGTAAATATATGTTTAGTAGTGATATTGCTAGATCAAAGGTTATGTCCAGCTTAATGTCTCTTTTAGTATAATTCCAAACTAATTTTTAATATCAATGAATATTCAATAAGGTATTTGTATGCTCTATGCGAGGTTTAAAAATTTCGAGCCCCTGTGTTAGAAAATTGTGCTCCCTCTGAATTATTGTCCACTAAAGGCTTTGAACTTTCACTTCTGATTTGATTAATTACTGAACACATGAGCCATGTACAGCAGAATTTTCTGCTATTGAGGATATATGTTTGTCAAAAGCAACATGAGGAGGCATTTTTTGTTTTAGCCCCTGCATTCTGTGCCCTCCACAATTGCCTATCTTGATGCCTAATCTTGCTATGTCTACCTACTTCACAATGTTGTTGTGAGAACAAAGTTAGGCCATATATGTGAAATTCCTCATTAAAATGAAAAACATGTGGCACTGATAGAGATAATGTCCTTACCAAGAGCTCCCTACATTGATGAAATCACAGGTCCAGATTGCCCCAAAATATTCCAATTATTATTAATGCTAGTCAAAATATATCGAAGTCAGTTTTAGGAGTTTATAGAATGATTGTAAATGAGAAAGACAGGGAAAGAAAGGGATGAAAAGGCTCAGCTAGCTTCCCTCCCTCCATTCCAGATGATGAGAAACACCTTCAATATGACCATTTCAAGGTATATTTTGGTTTCATGTAATTTTTGTAAACTATATAATACAGAATTTTAAATGTCTTGTGATTTTTCGAGGGAGATGATGGCTGCCTTTCAAAATGAAGGCCTGGGAGTAGGAGTGGGTGGGCATGGGCAGTGAGCAATCTCTGATCATTATTTATAAGAAAGCTAATCTCTGATGAGTAGCAGGACCTAGCCTGTAGAGATTTGCACAGTGTTACTGGTACAAACACCCTATGTATGAATACTTTCATGGAAATTTTGGCTATATGACTATATTAACTTTGGCTAAGATTTGTGACTATTTTCAGAGTCTTTCACACATTTACAGGAAGTATCTTTCCTTTTAAACTTACATACAGTATTATTGTTATTTTGTATTATGGAAACAGAAAAACAGTTTAATTTGTTGCCATTGCTACTTACGTTTATTAAATCTCATATATAAACACATACACACACACACACACACACACACACACACACACACACATGAGCTAGGTTAAAAAAAAATCCAACAAACCCAAACATTAATGTGATGGAGATGGTAGACTTGAATGCTCTTTCTAGCAAAGACTGGGTCTAGCACAATCATGGTTGAGTCCAAAAGTGGGCTTCAGTATGAGCTGTGGCAACATAAATAAACAAATAAGTAAAGTAAAGACTACAAGGCCCGTGGAGAGTTGGATCTTGCTGTCTCTTTCATGAGTAATGAATGTGGCAACCACACAGACTTGGAACAGACCTGGGATACTCAAATCTACAAGCAGACTTTCAAATTGGCCAGTATAAGCTTATGGGGATTTGCTGAGGGTAACCAGGGAATTGATATGAGAGAGAGAGAGAGAGAGAGAGAGAGAGAGAGAGAGAGAGAGAGAGAGAGAGAGAGAGAGAGAGAGAGAGAGAGAGAGAGAATGTGTGTGTGTGTGTGTGTGTGTGTGTGTGCGCACGCGAGCGCACACACACACACAAGGGAGTGGGGGGAGGGGATGACATGGCGGGGAATGCATGGGAAAGGGTGGGGAAGGGTGTTTCAGACAGAACAGCATGAGTAAGAATATAACAGGTCTGGAAAGTGAAATATTTGATCTTGGGTGTCCCAGAATTGGAAGTCTTTGGTACTGTTGTGAGGAATCTAAATGTATTTTCCAGCAGAGCCCTTTAGACATAAGAGAATTTATTCCCAAGGAGGCCCACCTGAGGAGGCCATCTGTCTCAAAGTTCTGCCTCACTGACCTGGGTGGTCCCTAGTCCCTGAAAGGGAATGTCTTTCACTTGAGAAATTCAGCACGAAGTAAACAGAAGACTAACTGGCTATTACCATCTTTTCCTTCCCACTGCCTCCCAAACCTTGCATGTTTTCTTCAACATGAACTTTCTTGTGTATTTCACTTTATCCATTAGACCATTAATATGGTATGTTACTGTTTTGAGACTAAGAACATAGAGTTTGCTTTCAAATGTGGAGACATAATACAATGAATATAGTAGGTCAAATACTACATTGGCTCCCACTGACTAGGCACAGGAAATGGTACTTACCCACTCTTAGTTTAGTATATGTATCAGAACAGGAGAGACCAACAGATGTAGATACCAGAGATTCCATGAATTTACCACCTTGATGGTCACCATGGGGGGGTCTGAAGGTGATCTATGATAGGCAGGGAGCTAGGTCAATCACTTGAGAAAGTATAGCTCAGTGTCTTGGACTTCTCATGGAGAGTGCTTTGGTTGCACCATTGTTGGGAGTGATAAAGTAATATGGAGTCAGTCTCTGTTGTCTTGATTATCTTTAAATGATTAGTAACAAATTCTCCTAGATAGTTAATAAGCATTTACAAAGTGCTATGGGCCAGAGATTGTGCTAAGTATTAATGATACAAAGCAAGGCAAAAACGTAGTGCCTGCCTTCAAGGAGTTAATATTCTTGGGGCCAGGAGGTAAAAGTAAGGAGGGAGAGAACTTTAGGGATGGGGTAAAGCCAGTGAAATGGAACAATATCCGAAGGTAGAGAATCATGAGAGGGAAACAGCAAGAACAGTGTTACTGGATTGTAGAGTGCACGGAAGAGAATAAAATGTAAGAAGACTGGACTGTAGGAAGAGGACAGGTTGTAAAGGACTTCAAATGCCAAACAGATAATACTGAGTAAGACTGAGTAGGGGAATAACATAGTCTGACCTGTACTTTAGGAAAGTCACTTTGATAGCTGAGTGGAGGAGGGCAACAGGATGAATGTCTCTAAAAAGTGATACAGGCCAAGAAGAGGACATATAATCCCTGTAGGTTTCATCTTGATTCCCCCCAAAAACTCTGCTACTGTGAGGGAGTTACAGAAGTTGGACCTATACAGTGGTACATTGAACCACAAATGATTTAACACATGGTATCAGAAGGCAATTGGTACTACCAAAAACATACTTTTCCAAGGTCATAAAAACACTCCATGATGATTTTGAACATGATTCAAGAAGGATAGGAGTACCTGGTATAGGACAGAGTCTACTGCCTCAATATGGCAATAGCTGTGTGTGAAAAATGTGAGATTTGTGCTTGGCCTGCTCAAAGTAGCACTGTTACCTAGAGAGCATAAACTCTAGTGAGACTTTAGATGCAGTGTGTGCAGACTTTTGATCTCCAAAAGAAAATAAGAGGACCACAAGCAGAATCTTAATGATGACAGATAATTTCCTTTCCTTTGCACATTTGAGAACCATTTTGCCTGACATGTGAACATGGGAACCAGAAGACTTCTGCTATAGCCAAGGTATCATTCCTCTATGTATAATTCAAGGCAATAAAATATTGCCCTTTTAGCAAAATAGAAGCTCCTTGAAATACACCTTACTCCTTTTCCCCACTCCCCTGCAGTCTGCAGTGCAGGGATTCTGTACTCTTTGCTTTTCCTTGGTGGAGGCACTCTATTTCTTGACTCTAGGCATTTTTTTTTTTGGTGAGGGCAATTAGGGTTAAGTGACTTGCCCACAGTCACACAGCTAGTGAGTGTTATGTGTCTGAGGCTGGATTTGAACTCAGATCCTCCTGACTCCAGGGCCAGTGCTCTATCCACTGTGCCACCTAGCTGCCCCAACTCTGGGCATTTTCACTGGCTCTTGTCATGCCTGGAATGCTCTCCTTCCTCATCTCTGTTTCCTGCCTTCATTCAAGTCCCAGTTAAAAATCCCACCTTCTACAAAAAACCTTTCCCAATCACTTTTAAGTCTATTATCCTTCCTTCTGTTGATTATCATCAACTTATACTGTATACATATATCTTGTTTGTAATTGGTTGTTTGCATGTAATTTCTCCTGTTAGACCACGAGCCTCTTGAAAGCAGGGATTGTCTTTTCACTTTCTTTGTATCCCCAGTTATTAGCATACAGCTTGGCACATAGTAGGCACTTGGTAAATGCTTATTGATCACTTGATATTGAAGTAAGACAAAGCTAATGTAATATTAGACTGGATTAATAGAAGCCCCATTTACTCTGTCCTGGTCATACCCCATCTGTAGTATTGTGTTCAGTATGGGGCAACACATTTTAGGAGGGGAACTGTTAAATTGGAATGTATCCAGAGGGGGATAATCAGCATGCTTTCTCAGGAGCAGCTGAAGAAAATTAGGAATGCTTAGAATGGAGAAAAGAAAATATAAGGGGGCATTCTAGACATCTTCTAGTATTTGAAGAGTTATCATGAAGGAGAGAAATCATAATTGTTTTACTTGATTTAGGATGGTAGAATTAGAAGCAATGTATGGAAGTTGTGGAGAAGCAGGTTTGTGCTGCTTTGATCCTGTGACTGTGAGATCAGACGTTGACAAGCTAGGTACTCCCATCCTAAGGAATTGGCAGTAGCAGAAAGCCCTGTGAGAAGAGGCCATGTGTTCTTGACTGGATCTGATTCAGTTTATGTTCTGGTAGTTTGTGTTCAATATTGGAACAAAATAAGACACCAATAGATGATTCAGCACTTAGCAAAAGGATATTTACTAAGCCACAACAATAGGAAGATATTCAATAAGCACAGGTCTTAAGGACACCTTAAGTTGGTTCATCTGACTGAGGCTGTGCTTAATGAGTTGTCCTTCATTTTCTACTAGACAATCACCAAAGAGGATGCCTGGAACTTCTTTCTCACTGCTCTTTTGTAGTCAGGAGACCAGGAAATGATTTCAACAGCCTTGACCTTTAGTTTCCCAAACTAAGCAAGTCTTGAGGATGATTTAAATACCATTTTTCTTTGAAACAAACAACAAAAACAAAAAAAAAATCCTGGATCTCAATTCCATGGGGGTAACTGTTAGAATATTACTCCTACTACACTATTCCAGCACCAGGACAGTGTGAAGATGCAGGAAAGTTGCCTTCACCAGGTTAGCACCTGGAAGCAGGGGGGTGGGGTGGGGCATGGCAGCAGCCTACAGCAGTGACTACCAACAGGAGCATAGCTGCAGGACTCTAGGAATATGTGACTAAGTTACCCACCAGCCTTGCATTGTTGGAACTGGTCAGGACTCTTGAGACCAAAATAATTATTCTCCTACTCTTCCTTCTCCTCTTTGTTTTTCCTTCTCCTCCTCCTCTTCCTTCTCCTCTTCCTCTTCCTTCTCCTCTTCTTTCTCTTTCATTTCCTCTATCTACCTTGGTTTCATCTACCTCACTGGGCTGTTTCAAAGATTTAATGGGATAAAGCATTTAGTACAATTTCTTAGTAGGTACTTGATAAATGTTTGTTACCTTCCCCTTCTGTCCTATATATTATCTAGGGAATGTCTGGGTCTAGGAAAAGCTATAGGCAAGTAATCTGGTGGCCATTTTTTTTAGAGGCAGCTATGTAGTGCAGTGGATAGAGTGCTGGGCCTGGAGTCAGGAAGACTGAGTGCAAATCTGACCTCAGATATTCACTATCTGTGTGACCATGGTCAAATTACTTAACCTCAGTCTGCCACAGTTTCCTCGACTTTACATTAGGGATAATAGCTAAAATGAGATCATATCTGTGAAGTGCTTAGCACATAGTAGATACAATATAAAGGCCTTTCTTGTTTCTCTTCCTCTTTCTTCTCTTCCTTCTCCTCTCTCCTCCTCCTCTCTCTTCTCTTCCTCCTCTTTTTCCTCTTCCTACTTCTTCTCTTCTTCATCCTCCTCCTCCTTCTTTTCCTCCTCTTTCTTCTTCCTCTTCTTCCTCCTCCTCTTCCTTTTATCTTTCTTATTATTCTCCTCCTGTTTTTCCTACTTTTCCTCCTTCTTTTTCTTCTTTTTCTCTTTTTCTTCCTCCTCTTCTCTCTGCCCTCTTTACCTGCTGCTTCTTTCTCTCTCTCTCACATGTATTTCTTAGAAGTTTTTTTTACTTACTATTCACTTAGTCTATTAAGTTGGTTTATAACATAGTTGGAATATATATATGTATATATATACACACACACACACACACACACACACACACACATATATATATATATATATATATATTATATATTTTTGTTATTCAAATGTAGTTAGGAGAGACCACAAAAGAACATCTGAGATAGGAGAGAGTTAGATTTAAGATAGTGGTATTTTGCTAGATTGCTATTTTCTTTTAACTGTGGGCTCAGAGCTGGAAAAAAAAGTGAATTATTGATTCATTTTTATAATGTTCCAAGAAAAAAAAAGAATCCCTAACTAGGCAACGAGTCAGCAGTCTGACAGGGAGTATGACTACCTGAGCTACAATTAGAGGTGGAATCTTTTCAATATTCTTCCTATTGTTTTCCAGCAATCAATTTTAAAGGAAAGCAATTCCTTCAGAAAGGAAAATCAGGAATTGACTGGAAGTAAGCCATGCTCAAGGAGAGGGGTCAAGGGAGAGGATGGAACAAGGTTTGTCCACACAAGTTTAGGCCAAGCTATTCCCCAGCATAGCACCAGATCACCATAATACTGCTAGAGCTAGAGCTGACAAAGATGATAGAGGTCATCTAGTTCAACTCTCTAATTTTATACATAACAAAGCGAACTCCACCAATAGTAGAGCTGTGATTCAAACTCATGTTTTGACTTCAGATTCAGTGCTCTTTCCATTATACTGAAAAACATACCACCAATTAGAGTAGTCAGAAAGTGGAATGGGCTACTCCAGCATGTGGTAGTTTCCTTCTCCATTAAGGGAGTCCTTCAATTGGGGGCTGCATAATAACATGGCAAGATTTTGTAGAAATGATTCCTGTTCAGGTAGGGATGAGATTGATCTCTGAGGTACTTTCCAATTCTGATTTTCTGAGACTTTATGAATGCTCTTTAATTACCTAACATTCATTTCCTACATTTTAGTATTGACAGAAATGTGGCTCTTCCTCTCCTATGAAAAAAACGGCCCCACAAGTCAACAAACTTTTATTAAATGTGTTAGAAATAGGCTTGACACCAAAAATTTGGTATCAAGAAAATTTAGTATAAAGAAAGTCCAGAGGATTTAGACATTTCTGGCTATAAGTGGGCTCCACCCCTCTTCAGGAGGGGTGGGCCCTGAGTGCAAGGGAAAGTGTGCTTTTATGCAGTTAAATTTGGCGTGAAACCTCCCAGGCCAGGATTGGTCCAACCTTCCCAGGTTACACCTTTCCTTACATGTTTCCCCTTGATATGCTCAAGTATGTTCCCCCTCCCTTGGTCATACCTCCCATGACTCGTTAATGAGGCTCTAATTTTATGCGGGGTGTGTCAGATAATAGTAATGAAGTTCATTAAACAGGTGCACTAACATTTTTCAGGTGTCCTCAGGTTGACCCTAACTGGTCTGAGCTGGCTCAACCCCTATCTTGATTTTGGGGTTTTCATAGAACAATCCACTTACTTCCTATTGGTCAAGCCCAGCCCACCTACAGTGTACCACATCCTGGGACCCTTGTTCTTCAAATCTCTGCATTATTCTACCTGTGGAAAATTAAGCCCTTCTAACTCTAACAAATGCCTACTGTGTGAAGCACTGTTCTAGGTGCTGAGGATGCAAAACCAAAACTGAGAAAATTCCCATCAATGTAAATGTCACCACAATTTTTGGGGAGGTAAACAAAATCACAAGGTAGAATTTGCATGCTTATTAAAGTGGGCATTTAAAAACAGCACAACACAAATGAATACAAAATGAAAATTATTTAAAATTAATGAATCAAGGGTGGCAAGAAAAAGAATGTCCAACAGCAAAACTTGTAGCATGATAAATACCCTGAAAAAATTAAGCAAGAAGAGTGCAGATAGGAATTATTTGGGTTGTCACAAAGAGAAGAAAAAAACAAATAGTTTTTTTCCCTGGATATCCTAATGTTGGATGAAGGGGAAAATTCCTTTCCAGTAATTTCCCAGAGAAAATAATACCTCCAAAGGAATTGCTTATATGATACATACACACACACACACACACACACACATATACATATATATATATATATATGTATATATATATACATATATACATATATATACATATATATATATATATATATATATATATATATATATATAGGGAAGCAGTGTAAGAAGACAATATTTGAAAAAATCATTTATAATGAATTGTTAATTTATGACCTTGATTTTTTAAAATAAATTTTATTTAAAGCTTCTGCTTTTTTTAATATTGCCACAATCTCCCACAGTATCTCTTCTTCCGCATGCCTCCAGTCAACATACATGTCCTCAATTTTTTAAAATGTGAAATTATCTAATCAAAACATAGAGAAATATTAGAGAATACAAATTAATGTTAACCCCTGCTCCCATCACAAAACAACCAAAAATCCCTTCACCTTCCCCTTAAAAAAGACATTGCTTTTCTCTCAATAGCAAGACTGAAAACTTAATCTTTAAAATCAAGCTCTATCTCTTCCACTACAGCTGCTTCTTACCTACCATCAACTCCTTTTATTCTCCTTCATGTTTCTTAGGAAAAATCTAAGCCAAGTCAAAGAGGAAATGTAAACAATCCACTTCCCACTAGAGGGATTCCAACACAGTAGTAAGAATTGCAGGGACCCAGAAACTGGCAGACAATCCCAGCAAATGCAGGTTTCTCAGATATGCTCATATTTCATAAGATTCTCAGAGGCTAAAAGAACCCTAATTTGTAGTGCTGGTAGACACCTAACAGGTCTTATTCCAAGGACCTTCAGGAAAGTACCACTGTTTCCAAATATACTTTTTTCTCAGCTGCATACTGATAACTAATATTCATCTGGAAAGAGACCCCATTATTAGGGGTAATGCTTTTATTCCAGTCTAATTTGATTGGATTTGGTGAATATTTATTAACCATCCATTCTAAACTAGGTATTGGAGATACAAAGACAAAAATGAAAGCCCCTGCTCTCAAGGAACTTACATTCTATTGTGGGGAAATAACATGCTTATAGATAAGTAAATACAAAATAATTTTGGTGGAGGGGTAGAACTCACTGAAGTAATCAGAAGACACCTGTATCTCTTGGCTGGACCTTAAAAGGATGGATGCTCCCGAGGAACGGAGTAGGGACTGTTTTCCAGACATTGTGGATGTCATGTACAAAGGTACAGAGAAGAAAAATGGAAAGTCACATAACATAATGGGGATTAAAAAGCTACTTTGGCCAGAACACATAGTAAATGAGGGGAGTCAGGCATAATTAGACAGGAAAGATAGGTTGTAGCTAAATTGTGAAAGCTTTCAATAACAGGCAAAGAAGTTTGTATTTTATCCTAGAAATAACAGGGAGCCACTGATACTTCTTGGGCAGGAGCATGACATGGTAATATATCAATACTTTAGGGTTATTGATTTGGTAGTGGAGTGGAGGATAGATAAAAGTAGGAGAAACTGGATGCAAGAAACTGGATCCTTATTAAGAGGATATTGTAACAGTTCAAGTGAAACATGATAAAGATCTGAATATGAGTAGTGACCCTGTGATTAAAGAGAGGAAAATGGAGGAGAGATGTTGCAGAGATTGAGTTGACAAGACCTAGGACTCCTAGTCAATATGGTTGTCTGAATGGAGACAGACCACCCAGCTCTCATATACCTACTGCAATAAAAGCCTAAATTTAGCACCAGACCAAATAACAGTTGAGAAATCTAATGAAAAAATCACAGTTAGTAACTTCTACCCAGAACTGCACAAGAAGTCAATCAGAAGCCCACGTCAAGAGGGAAAAAGGCTCCCAGCAAAGACAGCAAATAGTTTGTAGCCTTCCAGCACAACAAGAGATAGGACAGAGACCCCACGTGTAGCTTGTAAGACTCTATGTCTAGAGGCAGCAAGAGTGGAGGGCACCCCAAGAATGCCACAGGATGGTCAGAAACTCAGAGCAGGGGCCTTGGAAGTCCTGGGGAGCTTTAGTGATAAGAGTGGTGCAGCAATGCTCATGATGGAACAACCCAAAGACCTAGGAGCTTTGATCTTCTGAAACAACTGATACAGCGGTAAAGATCTAGCACTCTGAACTTCAGAGATCCAAAACAGCCTATTTTTAAAAGATGGAGGTCAGTCTAGGAACGCAAGTGATTCATGCATGGCTGAACACTTTACCCCAAAGCACAGCAGGGAGGGGAGTGTGGCCCTGACACATAGCTGAATATCAGGGGCTATTGAGCTGGAGAAATGAGCATATACCAAAAAAGACACTGACCAATAGAATAAATGGGAGGGCAGGGTAAGATTAAGGGAAATAGAGTTAGTTTTTCACAACATGTCTACTATGGACGTGTTTTGCATAACTGCACGTGTACAACCTATATTGAGTTGTTTGCCTTTTCAATGAGGGTGGGTGGGGAGGGAGGAAGAGAAAATTTGAAACCTAAAGTTTTAAAAACATATGTTTAAAAAAAAGTTTTCACATGCTACTGGGAAATAAGAAATACAGGAGATGGGGTACAGAAGTCTATCCTGCCCTACAGGAAAATAGAAGGGGAAGGGGATAAGAGGAGGGGAGAAAGATAAAAGAGAGGACAGACTAGGGGAAGGGATATTCAGAATGCATACCATCTTGGGGTGGGGGGAGGGGGAGATGGGGTGAAAATTTGGAATTCAAAAACTTGTGGAAGTGAATGTTGAAAACTAAAAATAAATAAATTTATATATATAAAAAAGGACACTGACCAGCATTCAAAAAATGAGTGTGGCTCTAGACTAGATGCTTCAAAAGCAAGACTAGGAAATATCTATAACAAATGTAAGCAGAGACACAAAAGAGAAAAAAATATTTTCCACAAGAACTACATGAATATCTAGAAGAATAAAAATGAAATAAATCTCTGGAGAGAAGAATTAGAATGAAAATAAATGGCTTAGAAGAAAAACTTGTAAGTCTTAGCTAAGTAATGGATTCTTGAAAATTAGAATAGGCCAAACAGAAATCAATGACTCAGTTAAATAGCAAGAAATAACATAATAAAATCCAAGGATTAGAAAAAGAAGAAAATATAAGATAATTTGGTATTCTAAAAACTTATTTGGAAAACATGTCAAGGGGAGATAATTTAAGAATCATTTAATTCACTGAAAATAATAATAATAAAAAATAAAAATAACGATTTTTTAAAAGCCGATGACTTCAAGAAGTAATAAATGAAAGCCATCTAAATCCCTATTATTGTTGAGGGCATTATCACTTTCCCAGTCACCCAAGCTTGCAATTTCAAACTCCTCATTCCTCAACTCCTCATTTGAACTCACCTCACATATACAATCTCTTGGCACTTCTTGTCATGTCTTGTCACTTCTACTTTTGCAATATCTCTTTTATGTCTCCTTTTCTATATTCACATAGTCACTACCTTGGTGTAGGTGCCCATTGCTTGGACAATTGCTGTAGCCTGCTGGTTGGTCTCCCTTCCTCAAGTCTCTCCCTACTCCAGTCCGTGACTCTGCTGCCAAAGTAATATTCCTAAAACATAGATCTGAAAATATCACTCTCCCACTAAATAAACTTCAATGGCTACCTATTTTTATGCTCAGGATCAAATATAAAATGCCATTCCCATCACATTCCCTCTGCTGATTTTCTAGCCTGGCCTGGCCTCTCTTCAGGGGAAAAAACACAACTCCACATTCCCTTATTCATCTCCTAGTCTGCCTGGCCTGCCTGCTTACCTAGGAAGAGCAGAAATATCATTCCATTGAGCTCTCTTCCTACAGAAGGAGAGAAATGCCATTCTATCACATTCTCTCCATGAGTTACTTGCCTAGGCCTGCCTTCAAGAGAAGGAGAGAAACACCATTCCATCAAGTTCCCTTCACTGTTGCTCTTGTCTCATCCTGCCTCAACATAAGCACCTCCCCACCCATCCAACATTACACTGCTGCCTAAACTCCTGAGAGGACTTTATCCTCCGGGTGAAACCTAAGGGATGTTGATAACCTATCTGAACTCATTCCTCAATAATCACACACACACACACACACACACACACACACACACACACACATACACACACCATCTTTCCCTCCCCATCCCGGTGATTCTGAATCCCTGGCTGTCATTGTTTAAATATGATTCTTCGTCTTCCAATGACCATTCCTTTATTCTCATTTTGCTCAAACAAGCTCGACCAACATCAGACTCTCAAACTACCCATCCTTTCCACTGTGCTCTCAGGAATGCTTGTTCCATAGGTAACAAACTAGCTTTCATTTCAAACCTTTCTTTTCCCACTCCTTCTATCTTCTTATACGGATTCCTGCATAGTACCATATCACAGTTTTTTACCTTAATTGCCATAGTCTTTTTGAATCTCTCATGCTGTGCCATAGGCGTGCAGTGAATATAGTTGATGAGGATGAATAGTTTCTTCCTATGTAAGCCATCCTAAAGAGAAGACATAGATTACAGATTTTAGAGCTAGATAAGACCTTAGCTAGTTAAATACCTCAATTTATTAGCTGAAGAGGATAGGGCTGGATTTCATTATCAGAGAACCTGGGTTCAAATCTTGCCTGCCATTTTCTACATTGTGACTTTAGACATTTACTTAACTTTTCAGGGACTCAGTCTACTTATCTGGAAAAGGAGGGAATGGACTAGATACCTTTAAGGTCCTTTCCCTCCCCCCCCATTTACAAACCATTTCAATTCTATTCCTTTAAGCCAAGAAGCTGTAGCATTGTATAATAGGTAAATATAGAAATATTTGAGTTTGGTTCTGAATTCTACAAGAACCAAGTGGAGGGAATGTTATTCCTATCGAACATAATTATAAATACCAACATGAAATGCTGATTCAAGTATTCACCGTTTAAAAAAATCTTTAAAAAACTTGTTTAATTTTTTGGAACAAAACAAGCATTTTCATAGTAGTGTAATAAAAAAGATTATTGCACATGAAAGTTACGTAAATTTCTTTTTTCCTTTTTTTCTTTAGCCCCCCCACCCTGCACTAGAGATGGATACTATTAGACAGAAATAGGTGTATACAGATATGTAAAATTATTCTACACATACTTCTATTTGTCAGTTCTTTCTCTAGATGTAGATAGCATCTTTCTTCATATGTCCTTCATTTTTCATTTGTGTTTTTATTTTATTTGTGTATTTATCTTAGTTGCTCAAAGTTGTTCTTAAACAATATTGCTGTTACTGTATACAATATTCTCTTGGTTCTGCTAATTTCATTCTTCATTATTTTGTGCAAGTCTTTCTATGTTTTTCTAAAATCATTGAGCTCATCATTTCTTATAGCTCAATAGTACTCCATCACAATCACATATCAAAACTTGTTCAACCATTCACCAATTGATGGGCATCCCTGCAATTTCCAGTTCTTTGCCACCACAAAAAGAGCTGTTATAAACATCTTAGAATGTATAGGTTCTTTTCCTTTTTCTTTAATCATGTTTGAAAAATCCTTACCTGGGAAGAGATAACAATCATACCATTAACTGGAAAGAAAGCTCATGGTACTTTCGAGAATTTCAGAGTGTGAAAAAGAAAGTGCTCAAACTTTTTCAATGCAAAAGGAGGTTATTTCTTTACTGTTAGTGAGTATTGCAGGGGAGAGATATCTCCTTGTACATAATAAGATAATAAGATTGCTGAATGATTTTTGGAATTTTTTATTTTCACAAAAGTCTTTTTTGGCTGAGTTAATTAAAATAAAATGACAGATTTGTGCTCTAATTTACAAAACATTTTGCTCTGTTTTTAATGACAAAACCTGACTCTGCTGAAGCAGTATTTTCCCTGCTGCTTTTGC